>NW_027555847.1:598996096-599441096 GCF_003287225.1 Phascolarctos cinereus | reverse complement strand
ACTATAATGTGATAATATCCCCCTCAAAAAATAAAATTAAAGAGTGAGAAAGTAGATTGCACTGGGAGAAGAATGAAGATAGAATGGAATAAATTAGCTCATGTAAAAGATGTGCAAAGGGAGGAGTAGTGGTGGTGATGGCAAGCAGTGCTTGAACCTCACTTTCATTGGAATTAGCTCAAAGAAAGGATAACAAACACACTCAGTTTGATATATAAATTTATCTATTGTGTGCTCATAAGTTGTTTTCATTATGTAATTTTGTGTTAAAATGGCTTTCTAAAGGGCTGAACAATGAAATATATTCATGTATGCTGTTCTATATATTTTAATTATTAGGTAAAAAATAAATTTGCTTTATTTTAATTTGGGTATTTAAATATTTTAATTTCCCATGCTTCTGTATGGGAATGTTTTACATATGTGTATTCTATTGATATAAAAATATAATTATAGCCTTCTCATTTGTTTACACAGTAAATTTTAAGAAAACCAGTCTTAACAGAGAGGGAGAGAAAAAAGGAGGGAAGGAGGAAGGGAGTGAAAGAGAGAGAGAAAAGGTGGGGAGGGCAACTGATAGAAAGGAGGGTGTGTTGGGGGAGGTGGTGATCAAAAACAAAAACAGGAGGAACAGGATGAAATATAAGAGAGACAGAGCCTAAGGATAAACAAGGGAAAATAGGATGGAGGTAAAACCACAGTTATCATAACTGTAAATATAGTTGGGATGAACTCACCCATAAAACAGAAAGCAATAGCAGAATTGAATAAAAACCAGAATCCTATAATATGGGGTTGACAAGAAACACATTTGAAGCACAGAGAAATACATAGAATAAAGGTAAGGGGCTGAAGCAAAATCTATCGTACTTTAGCTGAAGTTAAAAAAAAAGCAGGGGTACTAATCATTATCTCAGACAAAGCAAAAACAAAAATATATTTAATTGAAAGAGATAAGGAAGGAAACTTTATCTTGCTAAAGGGTACCATAAACAATGAAATAATAACAATATCAATATCTATCTATCTATCTATCTATCTATCTATCTATCTATCTATCTGTCCCAAATGGTATAGCACCTCAATTTTTAAAGGAAAAGCTAAATTAGTTACAAGAAAAAGTAGACAACAAAACCGTATTATTGGAGGACCTCAACTCTCCCTTCTTGAAAGATGTAAAGGAGATGAGTACAATTCTAGAAAAAAAAAGTTATGACAGATCTCTGGAGAAGATGAAATAGGAATAGAAAGGAATATACCTTTTCTCAGCAGTACATGACACCTACACAAAAAATAACCATGTATTTGGGCATAAAAACTCACAACCAAATGCAGAAAAGCTGAAATGTTAAATGTAGCCTTTGCATTTAAAAGCAGTGAAAAGATGGATTAAAATTAAATGAAAATGAAATCAATGTGTGGGTCATAGAACAAATCATAGAAACAATCAATAATTCCATTATCACAACAATGAGACAATATATCAAAATTTATGGGATTCAACCAAAGTAGTATTTAGGGAAAAATTTATCTCTAAAATAAAGAGGAGAAAAAGCAGATCAATGAATTGGGCATACAACTAAAAAAATTAGGAAAAGAATAAATAAAAAATTCACAGTTAAACACTAAATTGAAAATCCTGAAAAAGGAGAGATTAACAAAACTGAAAGTAAGAAAACTATTGAACTAATAAATAAAACTAGAAACTGGTTTTATGGGGAAAAAATAAACCATTCTTTAAAAAAGAGACAAATTACCATTATCAAAAGTGAAAGGGGTGAATTCACCACCAATGAAGAAGAAATTAAAACAATTATTAGGATGTATTTTGCTCAATTATATGCCAATACATTTTACAGTCTAAGAGAAATGGATGAATATTTACAAAAATATTAATTTCCCAGGTTAACAGAAGAAGAAATATAATATTTTGTCCAATCTTAGAAAAAGAAATTAAACAAGCCATCAATGAACTCCCTAAGAAAAAATCACTAGGACCAGATGGATTCACAAGTGAATTTTCCAAACACCTAAAGAACAATTAATCTCAATACTATATAAACTCTTTGGAAAAATTGCAGAAATCCTACCAAATTTCTATTATGACACAACTATGGTGTTAATACTTAAACAAAGAAAAGCAAAAACAGAAAAAGAAAACCATAGACCAATTTCCCTAATGAATATTGATGCAAATTTTTGAAGTAAAAATACTACCAAAGAGATTATAGCAATATATAATAAGGATTGTACACTATCACCAGATTGGATTTATACTAGAAAAGCAGGGCTGATTCAATTTTAGGGAAAACCATCCACATAAGTGATCATATCAGTAATAAAGCCAACAGAAATCATGTGATTATCTCAGTAGATGCAGAAAAAGCCTTTGACAAAATACAACACCATTCCTATTTATTTAAAAAAAGTAGAGAATATAAGAATAAATGAAGCTTACCTTAAAATGATAGTTAATATTTATCTAAAATCATCTGCAGGCATTATCTGTAATAGTAACAAGCTAGAAGCCTTTCCAATAAAGTCAGGGATGACATAAGGATACCCATTATCACTGTTATTCAATATTGTACTAGAAATGCTAGCTACTGTAATAAGACAAGAAAAAGAAATTGAAAGAATTACAGCAGGTAATGAAGAAACAAAATTATCATTCTTTGCAGTTGGATGATATGGTGGTATACTTAGAGAAACTCAGACAATCAATTAAAAACTAGTTGAAATAATAACTTTAGCAAAGTTGCGGAATAAAAAATATACCCACATAAATTATCAGAATATATATGTTTGTGTGTATATATATGTGTATGTACATGTGTGTATATATGTATATATATGTGTACATAGATATGTATATATACATATGTATGTATATAAACCAACAAAGTCCAGCAATAAGAAATAGAAGGAAATTTCATGTAAAAAACTGTGGATAATATAAAATATTTTGGAGTCTACCTGCCAAGACAAACACAAGAACTCTAGGGACACAATTATAAAACATTTTTCGCATAAATAAAGTCAGACCTCAAAAATTGAAAAAAATATATTAATTACTCATGAGTAGGCTGAGCCAATAGAATAAAAATGAAATTCTACCTAAATTAATTCAGTTATTTAGTGTCATACCAAGTAAAGTAACATAAAATTAAAGAGCTAGAAAAAAAGTCACCTGGAAGAACAAAAGGTCAAGAATATCAAGGGAATCAATAAAAAAATAATGCCAAGGACGGTGACCTAGCCCTACCAGATTTCAAATTGTATTATGAAGTGGTAATTATCAAAAACAATCTGGTCCTGGCTAGGAAATAGAGTGATGGATCAATGGAATTGATTAGGTATATAATATATTGTTGTAAATGACCATAGTAATTTAGTGTTTGATAAGCCCAAAGACCCAAGCTTTTGGGACAAAAACTGCTTGGAAAACTGTAAAATAGTATCGTAGAAACTAGGTGTATTTCAACATCTCAAACTATATAAAAAAATAAAATCAGAATGGGTACATGATTTAGACATAAAGAATGATACCATAAGCAAATTAGGAGAGCATAGAATGGTTTACCTGTCAGATTTATGGATAATGGAAGAATTTAGAATCAAAGAAGATATAAAGAGCATTATGAAATGTAAAATGGATAATTTTGATTACATAAAATTGAAAAGTTTTTGGACAAAAAAACCCCAATGTAACCAAAATAAGAAGAAAAGAATAAATGTGAGGAAAGAATTATATCAATTATCTTTGATAAAGGCCTCATTTTTCAAATATGTAGAGAACTGAGGCAAATTTATAAGAATACAAGTCATTCCTAAATTGATAAATGGTCAAATGATGTGAATGTGTGGTTTTCAGACAAAGAAATCAATGCTCTCTATAGTCTTATGGAAAAAAAATTCTCTAAATTACTATTGATTAGTGAAATGGAAATTAAAATAATTCTGAGGTACCACCTCACACTTATCAGATTGGCTAATATGACAAAAAAGGAAAATGATATATTTTGCAGGGTATGTGGTAAAACTGGGGCACTAATACACTCTTGGTAGAGTTGTGAACTGTTCAAACCATTCCAGAGAGCAATTCGAAACCATGCAGAAAAGGCTATATAACCATGCATACTGTTTGATCCAGCAATAACACCACTAGGTCTGTACCCAAAGAGATATAAAAAAAATACAAGGGAAAAGGACCTATGTACACAAAAATATTTATAGCAGCTCTTTTTGTAGTGGCTAAAAATTGGAAGCTGGGGGAGGGGATGCCCATCAATTGGAGAATGGTTGAACAAGTTGTAGTATATGATTTTAATGGAATATTATCCTGCAATAACAAATGACAAACAGGATGATTTTAGAAAAACCTGGAAAGACTTATAGTAACTGATACAAAATGAAATGAGCAGAACCAGGAGAACATAGTACACAATAACAGTACAATTGTATGCTGAACAGCTGTGAACGACTTAGCCGTTCTCAGCTATACAACGATCCAAGACAATCTCAAAAGACTCATAATGAAAAATGCTATCTACCTCCAGAGAAAGAACTGATGTTGTCTGCATATACGGAAGCATACTATTTTTTACTTTCTTTTTTTCTGAGTTTTCTTGTGCAAAATGATGAATATGGAAATGTTTTACATGATTGCTCTTGTATAACCCATATCTGATTGCTTACCTTCTCAAGAAGCAGGGAGGGAAGAGAAGGAGGATAGACAGAATTTGGAACTCAAAACTGAAAAAGCAAACAAATAATGAATATTAAGATTGTTTTACGTGTAATTAAAAAAATGAAAAATTATTTAAAAAAAAACAAATAGAATTATCACTAGTTGCCCTCCAACAGTAACCTTAGTTTCTGAACAGCTATATATTTTCTAAAACCTGGGGTGGGTAGCCTCAAATGTAGGACTCGTAGTAGAGGGCAGCAGGGCTATATAAAACTCTCTCTCACTCTCTCTCTCTGTGTCTTTCTCTCTTTCCATCTATATCTGTATCTGTATCTATATCTATATCTCCACACGTATACATACACATGTTTATATACATACAGTATAGTTTTATATATGGTTTTCATATATAATTATATACAGTTTTACATATAGTTGTATTTATAGTCTAGTCAGGAGATTTGCTGATCAAATACTGACTTTTCTCTCTATGGTCTTGGACAAGTTCCTTAATCTTGTTTCCTCATTTGTCAAATAACAACAATAATAACAATATTAAGAAATTTCGATGTGATGCTTTCATGTTTTTAAAAAAAGCTTTACATGCATACCAGGGCTCATTCCATAGTGCGTGCATGTCAATTGGCCTTTCCTGTATATTTTTCAGTAGGTAATACGTCTTTTAACTGGAAGCCAGGGTACATGTGGGCTACCAGAATGGGTCAGTGCTCCCAAAACATACATACTATTTCCTTTCAGTCACATAACTGTCATCTTATGTAATGCTACAGGAATTATTCCCATTTTATAGGTTAGAAAACTAAAACTCAAAGGGATTAAACCACTTGCTATGGTCCATATGGGGTTTCCACTAGGTGGACAACAGAGCTCTAACTAATACCAAGCAAAGGTTTTGGATGCAAGATGGACATTTCTTCCTATGGAAAGAGGTGTCTGAATTTCCTCTCCTTCCCATTTTGTTTTGTGGTCCTCTAGAGGTGTGGCATAGGAACCACCCCCTGGCAGCCACCACCAGGGTCCTGCTTATCTAGTACCCTTGGATTGGTGTGAGCAATGACAACTCGGACACTTTGAGGTATGGCCTACCCTCTCCTAGCACAACTGCACACAAGGTAAGACTACACTCTGTGGCTCCCTTCCCTCAAAAGAATTTTCAACAGGCCAGTTATAACTCTGCTGACCTCTAAGGTCCCTTCGGGCACTGATTATTATAATGAATATTTGATTTTATATTGGTAAATATTTTTGTCTGTTATCTTTTTTCTGACCTTATAATTATTATATCTCTCCTTTATCAAGTATGCATGACATTCTTTAGCTCTTGTATATTAGAATCCTCAAAATCAAGATATTGAAGAATTCTATGCTGGATGGTTTCATTTAGATACTTTTATACAATAAATTTAATGGTATATTTGAAAGTTGCTCTCTAGGGTCTTCCTAGATTTGAGATTGGAAACTCCAGTAGAAACTAGCCAATTAGAATCCTGTTCAATAGGAGTACTACTGACTGCTTCAACTTTGCTACTAAATTTTACAAAACAACATGGAATGTTATGACTCCACAAGTTAGGGATTCTTCTGTGCCACCACTTCCTCTGGAGGAAGTGGTTTTGCCACACAATGTCTCAAAAATGAAATCAATCGACACCATTGCAATGAAAACAGTATTTGACTCTATAGAAGCAAAATTTCTGCCTTCAATCCACACATCACACTTTTAGTCTATTTTATTATTAATCCTTTATTATTAGCGTACTGGGCTCCTGGCATTGTTGGTTTTTGCAAATAAAATAATGCAAATGATTCTTTAAAATCCCTTGATTTGGAATGCTACTAATGCATGAAATTCCAGCAGAGGTATTAAAATGTAGATAGGATGAAGACCTAAAATCTTTTTTGGGAGAAATACACAATTTGAGAAATACTAATACCCTATGCAATATTTATGTTGTGTGGCATAAGGAATTTTTCCCCCCACAGAAGAGTTTGTCATGAAACAATTAATACAGCTTGTTAACTTTTTTAATGGAAAGATGTTACAGGAATTGGGATACTGGGCACCAACTTATAAACTATATTTCAATCCTTATTGAATTTGGTAATGTAATGGAAACATGCTCATATTTTCAGCGGATACACTTTATGGAAATAGAGTAGCAATAAAACTTACAATCAATGTGAAACCTTGTTCAGAAAGTAAAGAGAATTTCACAATTTGAAGTATATATTTTTCTGACATGATCTTCTCACCAGAAAACTATTCCAATAGATCCTTTAGAATGAGTTGGGTTATAGAACATTTAATTTAGAGCTGGGAGGGACTTAAAAAAATCAGAAAATTATAGGTTACAACTAGAAATATAGGACCACAGATTTGAAAGTAGAATGGATAATATAGAGCTGAAAGTAAATAATTTAATATGACCTTAGAATCCATCTATGCAACTTCTTCATTTCCCAGAGGAGAAAAATGAGATCAACAAAAGTTAAATTACATGCCTGAGGTCTCACTGATAGTAAGTACCAGAATCAGGATTTGAACTTGAGTACTATGACTTCATGTTTAGCACTCTTTCTACTACATCTCTGGCATATTTTTATTGCTCTCTTTAGTGCTGATATCCAATTCATTTCTGAATACAACCCTCCTCTGTCCCCCACCCAGTAAGCTATTGCTTATAACAGATTTAAATAGGAAGAAAAAGTAGTTCAGTAAAACTAGTCAACACAGATACTAAATTTGACAGTATATGCTATACTCCATACCTGCAATAGTCCCTTGCTTTTGTAATGAGCAAAGGTAGGCACATTGTCTCAATGTTTGTGTGGAACCAAGCTTCGTTATTATAATTACACAGCATTTACTTTCAAAACCCATAGTTCTCCACCTCTGCAAAGAAGGGAGAGAACTGGAATTTCATATTTCTTCCTGGGGGCCAGGATCATTTATCATAACATTACATTCTGTTTTGTTTCATAATTTTTTTTTTGCATTTACATCATTGTACATATTATTTCCTTAGTCCTGTTTACTTCACTTCGGATCAATTTATATATCTTACGTGATTCCCTGTATTCTTATATTCATCCAACACAAGTCATTTAGCTTCTCAAACAATAGAAAACTACTTCGTTTATTTTATTTATATTTCGTTGTTTATGGCAGAATTGTCAAACACAAAGCCTGTGGGCTGTATGTCTTGAATGTAGACTGATCCAGATTAAAATTTAATTGGGAAATATTTAATAAAATATAAAAAAGCCAGAAAACATAGATAACATTATATTTTAAAACTAAGTCAATACATGGCCTGCAGGGATCCTTATATATGGATCAGTGGCCTCTGTTTCTATTTGAGTTTGACAACATTGGTTTATGGGACTTTTCTTTTTATTGTTGATCTCTCTAGGGTATGGGCCTAAAAGTATGATAGCTGGCTAGCTTTAGGATTATTTTCTTTTCATAATTTTTTGTTCTAAGCTTAAAACACTTACAAAAGAAGAGTCCCATACACACAATGGAACAAAAAAGAGAATTCTGTATGGAACCATGAATCTCTATTTCACTTTTTTTCTTAAAAAAATGTTATAATACATTTTACTTTCTTTTTTCAGAGCTGGTTTATTTATTTTTAGTTTTCGACATTCATTTCCATAAGCTTTTGAATTTTAAATTTTCTCTCCCTCCCTCATCTCCTCCCTCCCCAAGATGATGTGTAATTTGATATAGGTTCTACATATACATTCCTATTAAATGTATTTTCACATTAGTCATGTTGTAAAGAAGAATTAGAACCAATAGGAGAAACCATGAGAAAGAAGAAACAAAACAAAGCAGAAGAAAAAAAGAGCAAATAGTATGCTTTGATTTGCATTCAGACTCCATAGTTCTTTTTTTGGATGTGGATAGCATTTCCCATCATGGGACCTTTGGAGATATCTTAGATCCTTGTACTGGTGAGAAGGGCTAAGTTTATCAAAGTTACTCCTTGCACAATGGGGCTATTACTGTGTACAATGTTCTCCTGGTCCTATTCACTTCAGTCAGCATCAGACCATACAAGTCATTCCAGGTTTTTCTGAAGTCCTCCTGCTCACCATTTCTTATAGCATAATAGTATTCCATTTCATTCATATACCACAACTTGTTAAGCCATTCCCCAATTGATGGGCATCTCCTCAATTTCCAATTCTTTGCAACAACGAAAAGGGCTACTATATATATTTTTGTACATGTGGGTCCTTTTCCCATTTTTATGGTCTCTGGTATACAGACCTAGAAGTTGTATTGCTGGATCAAAGGGTATGGACATATTTAGAGCCCTTTGGTTATAGTTCCAAATTGCTCTCCAGAATGGTTGGATCAGTTCACAACTCCACCAATTATGCATTAGTGTGCCAATTTTACCACATCTTCTCCAATATTTATTATTTTCCTCTTTTGTCATGTTAGCCAACATGATACATATGATGTGGTACCTCAGAGTCATTTTGATTTGCATTTCCCTAGTCAATAACGATTTAGAGTATTTTTTATATGATTATGGATAGCTTTAATTTCTTTATCTGAAAACTTACTATTCATATCCTTTGACCATCTATCAGTTGGGGAATGACTTATATTCTTATACAACTGACTTAGTTTTCTACATATTATAGAAATGAGGCCTTTATCACAGGCACTAGTTATAAAAATTCTTTTCCACTTTTCTGCTTCTCTCCTAATCTTGGTTGCACTGGCTTTGTTTTTGCAAAATATTTTCAGTTTAATGTAATCAAAATTATCCATTTTGCATTTCATAATGTTCCCTATCTCTCTTGTTTGGTCATGAATTCTTCTGTTCTCCATAAATCTTATAGGTAAACTATTCCTTGCTCTCTCAGTTTCCTTATAGTGTCAGCCTTTATATCTAAATCACATACCCATTTTGACTTTATTTTGGTATAGGTGTAAGATGTTGGTCTATGCCCCGTTTCTGTCATGCTACTTCCCAGTTTTCCCAGCAGTTTTTGTTAGTGAGTTATTATTCCAGAAGCTGGGGTCTTTGGGTTTATCAAGCAGCAGATTACTAAAGTCATTGAATACTGTGTCTTGTGTACCAGACTTATTCCACTGATCTACCACTCCATTTCTTAGCCAGTACCAAGTTGTTTTGATGATTGTTGCTTTATAATACAATTTAATATCTGGTATGGTTAGTCCACTTTCCTTAGCATTTCTTTTTATTAATTCCCTTGATATAATGGACCTTTTGTTCTTCCAGCTGAATTTTGTTAACTCTTTTTTCTAGCTCTAAAATATAATTTTGGCAGTTTGATTGACAAAGCACTAGGTAAGTATGTTAATTTAGATAAAATTGTCATTTTATTTTATTAGCTCAGCCTACCCATGAGCAACTGATGTTTTTCAAATTATTTAGATCTGACTTTATTTGTGTGAAAAGCACTTTGTAATTGTATTCATATAGTTCCTGGATTTGTTTCAGTGGGTAGACTCTTAAATATTTTACAGTCTACAGTAACTTTAAATGGAATTTCTCTTTCTACCTCTTATTGTTGGGCTTTATTATTAATGTGTAGAAATGCCAATGATTTATGTGAGTTTATTTTATATCCTGCAACTTTGCTAAAGTTATTTATTATTTCAAGTAGTTTTTTACTTGATTCTGTATGTATATCATCATATCATCTGCAGAGTGACAGCTTTGTTTCTTCTTTGCCTATTCTAATTTCTTCAGTTTCTTTTTCTTCTCTTTCTTGTACCATATTGAAAAGCAGTGGTGATAATGGACATCCTTGTTTCACATCTGATCTTACTGGAAATGCTTCTAGTTTATCCTCATTACATGCCATGCTTGCTGAAGGTTTTAGGTAGATGTTATTTATCATTTTAAGGAAGACTCAACTTATTCCTATGCTATCTAGTGGTTTTAATAAGAATGGGTATTTCATTTTGTCAAAAGCTTTTTCTGCCTCTATTGAGATAATCATGTGGTTTCTGTTAGTTTTATTGTTAATATGATCAATTATGCCGATAGTTTTCGTAATACCGAATCAGCCCTATATTCCTGGTATAAATTCTAACTGGTCATAGTGTATTATTCTCATGACAAGTTGCTGTAATCTTTTTGCTAATATTTTATTTAAAAATGTTACATTTGTATTCATTAGAGAAATTGGTCTATTAATTGTTACTTTCAAAATTGTTCTGTTTGTCCTTCCATCTCAACTTTCTTCTATCCTTTTTCTGTCCTCAAAATGTCTCTATTGCCCCCCTTTTTTTTAGCAATTTCTCTGCTCCCCCTCCACTCCATTAATCCAGAAAAAGAAAGAAATAAAAAAACTGGTGTCAAATAAGCATAGGCAATGAAATGAATCTGCAGTGTCCATGTGCAAAAATGGTACAAGTGAATAAAATGCTTCATCATAAATCCTCTGGAGACATGGTTAATCATTGTTTTCATTAGAATTTTTAAGCCTTTCAAAGTTATTTTGCTTTACAATGTTGTTTTCCTTATATAAAATGTATACCTGGCTCTTCTTTCTTTGCTTTGTATCAATTAATATTACCAAGAATTTTCTGAAATCATCTTTTCTGTATTTTCTTATAACAAAATAATATTCCATTACATTCATATATCATGATTTTTTCAGTCATTCTTCAAATGTGCAAGAGGCAATCTAAGGCATCTCTTTAGTGTCTAATTTTTTGTTTTTGTTTATGTTTGTGTGCGTGTGTATGTACTTTTTCTTCCTTTTAATTTTCCCCTTAAGATTATGAAGTTTGTTTAACTTATGACTATTCCCTCCCTGATTTTATCCTTACTCTCAACCTACCCCTGCAGCCAACCCTGCTTGCTGCCCTATTTTATTTGATGTATTTCTACACCAAAATGTTTTTGTGCAACTCTCCTCTGTCCATTTAAGATAAGTAGCAGGTTCACATGACTGCTATTCCCCCAACCTTTCCTTGATATTCTTCTCATATATCTTAAGTATGAGAAATAGCAAGTTGACTTCATTCCTCTTCTTTTTTTCCACCAGTGTTTTTCTCCTTTTCTCCTCACTTCTCTTTCTCCTTTTGTCTCTTTCCCCCAGAACAGAATTATTCCCCCCACTGACAGGACCTTTTGGTTTGTTTGTTTGGTTGTTTTAAATTCAACTCCCTCAATTCCCTTTGAAGACATTACATTTCTGAAAGAACATTTATTTCTACTTCACCTATCATTGACATATTGACCTTGACCTTGACCTATTAGAATGTTAGCATGTACCTCCTCCCAAATGCTCAAATAAATTTACCTTTCTAGCTTTCTCTGGACTCTTGCATTTGAATTTCAAATTCCTATGCAGCTTTGGTCGTTTCATCAGAAATGCTTAAAAGATTTCTTTTCCACTAAAAACTCACCCTTTGCTCTGTAGTATTATGTTCAGTTTTTCTTATTCTTGTTTGAAAATCTATTATCTTTCATCTTTTAGAAAACCATATTACAAGATCTCCTTTCCTTTTAGTAGATGCTACAAGGTCTTATGTGATACTGACTAGAGCTTTTTGGTATTTAAACTGCTGCAACTATAAAGTGGAGAATATAATATGAGCTACCTCACAGGGTTGTTGTGAGTAACAAATGAGATAGCATAAAACAACATGCTTAGCACAGTGTCTAGCACATAGTAGGCATGATATAAATTCCCTTCCTTTTCCCTTCCTCTTCTTTCTGGATATTTGCAGTATTTTTTTTTTTAACATGGAAACTCTAGATTTTTGCAATGGTATTTCCGGGAATTTTCTTTTAGAGGTTCCTTTCAGGATGCAATAAGTGAATTCTTTTAATCTTTACTTTGCCCTCTGCTTCTAATAGAGTTAAGCAGTTTTTTTAAAAAAAGATTTCTAAGAGAACATTGTATATAGTAACAGCAATATCATTTTAAGAACAACTTTGAATGGATAAGTTATTTTGTTTATTATAAATATGCAAATGAACTTCAAAGGACATTTGAAGAAAGACGTTATCAGCATCCAAAGAAAGAACTGATAAATAAAAGTACATATAGAATAATTTTACATACATACATATATACCTATAGATACACACATATACATTTGTATGTACCTATATACACATACATATATACATATGCATACACATATACATATTTATATAATTTATATATGCCTATTTGTGTCTAATGGCAGCCATCTCTAGGGTGGGGGGGAGGGAAGAAAAAATGACATTTACATGATAATTTTGTTGTATATTTGAAAGGAATAGCAGTTGTGCATAGTAGATTTGCATTTCATGTGCACATTGTTTATAGTACTATGTTATGGAAATGCCTTTTATTCATAAATTTAAAAATATATATTTTAATAATAAAACAGAAATATCTGGTCTTTTTTTTAAATTTTGGTTTTTGAACAGTCCAAATAATCTTTAAATTATCTCTCCTTGATATCTTTTCCAGGTTTTTGACATCAGCTATTTCATATTTTCTTCCTCTTTTTCAATTATGGATTTTGTTTTAATGTTGCTATTTCATAGAGTCACTGACTTCTATCTAGTATTTTCTGTTTTTCAAGCATTCTGTTTCTTGGATGAGGCTTATAAATTTCTCTTCCAAGCTACTTCTTTTACTTCCAATTCTTCCTTCAAGAAATTTTATTTAATTAGAAACTATATCTGTAATCAGTCAATGAACTAGCATTTCTTAAGTGCTACTATATGCCCGGTACTGTGCTAAGTACTGGAGATACATTGAAAAGAAGTCCCTGTCCTCAAGAAGGACACAGCTAATGGGTAGAGTCAACATGTAAACAGCTATATAGAGAGGGCAGGATATATAGAGGGTAAATGGGAGATCATATCAGAGGAAAGGCTCTAAGATTAAGGAGAACTGGGAAAATCTTTTGTGTAGAAGTCAAGGCTTTAGCTGAGTTTTGAAGGAAGGCAGGGAAGCCAAAAGGTAGAGATGAGAAGAGGCAAGTTTTCAGGAATGAGGGATCTAATCCCAGGTATCTCTGAGTTCCTTTCTTCAAGGTATTCTTGTATTGTTTGTGGATTTCCTCTCCCTCTCTTTATGAGTCACTGTTTTTAGTTGTTACGGGGTTAGATTTATAATATTTTTTGACACAGTATGGCGTTTTCTTTGATTTACTCATCTATCCAACTCGTCTATCCAACTTTAGTTCCTAAATTGAGGTTTTATGCCAAGGCCAGGCTCTACCACACTCTTAAACTTTTGCATGAGGTAGTTGGACATGCTTGGTCTAGCCCTGGGTCCCCCGGACTCTTGCATTAATTTCTACCTCCCAGGTTCCAGTTGCTCTGCATTTTGAGATACAGAGTACTGGATCTTCAGTGTCCTCTCTGACATCAAAGTCCCTAGGCCTTGGCTGTCCTGGTCTGAGTACCGTGGTGCAGTCCTTATCAGCATCAGACTATCTGCTGCCTGTTGCTGCTTCCTAGAGTTTCCAAGGTCTCTACCATGGAGCTCTCTCCAAGGATCCCTTAGCTTTTTCTGTGGCTGACTGAGGCTTGAAGGGGATAGCCTGTGATCATGCAGGACTCACTGGGGTGAAAGATGACACTGTAGTCTCTTTTTGGATTTCTTAATCATGATTTGATTTGGTGGGAAATTCACGGCTTAGCTCAAGTAGTTTGGGGGAAGTGGAAACCTTACCTTCAGTTCAGGAAACCATATTGTCAGTAAACTGACCTTAGATGCTTAAAGACAATGCCAGAAGAGGGAAAGTTTAGGCATATTCTACCAAGATGGACAAGTTTTGAGGATGATCCAGGTGACAGAATGAAACAAGGACCAGCCATGTTAAATATAAAGAGGCTTAGCAATAGTAGGCTGGCCACTACATAATGAATTCTTTGGCTATGGCAAGCCATGGAACAGAATAATTTTTAAAATGGTCTTTAGGCCTATTCTGTCAACTTCTACTTCAAGCAATAAATCAAGCATTTATTAAGCACCTACTATGCTAAGATACTAAGTGAGGCACTGGAGACTCAATGACATCGCTTTGTGTATGTGCTTGCATGTTGTTGCCTCCATAGATTGTAAGCTCCTTCAAGGAAGTGACTGACTTTTGCCTCTTTCTATATCCCTAGCTTTTAGCACAGTGCCTCACACATAGCAAGTGAATGCTCACTTAATAAATGTTGGCTGATTGATTGATTAAAGGAGTTTTCATTCCGAAAGAAACGAGGAGGGAAATATGAGTACAGATAACTCCCTACGTCTTCATCAGTAAGTCTTCACTATTCTTCTAGTGTAAGTTGTAGTGAATTCTTATGTCACCAGTGTACCTCTTGAATTCTACAAGGGAAAACTGGCTAAACTTCATTATCAGAATATACTCCCTCCCCAGTTGCAGAAAGATGAATTGGGAACTTATATTAGTAGTCTGAATGGAAGAGAGTGTATTATTTTTCATCACATAATAAATCCAAACCAGATTGGCCCATTTTCAGTTCCTGAAACCGTGTGCCTTTGAATACTCTATCGCCCATACTTGGAATGGCCTCCCTCTGTAGCCTCAATCTTAGACTCTTGGTCTCACTCAAGGCTCAGCTCAGATGCATAGTCTTTCCTAATTTTTATTTGTTAGTATTTCCACTCTCCTCACATACATGTATACATACATGTATGTATATACATATACATACAACAGAAACATATATACACACATATTATATTTATATAACATATGCATATGTGCATTTGCATGTATATATTGTATTCCCCCAGTAGGGAATAAGGTCTTTGAAAGCTGGGACTGGTTTTGTTTTGTTCTTTGTTTGTTTGTTTATATCTTTTGTGCCTAGCATCGGAATCCCACACAGAGCAGAAAAAACTTATTGGACTGGATTAAAATTGGTTGCATTTGGTCAGGGAGTGGGGGGCTGTATAAGTCCTACTAATATATTAGTTATATGCAGATACTTGTGTTTTACTTTAAAAAAAATTGAAGGAATTGGAGTGGCTGAGAGAAACTAATGCATGTATTTTCAGGTTTAATAGGAACTTTAAATACTTTGAGAATTATTTTCCAAACTAGATATAATAATAAAAAATAAAATTAAGTAAAATGTCACATAAAATCTAGGATTTCTAGACTTGCATAAGAAATATGCTTCATTTTAAAATATTATAAGATTATCTGAACACTTATCTAGTGCCACATTGATCTTACATTGATACTCTATCTTACTACTCATATCAAATATATTTTCTTTTGCTCTACAGTTTTGTCTTCATGCCCCATAAATGATGAATGCAAGAAAGTGCCACAATCCTACAAAAACAATAAGGTAGTATGTATGAATGCAATTATTAGTCTCCATTTTAAATTAGTTTCTTCATTTTCAATATAATTATGATGAAGAAATTTGCCTAGCATGACTCAAAAAAAGCCTATTTGAAATGGATCTCATTTAAAGCTTTGTGGTTTGACTAGGATGCATTGAATAAATAATACTGATTAAATTAAAGAGGGTTGAGAAGGTTCATTTGTCTTTCCTAGGATGGTAAAACTACATAGTTGCAAAGGTGAGTGCCTGAAAGGTTAAAGTGTTTGCACATGCTGAATTTTAAGGATGAGCGTGATAAATTGCCACTCATACCTGTCATTGCCTTTTACCCTATCAGGCCCCAATAGCCATTTCATCAAAAACATCCATCGCTTAGAACATCATGGCAACTTGCCTTTCATTCAGTTTTTTTTTTTTTATCATATGCAGTATCAGAGCAAGATTTGCAACAGAATGGCTCAGTTTCTTTTTTTTTTTAAAGTATATCTTTTTAATCATGATAATCTGAGTTGGGAAAAATGCCTAGTAAGGAATAACAGATTTTAACTCCATGGACTATCAGGGATCTAGCTAACAGTTAACCTTAAAGTAAATTGCTCTCTTCTGAGCATCCTACTTTTACGTTTTCTCTGCTACATATCAGCCTTATACTCTTTTTTAAACTATATCATAATTCTGAAAGAAAAATATCAATGAAAAATAATATATGGCCTTTACTAATTCTGTGAAAGTACTAAATATTTTTTTTAACCAAAATTCTAGCTACGAACTGGATTTCACCTTAGGGCCACAGTATCTCGTAAGATATACTTGCTTCCTGGAAGACTTCATGTCTTACATACTATGCCCACCACACCACCACAACAATCATCTTCACATCTTGCATTATAGTCCTTTATCTGTCCATATCACCAAGATCCTGCCACCATTTCACTTCATCCCTTAAACCTTATGGGAATGAGGAATAGACTGAACTGTCTACTAACTGACTACTTCTTTAGTTGTTAATCTATCTCTTCTGGTCTCCCTGCCTCCATATCACACTAAACTGCTATTTTTTGTTTTTGTTTTTGTTTTACTCCAATTTGGGGGCAGGTAACTGATTATAACTCTTACTTGATTTTTTTAGAGGAGTATTCCTATACAAGTTAAACTATACAAGTTAACATTATATTTTGATCCTCTAGCTAATAATCCCCACCTTCTATTTGTCTTTTTATTTTGCATAGTCTTACTCATGTACTTATTATTTAGCCAGCTAGAAAGCAAATTCTATGAGGGTAGGACCTAGCAAAATGTCAGGAATATAGTAAGTATTTTAAAATGTTTATTAACTAATTGATTTATTAAAGAGGGGTGCTCATATTTTGACATATCTTTCAACATTTTCAAACAACAAAAACATGAATAACACTCACCAAAATCTTCTAGATGAGAGCTCAAGTGTCCTAGTCAGTCGGGCAGTCAACTAGCCTTTATCAATCGCGCTACGCTAGGCATTGTGCTAAGCTCTGGAGATACAAAGAAAGGAAAAAAGAGAATTTTGCATACAGTAACAACAATATTGTTTAAGAACAACTTTGAGTGACTGAGGTATTTTGACTATTATAAATACCCAATTAACTACAAAGGATATATGAAGGCTTTATCTGCATCCAGAGAAAGAACTCATAAATGGAAGTATGTATAGAATGATTTTACATATATATGCATATTCATGTATATATATATATATATATATATATGCACATATATTATACATATTCACATCTAATGGTAGTCATCTTTACGTGAGGGGAAGAAAAAAAGAAGAAAGATGCATCATAACTATTATATATTTAAAAGGAATAGCAAGTTGTACATAATAGATTTTCAGTTTCATGTACAATCATCTTTTTTTTATTCTACTATGTTATAGAAATGCTTGTTTTATTTCTTAAGTTCAGAATAAAATAAATAAAATTTAAAACAAACAAAAAGAAAAAATAACTAAAGTTACAGTTCATGCTATCAGGAACTTATACTTGAATGGGGGAGATAATAAGCAAACAACTGTATGGGAACAAAATGCATGGAAAGGTTATTATTATTAGAGTTTGTCTCAGAGAGAAGGTATTAAAATTAAAGAGGCCTGGGAAAGGATTCTTGTAGAAAGATGGACTTTAGAAGCCAGGGGTAGAGATGAGGAGTGAGAGTTCCAAGCATGGAAGAGGGAGGTAGTCAGCGAAAATACTTTGAGGAAGAAAATTGAGTGTCATGTGTGAAGAATAGCAAGGAGGCTGTTCCATAGTCATGTAACCCACAGATTTTTTGGTCTTGAGAACATCTTGCCAGATGGCACTCAATAAATCACCTATCCACAGTGATAACTACCTGAAAACAGGCATAGTTATTTGTCAGATCCAAATTTTTTTTAATGGAGAAATGTTTGCATATCAAATATATAATGCTTTTGCATGGGGAATTTGGTTCTCATATGTGAATACTACAGATTATATGCACAAAAAGTACGCAAGCAAATTCTGTTTCTCTACAGTCCTACTCTACCATTTATGAACTTGAGGAGCATAGGAGCACTCATACCTAGTAATCTAGCAAACCATAATGGTATATAACAGGGGAAGCAGGGCAGGGAGGTGCCAAAGAAGGAAGAAACAGGGACTTTTGCACTGGCAAGCTCTCAAATGATCCAATTTTATTGGTTCTGGCAATTTTTTAATTAGCAACAATTTATTTGCCTTCACCCCCTGCTTCTGTCCCTTCTGGAGACAAAGAAAAAGAGAATGAGGAGAAACAGAGAGAGAGAGAGAGAGAGAGAGAGAGAGAGAGAGAGAGAGAGAGAGAGAGAGAGAGAGAGAAACTTGTAATAAATATGTATAGTTAAGCAAAATGAATTCCCACATTTGCCATGTCTAAATATGCATGCCTCATGTTCCATATTGAGTCTGTCACCGCTCTCATATTTGGCTTCAAAGATTTGTGCTTCAAAGATTTATGATTTGTTGATGTGCTTATTTTCAAAGCCAGAGGTGTCAAACAAGTAGCCCTTGGGCCACTACAGTAATATTGTTGACTACACATTGAACCAGATTAAAATGCAATTAGGAAATATTTAACAAAATAAAAAAAATACAATAGAACATACCATAATTATATAACTTTTTAAAGTCGATGTGCACCCCAGGGATGCTTGTATACAGTTTAGTGGACTCATTTTCTATTTGAGTTTGGTACCACTGTTTTACAAGAAGCCTTTACTTACCCACCCCCAAGATGCTAGTGTGTTCCCCCCAAAAAAGTTACCTTTTATTTGTTTTGTATGTTGTTGTTTCTCCTTCCTTTTGAAGAGGACCAATGACATCATGGGGTATTATCTTGACTTCTGTGTGAATAGGATTTATGTGAGGCAGAGAGCCTCATTCTCTCTTCCAGAGTTATCAAAGTCCAGTAGCAGGACAAAAGTCAAGATGATGGGCAATGTCCTGGGATATAGTGTATGACCTTGGCATCTTTGATATCTGACCAAACTCAAAGTGCTCCACAATGCCTGTTTCAGCCCCTCTCTTGGCCATCGGGACAAATTGTTCTCATCTACCCATTCCACCAGGGAAAGTCTTCACATACCCTTAGTTCACTGACCGGTTTGATGCCTGTTGGTTACCCTCAACTTGGTTTAGTCCATCCACAGAGACCATTTACTGGGGTGTAGCCAATGGGCATGCTATAGCTTCTTAGAGCCACAGGTGAGAGCTAGGTGAGAAGTGGACCCCAAAGGTGGATGAGTTGCCTTGTAAAGGGCTCGGAATCATTTAGGTCAGAGGTACTAGTCCTCCTGGAACACTCTATACAGCTCTGTTTTGTATATACATATGCAGCAAGGTTCTGGACAAGGATGGTTATATCAGCCCTCAAGTTTCTAGGAGTACCTTTGAGCCACAATGAGGCTTTCACTTCTCTAATGTTATTGGTTTGAACTTCCATTCATGCACTTCCATATTTTCTTAATTCCTTGTTAACTACTAAGTGATTAGCAACATAGTTTCATTTCATCAATTAACTTTGATTAGCTTTTACACAAGGATGTTTATAAGGCATAGGAAGAACATAAGTTACAGAGATTTTCTTCCAATATCTGGGGACATACTACCCCTATACCACCTCAGTAAATGGAGAGTAGAATCAAACTTAAAACATTGTCTATACAACCAGTGGTTCCACTAATTCACTTCCAAATACAACAAAGCTGCTATCCTTGGCTGGGTCCCTCAGGTCATTCCTCAGACCCTACACTCTGCTTGGCTAATTGATGGAAAAATCTGGCACGAACCCAAAATCCTAGACCTGTCAGAGGTCACAAGGTCGTTGCTATCTCTAATACTTTACTTAAAAACTTGTTGGTGTTGTTTAGCCGTGTATGACTCTTTGTGACTTCATTTAGGATTTTCTTGACAAAGATACTGGAGTGGTTTTCCATTTCCTTCTTCAGCTCATTTTACAGGGTTTACTTGCCTATGATCACACAACTAGTAAGTGTCTGAGACTAGATTTGAAACTCAGAAAGAGAAGTCTTCCTGACTCCAGGCCTAGCACTCTATCCATTAAACCACCCAGTCACCCTACTTAAAAACAAGGCAGAACAAATGTAAAGACATAGAGTAGAGGACTATAATAATAATAATAATAATAATAATAATAATAATAATAATAATAATTATAATTTTATTATATATATATATATATATATATATATATATATATACGCATGGGTCACAAGTAAGTTTCAGTTAAGGAAGGCCCAAGGCCTCTGCTCTTGCTTCATTGTTTCTCTCATTCAAACAGTAGCTAGAGAATCTCAACTTTACTTTTATTCATTAATGACTTTTTAAATGCATTTCGGTTCCTGCTCTGCAGCCATTCAATAGTCCATACTTTCATCATGTCATTAGCAGAGCAGAAACACTTACAGAATGCCTGTGCATATTACAAAATCGACATGGAAATTGTATCACCCGAGGACAGTATATGGTCATAAAAACTGAGTTCATTAGTCACTCCTGTTGTACTTATATATGTATTTGTTGTTTGTCCAATAAAATATATGTTCCTTGAAGACAGAAGCATGTTGTCTTCATAACTCCAGTTCCTAGCAGAAAACCTAGCAAATAGTAGACATTAACAAATACTTTTTGATTCATTGATTAATTGGATGATTTTCTCCTCTCACTGAAGGTCACACCTTACAATGTCACCACAGCAGAATAGAGGCAGATTGAAAGAACAAAGAAGATGAAGAAAGGAAAATGACATCTCAACCCTTTTTTTCTGGCCCATGATAGAGGTCAAATTTGACTGCTATCTATTACGGTATAGGTAATATCTATTCTTTACCATGTGACTAGCTAATTCTATTGCAAAACTGGATGTGAGATGTAGTGAATTAAGACTATTAACACATTTCTACAATACAAGTTAAAAGATTTTGGAGGCATATTGTCCATGAAGGAAGAGATCTATAGAAGCTAGAAAATGCCTACTACATTTTCCAGATATTCAAGTTCAAAGCATTTATTAAAAATTAATTGTGAATTGATCCAGCCATTTTGGAGAACAATCTAGAATTATTACCAAATTGTTAAATTGCCTATACCCTTTGACCCAGCAATAATGCTACTAGGTGATTAGGGGAAAAGGAAAAGAACTTACATTCTAAAATATTTATAGTAGCTCTCTTTGTGGTGGCAAAGAACTAGAAATTGCAGGGATGGTGGTTAATTGGGGAGTGGCTGAACACATTTTGGTATATGACTATGATGCAATACTACTGTGCCATAAGAAATGATGAACTTGATGATGTTAGGAAAAACATGGATAGACTTGCATGAAATAATGAGCAAAATGAGCAGAAACAAGAGAATGCTATAGAAAGAATAGCAATACTATTTTAAGAACAACTTTGGAAGGGGCAGAGCCAAGATGGTGGAGTAAAAACCCTGACTTGGCTTGAGCTCTCCTGCAAACACCTCCAAATACCTGAAAAAATGGCTCTAAACAAATTCTAGAGCAGTAGAAACCACAAAAAGACAGAGTGAAACAAATTTCCAGTCCAAGACAACCTGGATGGTTGATTGGAAAGTCTATTGCACTGGGCTGGGAGAGGAATGCAGTTCAGTGTGGGTGAGCAGGCAAAGATCAGGCTTCAGAGAACCTGAAGCAGGCCTCAGGGGACTGAACCATGGGCACCTGTGGTGGTTTTAAGACTTCTCAACCCAAAAACATCAAACAAAACTTAGAAGGTCAGTAAGAAAGGTCTGTGACCATGGTGAGAAAGAAGCTTGGTCGCAGCTCCAGTCTCAGTGCAGCTCCAGGATAGTGGATGTTTCCATGGCTCCTGGTCCACAGATGGAGGGGGAATTGAGTGGTAGATCAAAGGGAGATTGCAGGAATCTCTTTGCTGGTGCTGAGGCAGGAATCTCTTGCTTTGCCCGTTCTTGGATCTGGGTCACAGTTCTGGATGGCAGTTCTGGGTCAAGGAGGAGTGCTGGTGTGGTGGAGCTTGTAGTGGTGATTGAGAGGAAATCCTCCTCACAGTTCCAAGGCAGAAAACAGTGCTTGTGGTCACTCACAGACCAAAGCACAGGCCAGGAAAGGAATTAAGCACCTCACCCTTGATCATACCACCTTGGAAGAATGGAAAATTTGCAGCTACCTAGAAGTATCTCTGAAAACAGCTGCACAAAACCCCCAAAGCTTGGGACAGTACATTCTCCACACTGGAAGCAGACCCTTAACTTAACAAAGAGTTTAAAACTCAAGTAATTCACTGGAAACATGAGCAAACTATGCAAAAAAAAATCAAACCATACAATCTTTCTTTGGTGACAAAGAAGATCAAAACACACAACTGGAGGAAGACAACAAAGTCAAAGCTCCTGTATCCAAAGCCTCCAAGAAAAATCTAAAATCATTCCCAGGCCATGGAAGAGTTCAAAAAAGATTTTGAGAAGCAAATAAAAGAAGTAGAGGAAAAACTGGGAAGAGAAATGAGGGTGATGCAAGAAAATCATGAAAAACAAGCCAACAGCTTGCTAAAGAAGACCCCAAAAAATACTGAAGAAAATAACACCTTAAAAAATAGCCTAACCCAAATGGCAAAAGAGGTCCAAAAAGCCAATGAGGAGAAGAATGCCCTAAAAACCAGAATTGGCCAAATGGAAAATGAAGTCTAAAAGCTCACTGAAGAAAACACTTCCTTAAAAATAAGAATGGAGCAAATAGAAGCTAGTTACTTTATGAAAAATTAAGACATTGTAAAACCAAACCAAAAGAATGAAAAAATAGAAAACAATGTGAAATATCTCATTGGAAAAACAACTGACCTGGAAAATAGAACCAGGAGAGATAACTTAAAAATTATTGGACCATCTGAAAGCCATGATCAAAAAAAGAGCCTAGACATCATCTTTCAAGAAATTATCATGGAAAACTGCCCTGTTATTCTAGAATCAGAGGGTAAAATAGAAATTGAAAGAATCCACCAATCACCTCCTGAAAGAGAACCCTAAAGGAAAACTCCTAGGAATATTGTAGCCAAATTCCAGAGTTCCCAGGTCAAGGAGAAAATATTGAAAGCAGCCAGAAAGAAACAATTCTAGTGTTGTGGAAACACAATCAGGATAACACAAGATTTAGCAGCTTCTACATTAAATGACCGCAGGGCATGGAATGTAATATTCAGGAGGGCAGAGGAGATAGGATTAAAACCAAGAATCACCTACCCAGCAAAACTGAGCATAATCCTTTAGGGGAAATAATAGACTTTTAAGCATTCTTGATGAAAAGATCAGAGCTGAATAGAAAATTTGACTTTCAGATACAAGACTCAAGAGAAACATGAAGAGGTAAACAGGAAAGAGAAATCACAAGAGACTTATTGAGGTTGAACTGTTTACATTCTGCATGGAAAGATGATATTTGTAACTCATGAGTCCTTTGTCAGTGTTAGAGTAGTTGAAGTGAAAAAAATTATATGTGTGTGTATGTGTGTGTGTGTGTATATATATATATATATATATACACACACACACACATATATATATACATATATACAGAGAGAGAAAGAAAGAAAGAGTGAAAGAGAGAGAGAGAGAGAGAGAGAGAGAGAGAGAGAGAGAGAGAGAGAGAGAGAGCACAGATGAGTTAAAAATGAAGGAGTGATATCTGGAGAATAAAATTAAGGGATGAGAGAGGATTATATGGAGAGAAGGAGAAAGGGAGAGGTAGAATGTGTTAAATTATCTCATATAAAACAAGAAAAAGCTTTTACAGTGGAGGGGAAACAGGGGAAGGTGAGAGAGAATGAGTAAATCTTATTCTCATGAGATTTGGCTTAAGGAGAGAATAACATACACACTCAATTGGGTATGAAAATCTATCTTACCCACAGGAAAACAGGGTTGGAAGGGGACAAGAGAGCAGGAAGATGATAGAGGGGAGGGCAGGTTGGGGGAGGGGGTAATCAGAAGCAAACACTTCTAAGAAGGGGCAGGGTCAAAAGAGAGAATAGAACAAATGGGGGGCAGGATAGGATGAAGAGAAATATAGTTTTTCACAACAAGACTACTATGGAAGTGTTTTGCATGACTACACGTGTATAACTTGTATCAGGTTGCTTGCCTTCTCAGTGAGGATGGATGGGCAGGAAGGAAGGGAGAAAATTTGTAATCCAAAATTCTTAAAACAAAAGTTAAAAAAATTGTTTTCACATGCAACTGAGACATAAGATATACAGGCAATAGGGTATAGAAATCTATCCTGCCCTACAGGAAAATTGAAGGGGAAGAGGATAAGAGAAGGGGGAGAGAGATAGATTAGAAGAAGGGGTATTCAGAATGCATGCCATCTTGGGGTGGGGGAGGGATGAGTGGAATCTTGTGGAAGTGAATATTGAAAACTAAAAATACATTAATTAATTAAAAAAGAAAGGAAAATAAAAGAGCCTAGACATCATCTTTCAAGAAATTATCAAAGAAAACTGCCCTGATATTCTAGAATCAGAGGGTAAAATAAAAATTGAAAGAATCCACCAATCACCTCCTGAAAGAGATCCCTAAAGGAAAACTCCTAGGAATATTGTAGCCAAATTCCAGAGTTCCCAGGTCAAGGAGAAAATATTGAAAGCAGCCAGAAAGAAACAATTCAAATATTGTGGAAACACAATCAGGATAACACAAGATTTAGCAGCTTCTACATAAAGGGACCAGAGGGCTTGGAATATAATATTCCAGAGGTCAAAGGAGATAGGATTACAGCCAAGAATCACCTACCTAGCAAAACTGAGTATAATCTTTCAGGGGGCAAAATGAATATTCAATGAAATAGGGGACTTTCAAGAATTCTTGATGAAAAGACCAGAGGTGAATAGAAAATTTGACTTTCAAGTACAATATTCAAGAGAAGCATGAAGAGATAAAGAGGAAAGAAAAATCATAAGGGACTTATTAAAATTGAACTGTTTACATTCCAACATGGAAAGATGATATTTTAACTCATAAGACCTTTGTCAGTATTAGGGTAGTAGGAGGGAAAAAAATTATATGTATATAGGTAGATAGATAGATAGATAGATAGATAGATACATAGATAGATATAGATAGGGGGCACAGGGTGGGTTGAAGATGAAGGGGTGATATCTGGAGAATAAAATTAAGGGGTAAGAGAGGATTTTACTGGGAGAAGGAGAAAGGGAGAGGTAGAATAGGGCGAATTATCTCACATAAAACAGACAAGAAAAGGCTTTTATCGTGGAAGAGAAGTGGGAGAAGGTAAGAGGGAATGAGTGAATCTTATTCTTATCTGATTTGGCTTAAAGAGGGAATAATAAACACACTCAATTGAATATGGAAATCTACCTAACCCTACAAGAAAATGGGGGGGGGAAGGAGATAAGAGAGTGAGGTGATGATAGAAGGGAGGGCAGATTGGGGAAGGAGGTAATTGGAAGCAAACATTTCTGAGGAGGGACAAGGTCAAAAGAGAGAATGGAATAAATGGAGGGTGGAGTAGGATGAAGGAAAATATATTTAGTTTTTCACAACATGACCACTATGGAAGTGTTTTGCATGACTACACATATATAACCTGTATCGAGTTGCTTGCCTTCTCAATGAGGGTGAGTGGGAAGGGAGGAGGGGAGAAAATTTGGAACCCAAAGTTTTAAAGACAAATGTTAAAATTGTTTTTACGTGCAACTGGGAAATAATATATACAGGCAATGGAGTATAGAAATCTATCCTGCCCTAAAGGAAAATGGTAGGGGAAGGGGATAAGAGAAGTGGGGGAGGTGATAGAAGGGAGGGCAGATTAGGGGAAAGGGTATTCAGAATGCATGCCATCTTGGGGTTGGGGGGGAGAGGCAAGATGGGGAGAAAATTTGGAACTCAAAATCTTGTGGAAGTGAATGTTGAAAACTAAAATAATAGTAATAATAATAAAGAACAACTTTGAAAAAATAAGTCATTTTGACTATTATAAATACCCTAATTATCTAAAAATGACACATGAAAGAAGATGCTATCCGCATCCAGAGAAAGAACTGATAAATAGAAATATGTAGGAAATGGTTTTATATAAATATACATGTTTGTATCTAAAGGTAGCCATATCTAGGGTAGAGAGAGGAAAAACAGGAAAAAAAAAAGAAGTGAAGGCATTGATGAGGTTGGGATCTGGACCCCAAAGAGGAAAAGTCCTAGACTTTCCCACACGGCCAAATCTCTGGAATTAGCCTGAGTCCATAGTCCTATCAACTGGCCTTTTGTTATTGCCAATGCCTAATCTCCTAATTCTTTGTTACCCTTAATTGAGTCTAGCCCTTTATTGTCTATTAACCTCCTGATGGCAGCTAGCTACTTCCCACCCTTGACCCTATCTAGACCCTGTTCTTGACCTCCCAAACACTCCCATCAAGATTCTCCCAGACCCTTCCCATAGTCACCCCAAACTACTTGGCCACTCCTTGATCCCTCCCACGGTTTTTCTGCATATAAGATCCATCTTGGCCGCCATTTAGGGGCTGAGACTTGCTCAAGCCTTCTTGTCAATGTGAGTGTCACAAATGTTAAGATTCCTTAGGAGTCTAGCCAGTATGAATGATCTTTAATAAACCTTGTCTTTGGCTGAAAGAAGGTTTGGGTCAAATTCATTTGGGCAGGACCCACATGTCATGTTTTTGGGGTCCTAGCACCCATAAACCTTTAAACCTCAACAGCATGAGGTCTTTTATGTTGTTCCTGTGACTAAGCAATAAGACTGTTCTGATGTTTCAGAAGGGCCTTCTATACATTCAGATAGCCAGCTACTCTTCATACCTCTTCTGCTTGAAGAAGGAGGTGTCAGCCCATCAACTGACCAGCCCTGGAATCAGAAACAAATCAGGTCTGTCCTTGGTCCTGGAAAGGCTCTGTCAATCTATTCTTCTGTGATTCTACTCACCACCCCAGGAACTCATTACTAGTAACTTTCTAAAACAAAACCCCCTTCCCAATCCACCACTCCCCCACCCTTATTAGAATGTAATTTCTTTGAGACCAGGGTGTGGCTTCACTTTTGCATTTGTATACTTTGTGCTTAGCATAATGACAGCTTAATAAATGCTTTTTTATTCATTTATTCATTCTTTGCTTTTAGTGTTTCTCTACTATGATTCCTGTTTCTCAGTCCTTTCAGTCACATCCAACTCTTCATGATCCCATTTGGGGTTTTCTTAGCAAAGATAATGGAGTGGTTTGCCATTTTCTTCTCCAGCTCATTTTACAGATGAGGAAACTGAGGCAAATGGGGTTAAGTAACTTGCCCAGGGTCACACAGCTAGGAAGTATCTGAAGCTAGATTTGAACTCAGAAAGATAAGTCTTTCTGACTTCAGGCCCAGCACTCTATCCACTGTATACCTAGCTGCCCCTCAGTACATTCTCCAATCAACTTCCAAAGTGATCTTTGTAAAGCTCAGCTGACCTGGCCAACTCCCTAATCAATTAATTCCAATGGCTCCTGATTACCTCCAGGATCAAATAAATATCAAACCTGTTTGGCTTTTTAAAGCCATTCCTTTCCTATTCTTCCAGTCTTTTTATACTTTCTTCTATGTAGTCTATAGTTTGGTTACATTGTTATTCTTACTGTTCCTCCAACACAATAGTCCATCTCCTGACCATGCTTTTTTCATTGGCTGTCCCCCATCCTTGGAATGCTTACCCTGCTTCCCTCCAATTCCTATCTTCCTTAGCTTCCTTCAAGGATCAGCTCAAATCTCAACTTCTACAGGAAGTCTTTCAGCAATACCCACACCAACCCTTTTTCTTTCAGATTATCTTCCATTTATGCTCCATCTTTTATACATCTACATATTTGCATTTTGTCTCTCCTTCTCAATTGTTAGCTGCTTGAGGGCAGAGACAATGTTTTTGTCTTTTTCTGTATGGCTAGTGCTTATGACAGTGCCTGGCACATAGGAAGCTCTTAATAAATGCTTATTGACTGATGGATTCATTCAGTGTTCTTCTAATGTCAAGTCAATTAACATTCCATTACTATTACATAGATTGCATTGCTGAATTGATAGACTAGTACTGGAGCAGAGATCAAGGTACTTATGCATCCTTCTTTCTATTATGTAATCATACAATATCATGCTATTGGAAGTATAAATGAGTAGATTCATACTCTCCATTCCCTGGAGATTGTCAAGGAGTAGTTTGGTAAATGAGCAAAATGTTCACTACTGATTTAATTCACTATTATTTATTTTAAACTGTTTTTAATTAAAAAAAAAAGCAGTGCTACAAGGATTAACTAGTAGAAAGGGTGTTCTCTGCCAAACTGATTTTAAGTGAAACTCTGATGAAGTCACTCCTTTACTCAATAAATTCCAGTGGTTGACTACTGCCTCTAGAATATCATACAAACTCCTCATGATGGCTTTGAAAGCCCTTCAGTCCTTGTCTCCGAACTATCTTTTCAGCTTCATCAGATATTTGTTTCCTTTCTGTACTCTGAAGACTAGCCATCTGGCCTTCTTTCTGTTCCTCTCACAATGCACTCCATCTCCACTGTCTGGAATGGCCATTCTCGGCCCAACAATGCCTCCTCACCTCTTCCTCATAGAATCTCATTCTTCCTTCAAAATATTGTTCAAATATCACACATTCTATAGTGGCTATATAAGAGAAGAAATGGAGATAAATGTGAAAAAAAACCACTTCTTTATCTACTAAGCACTACGTTAGAACCTTACGCTTATCAAATAGTTGATTCTTCTTTCCTAGCAAGTCTGTTACCATTCCAGTCTATCCTACGTACTGTTAACAAAAATATTTTTTCTTGAGTGCAGATCTGAACTTGTGATTGGCCTACTCAACCAATGTAACAATTTGTTCTTACCTCTAGAATAAAATATAAACTCTTTAGCTTCTAAAGCCCTATACAACCCGACTCCAATCTATTTATTCATCTTCACTGGACATTACTCTCTCTTCTCACTCCCTCTGTTCCATTTCTGCTAATCACAGAACAACAGAAGATGGACTTTAGCTGGCAACTGGATCACTGCAAGAAAAATGTCCAGTTTTAATGAGCTGGAAAACAATGAGTTAAGCTATAAGAAGAGACTCTGGGATAGCTTCTATGGAAATTTTTAAAGGAAAGTATAGATGATTATTTTACAATCTTGCCTGCTGTGAAACGTACAACATGACTTTTAGAGAGCCCTTTCTCTTCTACCCATTTTGCTAACATTTTTGTCCCTCATCAAAATTTTAGATTCATCTGTTGCTTGGAATGCTAATTTGTATAACATTTAGGGAAATAAAATGCTTTATTTTTCCATAGGGGTTTTTGGTAAGGTGTTTATTGATTGTATGCACCAATTTGGAAAACCCATTTAGTTATCTATAAATAAATTTGATCTAGATTCACTGCAAGAGGAAAGCTATATGCTAATAGAATTCATTGATTTTATTATCCTTGGAATTAGAAACTCTTGTTAGGAAAAGAATAGGTTGTAAGAAACTTGAACCATCCACAAAACAATGGTCTCATCCCAAATGCAGTACTAAGTACACAGTAGACATCCATAAGATATTGGCAGATTGGTTGGCTCATCCCAGTTTCAATAATGCTGGGTAATCACTTGTGAAGGATGAGGGGAAAAGAACGTGTGATTGGTGATTTAAGGTATACAAAGTGAAGGTAGTGGAAGCTCAGAGTCTTTTTGTAGTTGTACTGAAATGAGACGTTAAATATTATCACAAAACCTAGCTGGCACCAAGTACTGAACAAGAATGTATGAAAAGGCTATAAGCTTTGAGTTTTCTCAATGTAAACTTCTTGAGGAGTGAGCCAAGGTGGATAACAGAAAAAAGAATAAGACCACATTGAAACTACTGTATACTTCATAGTTCTTCTAGTCCAAACTTTTCATTTTACAGTTGAGAAAAATGAAAACCAAGATCATACAGCAAATTAGTGGCAGAGGTAGGAACAGAATCTGGGCCTTCCTTGAGAATATAGTGTTCTGAATGAATGAATATATAAATATAGATACAGAATATGTGTGCATATATGTATATGTGTGTGAATATATGTATATCTATCTATATATCCATCTAGCTATAACTATCTCTCTATACAAATATACATAGATACTATATACTATACACATATATATATATACATATATATGTGTGTGTATATATATATATATGTATATACAGAGAGAGAGAGAGAGAGAGAGAGAGAGAGAGAGAGAGAGAGAAAGAGAGAGAGGTTTTGTTTTCTGAAAGTAAATCCAATTGATTCACGTGGATATGAATGATATGAAAAGAAGCTCAGACTTTAGAAGCTGGTAGGTTCTGACCACAGAAAAGTCCACTTATAGACAAAACAGACCAATTTCTCCCAGTGACACTGAAGAGAGTAGGGAAATGAAAACAGATGAGGGATTCATCCATCATAATACAATACAAATAAGAGACTGTCACTCACATTCTTAATGTCAAAAACTATTTAGTGATTTTTGACACGCATAGAACCACCTATAACTGCCTTCCTCACTTTTCAATACATACCTAAATTTTGAAGGAAAAAAATATAGCTAAACTGCTTTTTCTGCCAGTCAGTTTATCACTTATGAATCCGTGTCACAGCAGCATCTTGGTGTTTCTGTGAAATACCTAGTTCATACTGTATTCAAAATCACTATTTCATAGTGAATCACCATCTTCTGCTTTAGTCTCTCATCTGACACTTTACATGCTAAGTCACTCACCTGACTTCTCTTTTTCTGATCTGAATATATGTAATAATTATGAATATGGTACCTTAATTCATTTAAATATTCTTATTTTTAATATTGCAAAATGACTCCTATAAAAGAAAACTGTATTCAAATATATAAATTTACCACTTGCCATTATTTACCCCAGTTGAACTTATTTGATTAAGACAGTACAAGAAAATAATACATAAATTTATAAAATAAATAGCCTTTAAATGCATTCATTCTAATATTGATAACTAAGTCATATTTGAGTTTCAAAACAACTCAACTTCTATTTTCATGTCTTCAAAATAGATCAGCCATAATAGGTTTTATTTTTTCCAGGAATCCACAGTTCTAGAGGGCTTTTTAATTCAAACCCTTAAATGAAACAGTTGAGAATACAAGGTCAGGGAAATTGTTATTTATGGTTGAAATGTTTTTTCTACATCTATTTTAAGAAGGGTCATTTTTCATTTCATTTTTTAAAAAATTGCTTTAAAACATTTAGCTGACTATACAAAATTACCCAGTGTACAACAAACATGTTTTCCCCTTTTTCCAAGCAGAAGAGTTGCCTAAGAATTACATAAGATATACATGAAACGTATTTGATAAAGTATATTTTCAATATCATTTAACTACACTTGTGTGTAACAATGTTCTTTGCACATATTATGCTAAAATTCCTCTAAGATGTGCTCTCCTTTTAAATTCCTTCCATACTTCCTGAGTCATTCTTACATTTCAGGAATGTTTATTGCCTGTAAGGACAAAATAGAATGTCAATATTTGAATCCTTCTTAAGCTGTACGGATTTTTGTTCCTTAATGCCAGTATTTTATGTCGCGATGGCCTGTCAGTTTTGATGATTACTGTTTTGTAACTGAAGCAGATGTCTCCAAAGAATATCACTGTTCACTGTTTCATTTTTATCACTATGAGAAGTACTGCCAACTTAGTTGGTTCCCCCCCGCTCCAATGACATTCCCCTCCTTGACCCATTTCTCTTTCTGCATTTATAGTGGCCTACAACCATTTAATCATGACAAATTTTAGAATGGTAAAATTTCCATTTGCTTTTCTTGTCAGTGAGAGCAACTTTTACTCTTATGTCACAGGAAACAGCCTACTTGCCTTGCAAACCAGAATAAATTTTGGGTTTTGAGAGTAGCATCTGGACACAGAAAACCCTGCTGGTACTGAACTGGAGTATCATGAAACCTATCAGCCCTGCTGAATGATGCTGCATGCTCCAGAGTTCAAGGAATAAGGATGGGGATGTTTCCAAGAATCAAAAATGGAAGTGGGTGTGGGGAGGAATTATTTTTTTTCTGTCAAAAATAAAACGAGATGTCATCTCTTCTGTCTTCTTTTGGAACAACACTTCCTATGGACTTGACCCAGCTGCTGGACTTTCTCTGAGAAAAATGAGGTTTCACAAAAATAACAAAACTAACTACAAGTTAAAATGGTAAGGACTTCAAGTTGATGAATATTTAAGAAAAAAAAATGAAACAGGATCTAGAAATCAGGTTTGATTGCAACACAGAAGAAGCTGGGGGAACCAATTATTAATTTGAAAAAAAAATCATGACCATTATTATTATTTTTTTAAAAGCCTCTTGGCATTTGAAGGAAAAGAAAATCTCAAGTGTAGTAAGCATCTAAAATCAAATAACTAGCTAAGGCCTCCATCGATATATAAAATCAGTGCCAATGACACAGAGTACCTTGTTTAAAGACTACTTTGGGATGGTTAAGAAAAAGATGATAGAATCTAATATGTGATAAGGAGAGATGACTAGTACATATAATAATCTTTACTGGCAGGCATTCCTATCATGTCATATCAAAGTCTAGCAAAATGTTGAAAGTTAGAAATGTTATCAAGCATTAGCAGGCATTTAAAGAACGTCTCTTGAATATTTCTAGCATAAAAAAGTATTTCATGTGATGTAAATGAATGGTAATTTTCTGACTTTAAAAGAGAGCAGTGCCAGTACATTTCAGCGTTCTGGACCCAATTCTGCAAACATGGAGATGCTTTCAATTTGCTCTGCCTGCCTTCCCGCCTTAGATGGCTGCGATTGCAGCGAAATTAATCCATTTAAAAATCTGCGGCTTAAACTTAAGGATTTTCGGTTTTTTCCCCCCTCTCTCTTTTTTTTCTTAGAATATCAATAAGTTCCAATTGAAGAGCGGATTCTTTTGCAATTCAGGCATGTGCCGGCGATAACGGGCGAGTTGGCATGAAGAGAGGCAGAGATGGATTAATTATGCAGAGAACATGGAAATTCTGCTTATCATCGGCTAGCAAAGGAGCCCAGCTCACATAATCAGCAAACGAAGGGAGAGAAAAAAATAACAATGCAATGGCACCTTCCAGCCCATCATCAGGATTTTTTCTACACCCTTGTAATTAAAAAATAACATACACTTATAGCCCTATCTCCTGTGCAGGCAAGGAGTGGATGTCCACAAAATAATTGCACTGGGATATTAGAGCTGGGAACACGAGCTGTCCATTTCTACTCTCCCTTCCTTTTGCCCTCCTCTCTTTTGGCCTCTACAAGGCCCTTCTGTTTTGAACACAGTCCAAATCAGATGGATGTCTCAGGAGACATCCAATCTCAATGTCCTTAAGTCCCAAACCTCCATCTTATCGTGATTCAAGTAAACACGTATATGATAAATATTGGAAGGAGTGAATCTGGAGCAGGGCTCTGTTGATGATCACCTGTGAATTATTTAGTCAATGTCATCTTGATGAAACTTTTCAGAGTCTTTTCAATTGACAATGGGTTTTGCCGTGGCTGTTCTCACATTGGCAAAAATCACAAATCTTTGATGTCTGGATGGATTGGCATCCTTAAACCCCCCCCAGAAAGCATTCCGTTTGTTGAAATTTTCCCTTTCTTTTCTGTTTTTAAAAATTCACAAATCCTCAACTTAACTTCAAAGTTTGGTTTACAAAAAAAATCTGACTTTTCATGTTAATATTAAAATGAGTTCCTAACACGAGAATTCTTAAGCTCTGCCTCTGAAGCAGCAAAGAAGAACATAGTAAAGTTAGTTTATTGTTTTTAAAAATCAAACTGGATATTCTATTTTTATGCATGTCAGAGGTGATATCTTCCAATTCTGCAAATTAGGATGCAAACACCTACATGAACTGATGACACTTCCTGAGCTGAATTCAATCAAAGCAGGTTTGCCTGCTTTAATCACCAACTAAATAATGTTACCAAATCTTAGTATAAACCATGGGAGGCCTTGGGCATGCAAGTAGTTTTTCTTTCCTGTTAAATTTGCCAGTCAGCAACAGAGTTAGAAAGGTGAAAATGAAACCCAAGAAAGACAAAAAATTATGCAACGTTGGATGAAAAAAAATGTTCCAAAGTGAAGTAAGCTGAAATTATAAAGCTTGCAATCTCTGGAAATGTAATTTATTCATAGAGTTCCACCAAGTCAAGAGAGCCAGTGTGGGGCGCAGTTTGCACGTTAGTAAGAATGCTTTAAATGCTAGTGATAGTTATTGATAGATTTTTTTTCTTACTAATTGTTTCTATTTCATATATACCTATCTATGTATAGGTGGTTACTTGTATAGCTATACATGGTTATATATTATAATATTACATCATGTTAAATTAGCAAATACCCAGACATTAAAATAAATTCATATAAAGACTACATATACATGAATGCATGATGTACACTAATGTTTAGATGGTATCTTTTGTGATACTGGCTATGTTATTATGGGAAATCACTGTTTTGGAAACGAAAGATGAAAAGCAAACCAGGGAAAATGTTCTCTGGAAAGAAAATATTGGCAGTAGGAAGAGAAAGATGAGGCAAAAATAAAAGAAAAAGAATGACTAGGAGAAAAAAATGTAATTTTTTCCCCTCCTGATGAAGTAATATTTTGTGGGGTGTATACATACTTGAAGTATTTTCACCTGAATAAAATATGTAAGTAAAAGACCACAGAAAATAGTCTGTGTGTATGTTCCTGTATCAACACATGAACACAATGCATAAAAAGAAAGCAATTCTAGTAGTCAGAACACAATGTGTGAGAGATAGGGGATCATAGCTCCATCCAACCAGGAGATTTAGGCAACAGCACAATCTGGACATCATTTCCGACTGGACTCCTATCCGGTCTCACTGTGTGACCTCAAACAAGTCATTCTGCCTCTCCATTTCTCAGCTTCCTAAGTGTACTCAATATATTGAACACTAATCAGTAGCTAATATTTGGCAAACCTTTTTGATTTCCTGGGTTAAAAGATACCTTATTGAAAGTAGTATGACACATGTAAAATGATTTGAAAATCTTAAAGTACTATCTAAATGTCAGTATTATCAATAACAATAACATTACTATTAATAAAATGAACACATAGTGTGTATTTGTCTCTCTTGGAAAGATTATCAGAAGAAATCCTATGAAATTCCTTGTTATTTTTGTTAATAGAATAGGAGGTATCACCAGAGCTGAACCTCATTAGAAATTATTTAGTACCCAACATTTTGATTGTTTAGAAAATTTTCTGCCAACAAAGCAAATGACTCCAATTTAATACTTTTAATAAGTAATAGATTAACATTCTCAGAAACTGAAACCTCCAGAATAGCTTCAGTTACAGGAAACGTATTGAAAAAAATACAATAAAAATATCAATTATAATTTTAAGAAGGAAAAATAAAACTCCTATGGTTTCACCAGAGCCTTGTGCTTGTCTCTTATCCAAAGTTTCAAGTTGGATTTTGGTTATGTATCTATTGATTTCCTCTTTGTCTCAGGACACTAATTTTCAGTTTAAATTTGTAAACAAAATGAAACACAACAACAAATTCAGCTCTCATAGCCAGGGTAGTCCCTCTATGAAACAAGAGGCTGAAAAGTAAACAGATTGGTACATAGTACGCAATTAATAAATACTTGTTGGTTGATTAATTTGTAGGCAGTTCCATAGTGACTGAGTCATCCAACCAACCCTGCCACCTGCCCTGGCCCCAAATTGGAACCTTTCAGGTGGTTTATCATACCTTTCTGACACACCACTCCAAACTTTAGTGAGGCAGAATACTTTCATAATCTCCTACACCTCCTCAAAACACGTCTTAACATCTTTCACAAGAGAGGTTAGATAATAGAATTCTCTATTACCATAACTGTAAATGGATTTGTAATCTTACCCATGATTAAAATTATTTTCATCATGAAGTAGAATTCTCATTATTGTTGCAATTTTAATATTATCAACTGTGAAGTGTCTTGGTGATTGATATTATAGACAGCGAAACCCTATATTATGGTAATTAAATTTAAAATTATTCGGCCATTCTTATATGTCTCTGTATAGCACCTGATTATTTGAAAACAATTATCTCTTGATGTCACCTAATGGCATACAGTTACGCCTAGAGGAATTGTTTGGGGTCAAAAAGTTGTTGCAAAGTTGGAACAGGCAGCTGCTGGATCTTAGCAGCCATTAAAAATATTATTTTTTCCATTTAAGACACACACACACTCACACACACACACACACACCCCACAAAGGCGATCTATAACTCAGGAGGAATTCAGGCCTGAATTAGGGGATCTTTGAACAAAACCTTCAGGCTGAAATGTGCATTCATCATGGGTTAGTCTCACTGACATTAAAGGCAGCCTCTTCTTCAGGAAACACCAGGAACCCTGGGCATGAGACTACCTGTCTTTGAGGCTGATGGCTTTTCTTTTCAGATCAAGGATGGGATGTACAATATAATTCTGCTTTACATTGGATAAATTGTTCTTCAAAGGAAATCTCTCTCTCTCTCTCTCTCTCTCTCTCTCTCTCTCTCTCTCTCTCTCTCTCTCCTCTCCGCTTTGAATATCAGCATTCACCCCCAATATTACTTCCCATTCATCCTGTTTAAGAATATATTATGTAACACGGGGTTACCAATTGCAAGAACAAATACACCTCTTCTCCCTGTAATCTTCTACTTTTTACAACTGCTTTCTGTGACAAGATTCTTTTCCCTCCCTATCCTCCTTACCCCACTACACACACACACACACACACACACACACACACACACACACATGCACATGCACACACACACATTTTGGAAAAATTTTAACACAAAAAAATTCTTTAGTACTTGGGTTCATTTGCAGATTTCCCCAGCCTTGCAAAAAGCACACCTGTTGTGCTGTCTGGATTTCCTTTTCTGATCATAGGCTTCTGACAAAGAGGGGGGGAAAGAAAGATTTTTATCAAACACTCTTCACCGGACAATGAATTTTCTTCACCATTTGAATGTATCTGTGGAATGCCTGAGTGATTCATTACAGCAGATTCTGAAGTATGACAATGGGCCGCAGAAATGACTGATGGTATCTTTTTCCTGATTTCATTTCCCTGATCCTCTTCATCCCTTGGCCTGTGTACCTCGATTAATTAGAAACCAGGGATTTTCACTCATCAGCTGATGGGTTTCATGCTCCGCTCTGTCACAAATCTGCTGCCTGTACTATCTCTCTTACAGCTGGTGGTTGCTTTAAAAACTTTTCCTTTTTCTTTCTTTTTTTTTCTTCCTTTTTTGAAGCAGTGCTTTGTGACTACAGGTTTAGGTCTTTTTAAGATTCAGACTTTTTTTTTTTAAAGAGATTAAAAATTAAAGTAAAGGAGATTCAAAATATCTGATTAAGTTAATCCCTATCCAAATGATACTTGTCCCAAAATGAACTTTTTGAAGAGATAATAATGTAAACGTTTCCTAGCTCTCAGCTCTCCAAGTTATTTTTTTCCCAAGATATAATAATTGAAGTATTATGCAAAGGATGAAAGTGTATAAATATGATTTGGTGTGTGTACGCTAAGGCCCATGGGCTCAGCTCACATGCAGCTTAGTCCTGCCCATGCTCTATGGCTAAAACCCACTTGCATTTCAGATTCCATTGTAGAAAGCATCTTATAATAGGCTACTGCAATAAATCATTGAACCATTATTGTTTCTGGAGGAAATATTCCATAATTGAAATATGCTTCCCCTTAGGGTATATACCAAATTAAATCAGGTGGTGATATAATCCCCAAGGAACCGAACTATAATTAAACAGTATTTACAATGCAGAATATTTTGTAATAAAATTCCCCTTCAGAAACTTAAAAATAATGTGTAAATCACAGGTGAAATAAAACACACATCAATTATTTTGTCACAAGATTAAAAAATAGTAACTACTGTGATAGGCATTACTTATTGCTTTTGTCCTTGTGAATTTGTTTAACATCAACAATGAACATAATTCTAGAATGAAAGCCAAAGTCATCCATTTAAAAAGTCAGATTCCAAGGAGTTAAATCCATCACTTTATTTTTTTCTTGTTTCAATACTTATAGACACTTTATACTTCTACTTCAATGCTTAGAAACACTTGCAGTGTTTCTACGAAGAAGCATTTCCAAAGTTTCCTGTGTTTGCCTAATGATAATACAAGCTAGACATGTTTGATGGTTTTAAAGACTCCACAACCAACGTTTTGAGCTTTTAATTAGGACTTTTGGTATCCATATCAAAGGGACATGTTACATGTATATGAAGACACACTTTTTTGGGCCTTGTTTCAAAAAGCACCGGATAGCATACCACTTTCAATCCAATTTAATCCATTCCAATCCAATCTAATCTAACCCAATAAAATATAATAGAATACAATTAGCATTTAGTAAATGAAAAAGGAAAAGTCCTCATTAAGAGTTCCAGGATCTTGGGTTTTTAGCCTTTGGCATGGACCCATGATTTCCTCAGTGTAAGTAGATTTCCACACTTTAATGAAATCACAAGTCCTGCCCACCACCCAAATCCCAAATGTGTAAGGTGTTGTGCTAGGTTTTAAGGAACGCAACAATAAAGCAGCAAAAATAAAAGCAACTAAAATAAATAAACAAAATATTCTGGACACTGCCCTCATGTAGCTTCCATTTTACAAGACAGCCAAGATCTAGCAAATTGTGTTTCTGTAATCCTCATCAGTAGCAAGGCAAAATGTTCTTTTTCATGATTTTTTTTCTATTTTGTTGTTGTTATTGAGGGGAATGGAGAAGAGAAGAGTCATAATGTATTAAGAGATCTATATGGCCTTATGTCTATTTGTTCCTCTATTTCCATGATTCAGAGCTCTCAAAAGCTTTAGTTAACAAAAATCTAGTAGTTTGTATGCTGAAAAGTTTAGCTTTATTGATGAATACAAGGTCATGTACATTTTTGTTGAACTGCTTCCTGAAAGATATGCCTAGAACTGAAATCAAGTATACTTAGGTGGAATTCAGATAAATTTTTGTTAGTATTATTATTTTTGATCTAGTAACTTTTAAAATTGACAAATGTTTGAAAGGTCAGAGAAATTAGTCCTCAGTTAGAATAAAATTGAAGCAGATCCGTTTGATTTTTGATACTAACAAATTTCCCTTATTAGCAAAATGTTTGGCTTCCTGTAAATTACTTTAAAGGCAAAAAAGGAATTATTTAAGTCACAAACTGCTCCCAACCAACCACTTGGGGAAGGGACAAGAAGTGAGTGAAAGTTTTAATAATTTTAAATAATTCTTTATATTAAAGAAAAATTTTATACTACTGTGACAAATTAATTACGTCTCACTTTTAAGTAAAACAGGCACTGGAAATACTTCCATTTTACTTGATTCAGAAGCAAGCTACATCTTAAAACTATCCTTAGCAAAACTGCATAAAAACTATGAAGAGATTAATTGAGTTTTCGATTCACTGAAAAATATTATTCTGGTAATCAGGAAGAAAAGTACTTTCTTTTACTTGAAATCTAGTATTGAGCACACAAAAATGTCATTCATTTGAAAGACATCTCCCAAAATTTTACATATCCAACAGAACTCATACTCGTACATATTCTAGGTCCAAGATTATCAGGCAGAGATGTCTCAGTGTTGCAGAAGCTACAGGTAGTTGCAGTAGGGGTACCAGACTGCAAGAGATGCTAGCTGCAAAGGTAACTAGAAGGGAGTAGTTATTATAACAGCCTGAGAACTAGATTTGGAGTCAGAAGATGTGGATGCAAATCACAGCTTTATCTTTTATTTTTTAGTTTCCTCAGCTTTCTCTAAATTCACTGCCAGCTTTAAGTATGATGATGCTGTGAGTTAGAAAGAACCCTGATGCAAGCTGCTAGAAAACTACTTCTGGAACAGCTTCATGCCACTATCCCATGCTGATTCCCTTGTGCTCATGACTACAGAGTTGGAATATGACACTTGTTTGGGGTTGCAAGGACTCTACAATGCCACTGAGCAGTTAATAGCCAGAAAATATTTTGGGAGAATTCTAAAATCACATACTACCTTACATATGCCTATCACTTCATACTTTTCCAAAACACATTGTATTGTTTGGCTTTTTCAAAACAAAACAAAACAAAACAAAACAAAAACCAAAAAACAACTCTGTGAGGAGAGGACAGGTCACCAACAAGCTCTTAATTGATAAATCCAATGGCCTTTTTACTTAGCATGGTAGATCATGTCCTATCTCCATCTTCCCTTCATTTTCATGACATTACTTTCTCCTGATTATCCTCCTACTTGTATCAACACCACATTTCTGTCTTATCTGTGGGATAATTAACCATGGCCCTCCCCTAACTGAGAGAATAACCTAAAAGTCTGTCCTGGATTCTGTTTTCTACCTGCATTCTCTCTCAGTGCTCTCATTATTCCTATTAAACAAGCATTTATTTACTACTTTCTGGGTACTGTACTAGGCACTGAAGACACAAAAAGAAAATTAAAACTGACCTCTGACCTCAAGGACCTTACGTTCTATTTAGATGATGCCCAAATCCGTATCTCCAGCCATTATCATTCTTTTGAGGTCAACTCCTATAAGACCACCTGTCACAGAGATGACACATGGACATATCAAACTCAGTATGTCCCTAATGGAACTAATTTTCTTTTTCCTTAAACTCATATCTCCTCCTAACCTAAATGCTTCTTTTGAGAGCCCCACCCTTCTTTTAGTCACCAAGGTTGTAACCTTGGAGTCATCCTTAACTCTTCATTCTCACTCATCTCTTCTCCCTGTATCCAAGCCCTATTGATTTTAGCTTCTCAACATCTCTTGCATCCATTACTTTCTCTCTACTCACAGTACAGTGAACCTAGTCCAAGCTCTCCTTACCTCTTACTTAGACTATTTCTATAGCCTCTAAACTGGACTCCCTGAAACCAGCCTCTCTCCTCTTTAATCCATTGTCTACACTGAACCAAACACATGTTGCTACCCTGATTAAGCAGGCTCAATTTAGGTACCACCTCTAACAATGAGCTTTCCCCCCTCATTCCTCCATGTTGTTAAACGTTCCTTTGAAATGACTTTGCATTTATTTTGTATTTATTGCTTATATGTGTTTGTTTGTATACATAAAAGCATACATATGTATCTATATCTATCTCTATTTTTTTTTCTTCCTGATAGACTGCAAAGTCCCTAAGGGCAGTGATTACATTATTTTTGTCTTCATTTATATGAGGCCTAATATAGTATCTAGAATGGGATGGGGGCTTGATATATGCTTACTAAAGTGAATTGAATTACTGTTTTTATAAGTGATGAAAGTAAGTCTCAGAACACACAAAAAAATTAAGAAAGGTAGGCATTGGAAAGAAGCTAGGCAGGGGAACACCAATGACTATCGATTACCTCTCCTTTTCCCCTGACTCAGGAGAAGAGTAGAAGACAATGTGTTGCCATGGATAGGGAGCCAGAGCATGTAGGGTTGAATCTCAGCTCTACTAGTTATTTACGTACGTGATATTAAACAAGTCCTTTCTCTTCTCTTGGCATCAGTTCCACTAACTCCAAAATTAAAGGCCCTAGGAGCTCTCTTCTAGCTCTTTCATCTTGATTCTCCTTTAATCCACTTCTTCGTCTGCCCTGGAAACAAAGCATGTTCTCCTCAAATTATTATCTTCTGACAACAGAGACTGCTGTTTTAATGCAGGAAAACACTAAGAGGTGATATAATTTTGTTGTAAAAATATTATTCTTCTAAAGGGTGTGAGGGAGTAAACCAGCAAAAGATGGCATATACAGGATTAAAAAAACCAAAAACCTATTTTTGCTTAAAGTTTTTGATTGCTTCAGCATTTCTTTGGCATTCTGTTAATTGTTTAGTGTGACTTGCACAAAAAAAAATAGATGTTTAATGAATATTTTAGATTGAATATTTACAACTTTCTATTTTATAAAATGAAAAATTAGAAAAAAGTTAGAAATCTTGTCAGAGTTACATGTAAGTGGTGGCAAAATCATGACGTTTCTTAGCTCTGTTCCCATTCCTCAGCTGCTCACTATCACACTTTTTGGGCAAGCAGTCACAAGGTAGGGTTTATGCAAGGTATTTGTTCAAAGACCACTTCCTTCTCTGAAAATTCACTACATACATTGACATTTCCTGGTCTTGAAATCTTTTTAATGAAAGAGATCTCTGAGAAATATTGGAGCGAGTGGAAGGAGAAGAGGAAAGCCTAGAGGTAAGCACAGGAGTAGATAATAATGTATTTGGCACATGGTAGACTGGAAAAGTTTGAGTTACGGCCAAAATGGCGGAGTAAAAGGAGTGACTTTCTTGAGCTCTCCTCCAAACCCCTCCAAATACTCATAAAAAATGGCTCTAAACAAATTCTGAAGCAGCAGAACCCACAAAAAGACAGAGTGAAACAAATTTCCAGCCCAAGACAACCTGGATGGTTGATCAGAAAAGTGTATCGGGCCGGGCTGGAAGCACGGCACGGTGTGGGCACGCAGGCCGCAGCAAACCTGAATCAGGGGCAGCTGTGGAGGTTTCTAGACTCCTCAATCCCCGAATGCAAAGACAACTTCAAAGGTCAGTAGGAAAAGTCGGTTTCTGTCGGTGCTCACAGAGAAAGGCGGGGTCTCAACTCCATTCTCCAAGAGTGTGGCCCTGGGGGAGGCAGCTGCTTTCCCAGCTTCCCGCCCACAGACTGAGGGGGAATCCAGTGGCTGATCAGAGAGGGATTGCAGGGATCTCTTTGCCAGTGCTGAGTCAGGAATCTCTTGTTTTGCCTGTGTTTGGATCTGGGTCACAATTCTGGGCAGCAGTGCTGGGGTGAGAAGTAGCTCTGGAATGGTGGAGCTTGTAGTGGCTGTAGAGATGAACCCCTCCTCACAGTTATGGGACAGAAAGGAATACTTGTGGTCACAGGCCAGGAAAGGAGTAAACACCTCCCCCCTTATCATACCACCTTGGGGAACCGAAAATTTACAGGTCCCTACAAGTATCTCTGAAAACAGCTACACAAACCCCTGAAGCTTGGGACAGTACATTCTCCACATTGGAAGCAGACTCTTACCTTAACAAAGAGTTTAAAACTCAAGTAATTGGCCGGGATCATGAGCAAGCAGCACAAAAAGAGTCAGACTATATTATCTTACTTTGGTAATATGCAACCAGAAGAAGACAACAAAGTCAAAGCTCCTACATCCAAAGCCTCCAAGAAAAATATGAATCAGTCCCAGGCCTTGGAAGAGCTCAAAAGGGATTTTGAGAAGCAAGTAAGGGAAGTAGAGGAAAAACTGGGAAGAGAAATGAGAGTGATGCAAGAAAATCATGAAAAACAAGTCAACAGCTTGCTAAAGGAGACCCAAAAAAATACTGAAGAAAATAACACCTTAAAAAATAGCCTGACACAAATGGCAAAAGAGGTCCAAAAAGCCAATGAGGAGAAAATGCCCTAAAAAGAAAAATTGGCCAAATGGAAAAGGAAGTCCAAAAGATTACTGAAGAAAATACTTCCTTAAAAATTAGAATAGAGCAATTGGAAGCTAGTGACTTTATGAGAAATCAAGACACTGTAAAACAAATCCAAAAGAATGAAAAATTAGAAAACAATGTGAAATATCTCATTGGAAAAACAACTGACCTGGAAAATAGATCCAGGAGAGAGAATTTAAAAATTATTGGACTATCTGAAAGCCATGATCAAAAAAAGAGCCTAGACATCATCTTTCAAGAAATTATCAAGGAAAACTGCCCTGATATTTAGAACCAGAGGGCAAAATAGAAATTGAAAGAATCCCAGATCTCCTCCTGAAAGAGATCCCCACAGGAAAACTCCCAGGAATATTGTAGCCAAATTCCAGAGTTCCCAGGTCAAGGAGAAAATATTACAAGCTGCCAGAAGGAAACAATTCAAGTACTGTGGAAACACAATCAGGATAACACAAGATTTAGCAGCTTCTACATTAAAGGACCGCAGGGCATGGAATATAATATTCTGGAGGGCAAAGGAGATAGGATTACAACCAAGAATCACCTACCCAGCAAAACTGAGTATAATCCTTCAGGGGAAAAAATGGTCATTCAGTGAAATAGAGGACTTTCAAGCATTCCTGATGAAAAGACCAGAGCTGAATAGAAAATTTGACTTTCAAATACAGGACTCAAGTGGAACATGAAGAGGTAAACAGGAAAGAGAAATCATAAGAGACTTATTAAGATTGAACTGTTTACATTCCTGCATGGAAAGATGATATTTATAACTCATGAGACCTTTGTCAGTATTAGGGTAGTTGGAGGAAAAAAATATATGATGTATATAGTATAGATAGATAGATAGATAGATAGATAGATAGAGGGCACAGGGTGAGTTGAAGATTAAGGGGTCTTATCTGGAGAATAAAATTAAGGGATGAGGAGGATTATACTCAGAGAAGAAGAAAGGGAGAGGTAGAATGGGGTAAATTATCTCACACAAAAAAAAACAGAAAAGAAAAGCTCTTACAGTGGAGGGGAAAGGGGAAGGTGAGGGAATGAGTGAATCTTATTCTCATAGGATTTGGCTTAAGGAGGGAATAACATACACATTCAATTGGGTATGGAAATCTGTCTTACCCTACAGGAAAATAGGGGGAGAAGGGGACAAGAGAGCAGGGGATGATAGAGAGGAGGGCAGATTGGGAAAGGGGTAATCAGAAGTAAATACTTCTGAGGAGGGACAGGGTCAAAAGAAAGAATAGAATAAATGGGAGGGCAGGATAGGATTAAGGGAAATAGAGTTAGTTTTTCACAACATGTCTACTATGGAAGTGTTTTGCATAACTGCACATGTACAACCTATATTGAGTTGCTTACCTTTTCAATGAGGGTGGGTGGGAGGAGGAAGGAAGAAAATTTGAAACCTAAAGTTTTAAAAACATATGTTTAAAAAAATGTTTTCACATGCTACTAGGAAGTAAGAAATACAGGAAATGGGGTACAGAAGTCTATCCTGCCCTACAGGAAAATAGAAGGGGAAGGAGATAAGAGAAGGGGGGGGGAAGAGATAGAAGAGAGGACAGACTAGGGGAAGGGATATTCAGAATGCATACCATCTTGGGGTGGGGGAGGGGTGAGATGGGGTGAAAATTTGGAACTCAAAAACTTGTGGAAGTGAATGTTGAAAACTAAAAATAAATAAATTTATATTAAAAGAAAAGAAAAGAAAAGAAAAGAAAAGTTTGAGTTACTTTCCTAAGGCAAATTAGCTCGCCTCTCCATGCTTCTATTTAATGTTAAAAAAAAAATAAAGATTGTACTTGAAAAATGGTATGAGCATCTCAAAGTCAAATTCTTTCTGTTAAGATATTGTGTTTGGGTGGGGTAAGATTCTCTCCCATTGTTATAAAATGGTATTACTTAGGGAAAAGCTATAGGCCATTATTAATGTCCTCTAAAAATAGTGAATAGCTGAATTTTTTAAAGTTTCAGTTCAATTTTTATACTAAATGAGAAAATTAATTAATTTGGGATAAGTATAAATATTTTTATCCTTGCTAAAATATTAAACCAGGCAATTTTATAAGATTGAGAAATTAATTAATGTAACTTCCTTGTTGAGGCAGCATTGAATGTGATGGCTGTCTATAATTTCTTGTAACAGTTGCAAAAATAAAAAGGTAAGCAAAGATCTCCTTTAAAAAAAAACACCCCACTAATCAAACTTCCCACAAATGATTACCTATTGGTAAACATTTTTTTTCCCTTCTTGGTAGAAGTTTCTTGAGGCAATATTAAAGAACATTGAATTTGGAGTCAGAAGACCTGGGTTTGAATCTTGACTCTTCTATTTACTACTTTGGTTAAATACCTTTAACTTTCTATATTTCCATTTAAAAAAAATAAAATGAGAGGATTTGGCTATTAATCAATCAATGAACATTCTTTCTGTGTTTACTTTGTACCAAGTACTGTGTTTAAGTGCTGGAAATACAAAGATAAATGTGAAATGTTCACTGCCTTCAAGGAGGAACCTTCTAAAAGAGGAAACAATATATACATCTATAAGTAACATATATTCCTTATGTATATCCAAGGTAGTTTTGGTCATTTTTTTTTAAAGGCAGTTGTGGTTAAGTGACTTGCCCAGGGTCACACAACTAGTAAGTATCAAGTGTTTGGTCTCAGGCCGCATTTGAACTCAGGTCCTCCTGAATTTAGGGCTGGTGCTCTATCCACTGCGCCACCTAGCTGCCCCCCAAGGTAGTTTTGGGAGGAGGTCAGTAGCAATTGTGGTAACCTATAAGGTCCCTTCCATCTCTGAATCCTTGATACTATCAATGTATATTAAACACATAGTTATGTGTTTAAACACGCATAGCATCCTTAGTATGTATATATTAAACATATGTATGTGTGTATCATGAAAATTATTTTTAAACAAACACTATAACTTATACATCCAAATTAATGTTTTCCTTTCAAAATAGCCTTGGTAACAAGTTCCATATTAATTCTAATGATTTCCCTATTGCTCAAAATATTTTTGAGACTCCTCTTTTAACATTGTCTTCAGAAGAAGTTTTGTATTAGCACAAGATAATTATTCTAATTAATTACAGCAATTCTGGACAAGTAACTTTAATTTTTCAGAGCTTCTGTAAAAGAAGAGTAATAAAAGGTGGGCTGAAGACCTACCTTACAGGGCTGTTGTATGGAAAGTTCTTGGCAACTCTTAATAGGCTACATAAAATGTAAATTACTATTAATATTATTTTTAATAATTCAGTTCAACAAACATGAAGAACCTAACAAATGCAAAACACTATAAGCCTTTGTGAATACAAAGGAAAAAAAAAGTCCACGCCCTCAAATAGTTTATGTTCTGTTGTTCAGATGCAACATGTGAATAAATAAGTAAATACAAAGTAGAAACACAGTAGTTTCAGGATATATGCTGTACTAAGTGGAGGGAGGGGTAGAGTCCAGACAGGCTGAATTTGGTGGCACCTGATATAAACTTCATTTGCTAGATGGAGTAGCAAGGCATTCTGGGAGAGTGACATGAGCATCATGTACCACACAAGTCAGACCCCCACCAGCTCCCCTCAGACCCAGACAGAGTCATCCCAGGGCCTTGTACTCCAAAGTAGCTAGCCTTACATTTATCCTGAAATCTAAATTCATCATCAAGCTGGGATGGGAGGAGGGATGAAACCCTTGATAGAAAGAGTATGCCAGCTCCACCACTACCAATTGCCTACCAACTGCAACTTATATGACAAGCAAACCAGTGTGGTTGGAGCAGCAAGAAGTCCTAAGGTAGAAACAGGGTGGCATATGCCAAGTGAATCAAGCCACTGTCATCACCTCCCATCAGACCCAGAAGGAGGTATCTCAGAACCTTGCTCCTAAGAACCTTGGAAGTAGCAGTGACTCCCGGAATATCAGCTCTACTTCCTGCCTGACCTCTGTGTCTACCGATCAGGGACAATCCTTGCAGAGAACAACCTGAAACCCCAGCACTACTGACACAAACCACTGACATGAGCATAATAACAATGCAGCTATACTGTCCACATCGCAGGGGTTAGGAGTGCAGCACCTCCATAATCTGGAAAACCTGCATAAAATTGTCTGACCCTCCCTTTGTACCTGAGAAGTCTGAATTATTATGGTATTAAAAGATAAAATATGTTGATATTAGATAATACTATACATATATTTTATGCACTTCTGAGTTTCTAAACTTTTTCTGTGTCATCTGCTGGCTTCTACATGTTGTCAATGGGTTCAGCACAACTCCCCCAAAATTCCTGTTTAATTTCCTATGCTGACCCGGGATATATTGAAACTGCTATGGTGAAAGTGGCGATGTGGAAGGGATAACTGTAATTGCTATTATTATTGATATCTAACACTAAAGGCTTGCAAAACCCTTTGTAAATATTATCACATTTCATCCTCACAACAATCATGGGAAATAGGAACTGCTATGCCATTTTATAGATAAGGACACTGTGATAGGTAAGTAAGTGACTTGTCCAGTATCGTGGAATTAGTAATTTACTTCTGAGTCTAAATTTGGATTCAGATATTCCTGACTCTATGACAAATGCTCTATCCATTGAGCCACTTGACTACCTCTAAACGCCAGGGACAAGTACCTAAACCCAACCAGCAGGCCCTGCTTCCAAATCATCTCTGTCCAGGAAAACAACCCTTGTGGAGATATCACCAGACAACTACATCAGGCAGGATTATAGCCCTTGTTTTCTCAGCAATCGTGGATCCTGAAAATCTGGAAAAGGAAGTGTTGAATACAAAAGTTGTTGGCAGATATGGTTTATTGGTGGAAATGACAATAATGAATTGATTAATTAACAAAATTGCCATTTTCTTGGCCTCTGTACATTAAAGACCATGGAGACCTTCCACCTGTCCATGTTCTGATTCACAACTTGGTCTTATATTTTTAAAGTGTTATCTCAGACAACATGAAGCTATCTAAAACTAAAGCTGTGATGGAAGGGAAATGCAATCTTTTTTTTAAAGAGTATTCTAGAGTTCCGCTTCCAGGAGCCAAGATGGAGGAGTGAAAAGGTAGTCTCTCTCACTCTCCCCTATCAACCTCTGAAAACTCCTGCTAATATTATCTCTTTAGAATGTGAGCTCCCTGAGAGCAGGAATTATCATGCTCTTCCATTTGCAGCCTTAATACTTTACCTTACAGTAAACATAGCAAGTGCTTAATAAATACTTTTCATTCATTAATTTATTTGAGGCCAGGGTTTGCTTCACCTGTGTCGTTGATTTTCCAAAGATTACCAACAGTGCCTGGCACAAATTTAGTAAATGCTTATTGATTTATTGAGATAAGTTCCAAGTCCTCTGTTTTGCACTGAGTGTGGTCCCAATTCTGACACTGCACCACCTTTCCAGCCTTATTCCCCAGTCCTCTGCTTTGTTCATGCTTCAATCTAGCAGAATGGAAATTTGGTGCATGTCTAGACTGCCTAAGATGGCATTGCCAATGTAGAAAGGCTTTAGGATTTCAGAATACTTTCCATATTTCTGTACAGGATTCTTTCTTTGGGAGAACCAGATTTCATTGACATTTATGACTGCTTTGTTTTTGTTTCAAAGATTATTTTGTTATTTGGTGGTTTTGTTTGTTTTGAATGGATCTTTTTGTTTTGTTTAGTTTTTATATTTGAAAGATGGCATCAGAACTTCATGACTTCCTTAGGCGTATTTCTCATAAATTCAAAATACTGGAGGCTTCCATTTATGGTTACAAATATTCTCTCATTTCACCAAATGAGAGAATATTTGTAAAGCACTTAGCAAGGTGCTTGGTATACTGTAGGTGCTTAATAAAACTTGTTTCTTTCCCTCATTTGTGGTTGGACCCCATCCATGAGGGCTTATTACCAGAAGGACATTGTACTAGCACAATTTTATTTGCAAATACTCTTATGCATGGAAACCTAGAATAGCACAGTAATGAAACTCCCATACATAAACAGATACACACCCATATGTGTGTGTCAGTAGCCCATCATTCATGTCTTCACGTAACTAAAATTTTATATTCCGAGGCTCCACAAAAGAAATTGCTTTTGCTAATATTTTAAATATGATATCCATTTATTTTCCTTAAAAATATTTTATTTCAAACCTTTTCTCCAGGAATTGGGTCAGCTTATGCATGCTGCCTCAGTACAGCCTGTTTCCAAAGAACAGAAGATTCGCTGAGATTCCCTGCGAGATGACAGATGGATTCTGTCTTATTGCTCAAGACATGAAATCACAGGTGACACCTGCTATATGATAATACAGAGCAGCCATCAAGTAATCAGCCGTTGGCCTTTCTTTCTGTGATGTCATCAGCCTGCAGGTGGCTTACCTGTGAATCCTTGAGATTCCAAATAAAATGGTATGCATTGTCAGGGGGCTAACATAGGGCACTTTTATCTCCCCATCTGTGTGGTCTCTGTTGTGATGATTTTGATTCTGAGCCATTCCTATCTCTATGCTTGGTTTACAGAAAGTTATCAGCAATTGTCTGGGGCTCTCTTTATCCCTCTCTGTCCTTTTCCTAAATATCATCTCAGGCCATTTTTCATTAACTCAGTTCATTTATATTATTAATTGTAATACCAATGATTTTAGGGCTAAATTTATAAAACAATCAATAAGCATTATAAGAACCATTGGATTTCTTTCAATGTATTGTATGCTAATATAGCCTGTCCATGTTCTGATTCACAACTTGGCCTTATATTTTTTAAAGTGTTATCTCAGACAACATGAAGCTATCTAAAACTAAAGCTGTGATGGAAGGGAAATGCAATCTTTTTTTAAAAGAGTATTCTAGAGTTCCGCTTCCGGGAGTCAAGATGGAGAAGTGAAAAGGTAGTCGCTCTCACTCTACCCTATCAACCTCTGAAAACCCAGAAAATATCACCCCAGAAAAAAAGAAAACCCTGGAACACCTGAACTAGAAGAAAGACAAGGAGCAGCAGTGCAGTAACCCAGCAAACGGGTCTCCCAGTGCCTGAGCAAAAATAAGGGGCCCCAGGCAGATAAATACCCTGCGGCATTCATCTGAAAGGAGGTGAAGAAAACAACCTAAAGGCTTCCTAAAGCCCCGGCCTTGCTGATGCTGATTCCAACCCAACACCAGGTGAGCTTTAGGAGCCCTGAAGCCTCCAATTGTGAAGAGATCCTGAAGCCCAGGTGGTAGAGCAGGTAAACACCAACACCTGGACCTCCGAGTGCCTCAGTGAGGGGGGGAACCGGTGGAAACCAGCTCAGAAAACCACCAGGAGCCTCAGCACTCCACCAAAGGAATCTCCCGTGCATTAGCAGAAACGAGGGAGACAACACTGCAGGGGGTCCCAGGCAGATAAACATCCTGCAGCAGCCATCTAAAAGGTGGGGAAGAAAGCTAAAAGAAAGGAAAAACAGGCAACCTAGAATTGCCTGAAAGTTCCGGCCTTGCTGATTCCAGCCCAACACAAGGTAAGCTGCCAGAAACCTGCTCCAATTCCCAGCATAAGAGGCCCACGCAAAGCCAGTGACCAAGACCTAGGCTCCCAACACAAGAAGCTTGGGTCAGTACCCTCTGTTCCCCAGCAGGAGAGCTCAATCTCTTTAAAGGCCAGGGAATAAAGAAACACCATGAGTAAAAAGAAACATACCATAGATTCATATTATGAGAAGAGTGAAGATCAAGACAGAAATTCTGAAGAGGACAACATTGTCAACAAACCCACATCTGCAACAACCAAAGGGAATATGAACTGGTCTGAAGCCCAAAAAGCCTTCTTAGAAGAGCTCAAGAAGGATCTTAATAGTCAAATGAGAGAGGTAGAAGAGTCCTTCAAAAATACAATTGGCCAGTTGGAAAAAAAATACACTGAAGAAAACAAGTCCCTAAAAAACACAATTGGCCAATTGAAGAAGGAAGGACAAAAACTAACAGAAGAGTACACTGAAGGAAACAAGTCCCTAAAAAACACAATTGGCCAGTTGAAGAAGGAAGTACAAAAACTAACAGAAGAAAACAATCTATTAAAAACTAGAATTGGACAAATGGAAACTAATGTCTCTATGAGAGAGCAAGAATCAGTCAAACAGAAACAAAAAAAGAGTATTCTATGTTAAAGTCAGCAACATGGCCTTTTGTATGCATGTGTGTGTTTATATGAGAGGTACTGAAGTGGAGTCTGGAGGGAGCTTAGTAGAAATTCTGCCTATGGCACTTAGTTTTGTAATCACAGGCAAGCCATTTAAACTTTGGGGGCTACAGCTTCCAAATCAGCAAAATTGGGATAATACCAGTATTGAGGATCCACTGAAATATGGTACAAGAGGAAGATATGAAAGATGAGAGACAATCTAGTATAGAACAGAGGTAGCACAAAAATCAAGGAGAGCTGGGTTCAAGTCCTACTGCTGCTAGATCTTAGGCAAGGCACTTACTTCTCAGTGCTCCAGGTAACTGTCTAAGACTAAATTGCAGAATATTAATAGTGGCAGATTCTTCACTGAGAACTCTCTAAACCCATGAAATGACAGGTACAGATAAAAAAATGCGCAATGCTATATGAATGTGATCTTGTATTACCTATGTATTTAGATAAATAGCAAAGAGAATAATATTAATATAAATCAAGTATAGTATCAGGGTAAATGGTGGTATCCTTATGGACTACCACAATTTCTTTTGTCAATGGTAACAGTTCTCTTTTCTCAATATACTGTATTATGGCTTTTAGTAAGACCAACATTCAGTTATCTTCTGATTAGTATTTATTTTTTTGAAGTTTTACTTATTCATTTGTTTTTCAATAAACATGCATTTATTTTCTTTCCTTTCTACCTTCTCCTCCTTAAAAAATGAAAAAAAAATTGTAACAAATATATGCATAAGCAAGCAAAACAAATTTCTGCATTGACCCTTTATAGAAATGCTTTTCTCACTCTATACCTTGAGTCCACCACCCCTCTTTTAGGAAATAGTGATTAACATTAGTTTAGAATAAGCTTCATATCACTGAGAAACAGTACAAAAATTTGCAAAGCTAGTTTTTTAGGTTACTTTGGAAGATACCACCATAAGTAATCTAGCATAAGAGCAATCAAACAACAAACATTTATATAATGCCTACAATATGCCAGACCCTATTGGGAACTGAGGACATAAATACAAATAATCAAGCAATTTATACTCTCGAGAAGTAATGAAAATAACTTATCAATGGGGAAAGGGAGAAGGGAATGGATCTATGCTTTCACTGGTATAGTGAAATGAACCTTCAGCCACCATATCTGATCTGAAACTCATCTGCTGCCTATCCATGGTCTTAGAGTGTTACCTGATTAACATGTACCAGCGGCAAGACTTAAATCCAATTCTTCCTGACTCCAGGAGAGACTTCTATTTAATGCATTGTTTTGTTTCTTAATTTAACAATAATTTGGTGAAAATTTGTCTTTATTACACTTTTTACTTTAGCTGGAACAGTATGCTTTGATTTTTTATTACTATTCTCTATCTATTAGATTGAGACCACTCATGCTTAATAAAGCTGGCATAATTTAGAGATATTAAGTGTAATGTGAGAATTGTGGTATACCGTAATTATTGCCATACTTTACATGAAGATACATGCCAACAGCAAAACCACAAATAAATTTTTAATATGCACATGGCACAATATAGTCTTATTATAAATCTATCTTGGAAGTCAAAAATTTTGCATATTTTAAACAAATGCTACCTTGTACTTAATGTAACTTGAAGGTAACAAGAAGTGCTTAAAAGAAAATGTATGTTATTTCTCAAAAAAAAAGCCCTGTCATGTTAATATCCTGCTTATTTTGATGATCAGAGCTCATAGTAGTTACCATACAACACCAGAAGTCAGAAAGACCTGTGAGTTGGAAGCCTTGCCTCAAACACTCAATAGCTATGTGGCCTTCGACAAGTCATGTAACTTCTCTGGGCTTCAGTTTCCTCAGGTATAAAATGAGGGAGTTGCACTCATTGATCTCTAAGGTTTCTTTACATTCTAAATTCATGATCTTATGAAATATTATCACTTTGGTTAAAAATCACCATCCAGATGGGAAATGGGCATTTTACACAAGATCAGAGAACTTTGAACAATTTCATTTGGAGAAGAGTAGGAAATCCGGGTCCTGGAAAAAGGTTGGAGGAGACACAAGGGAAGCAAGAATCAGCTAGATGAATGGAGCGCTGCCTAAAACGCCTCAAAATTAACTTCTAGATCCAAGTATCCATCATAACAAGGCTAGCAACATGGGAGCAAAAATAAGTATCACAGATCCATTCTGATGAAAGACCCAGAAATACACATCAGAGTGGTATAATAGCAAAGGAGCATAAAATCTCATCTTCCATCTACGAAACTTTCCCCAGTGAACTCAAAGGGCACTCTGTATCACTCCCTAATGATTTTTCTTATCGGTTTGGTAAGTTATGCAGTAGTCCTTAAAATAAAAATCAATACACTCCAGGGAGATGGCCCAGATTCTCATCCTGTGCAATTCTGTGGGAAAATACTAGAGGATTTAATTCATTGAATGGCTTCTCAGTCTTTGAGGGAGAGAGAGTAGGACAAGTCCTCTTCTTGGCTTTTTTTTTTTTTTGCCACAAACTCATCTCCCTATCGATTTGACTGAGTTATCCATTCAATGCCATGAATTCTGACCATGGCCTTTATTCAGTAGCAAGCAGTGTTCATATCCAAGCTATTTCGAAGATTTTAGTCACTAGGTTCCAAACCAGTCTTTGAAATGAGCAAATGCAGAGCAAATGTATTGAGATTATCATGCAAACTGATGAGGTTTTGGTTTTTTGTTTAATAAGGTGACAGGGCCACAATTACAAAGGATTAAGTATATGATTTAAAGAGTGAAACAGAAATAAAGGTGAGTGGTTTTTATTAGATAATAGAGCTCTGATTGAAATAAGGGCTAGTATTAAGTTTCTCATGAATTACCAAACTTGGAAAATCAGCACTGAAAATTTTCTGGGAAATAGTAAAATGACTTTACAGAATAATATTAAACATAATTAGTTCAAGAACAATGAGAACAGTATACCAAAAATAACATAGAAAATTGCCATATCTGTAATAGAGAAGAATATGCAACCTCTGCCATTTATGAAAATGAGCACCTGCCTTGTAGCTCCTCATTATCCAGATGGCTGCTGAAATCTCCGCAAAGTCATCCCAAATTGATCAGAAAAAGGGCAATAATTTCCTTTCACCTGGACAGCTACTACTCTTGCTCTTTCCTCCAAAAATGATTTGCACTTTCTTACCATCCCTAAAGTGAACTTAAATTTGGCAAGTGCATTTTATAAAGATTTTTTTTCCTTCTACACACATATACACCGTGTTTTAAATCTGTTGTCAATATTTTGTAAATCTTAAAGGGTTTCATAAATGTGAATTATTTTCATTTTTCCTCTTTCATGCATGAATTGATCTCTGTCGACGTATTTTGACTTAAATTCTAAACTCTTAGGAGACAAAAAGAGCTCTTCTTTAAATTGGTCAGTGTGGACATTTGGGACAGATCACAGAGAGAGTATGGTAAGACAAAGTGCTGGCTCTGGTTCTCCAGGAACCTGTTTTCAAATTCTGACCTTGATACTTACCTACTTGTGTCAAGTAGGCTAATTGATTCACTTTCCTACCTGTCTGGTTCTTCATGTGTACAGTGAAGAAGTTGAAGTACATCATCTCTAAGGATCCTTTTAGTTCTAAACCTATGAGACTTTGAGTAAATCATTTTACTCTGAAGCTCAAATTCAGTTCACAATAGTTGATGCACTGTGGCTGGAGAACGTGTAGAGCAGGTGAAGTAGGTGGCACAATGAACTTTTATTTTTTTTAAGGATTTTTGTTGTTAGTTAATATTTCTACACATTTAGGATTTCTCATGAAATATTTATTACTATCAGTTTAATAACCTACACAAAATACAGAAAAAGGCATGGTGATAAATATGCTTTTCTTTCATGTCGTCTGTTGAAATTATTTAAGTATCTTAATTTTAGATTTTTAAAAAACAAATTCAATGTGAAATGTAACTAAAATGTTTATTTTATTCTAGGGTAAAGGGGATCTAGTTTTAGTACATTGGCATAAAAGCATTATACACATATACACACACACACACACACACACACACACACACACATCATGAATGTTCAATTTGATTAGTGTGTTTAGCTTAATACAAAAGGACATATAATTTTAAGTATAAATTTAATTGCTTCAAATTTCATCAGTATTTTGTATTATTTTCACTTCATCTTTGTCATCAGTTCCAATTCATTAGCTTTACAACATATTTCTGCCATCAGTTCTCTGGTTTATTCAGTTTTCTTCCATTCTATTATAAAAGGAATAATGATGTAGGTGTTTAAAATATATTTTAGATGTATTCTTAGAGCTCTGTTTCATGTCAGAAAAATAAAGAGATTGAGCTAAATAATCTCAAAATGTTTCTAGCTTTAAAGTTTGAAGACTCTAAGTTCTTCATAAATATTTCTTCAATGAAAATAATATTCATATTTTAAGAAAACACTTCAAAATTTGGATTTCCCCAATCTAAGAATTAAAATAATATTTTATCCCCTTCCTACAATTAAATTTGTTTAAAATCTTCCTCATTCTAGTGTAACCTTTCCAAATGTATCACTGCTTTGCTACTAATCTTAACATACCACTCTATTATTATCACATTTCTATTTAAGACAAAAGAAAAATAAACAAAAAAATCTTCTATGGCTCCCCACTGCTGATTAAATAAAATATAACATTTGGATCTTGACATTCACAGCCTTCCAACCTACCTGCCCACCCTTATCTCACATTATTGTTCTTAGTGTATTACATGTTCCAGCCAAATTCGACTTTATGACCCTGGGCAAGTCCCTCAACCTCTCTTTGCCTTAGTTTCCTCATCAGTAAAAGGAGTGCAATCATAGCACCCACTTTAAGGGTTGTTGTGAGAATCAAATGAGATATTTGTAAGAAATTTAACATAGTGCCTTAATGTTAGCTATCCTCAACCTCATCTTCCTCCTCCTCATCATCATCTTTACCATCTAATCTTATGCTGCCTTCTCTTGTCTCCATACCTTTGTGCATGTGGTTCCCACATTCAGAATGGACCTCCCTCACCCCACTTCCATCAGTTAAACTCCATCCCTGAATCAAGGCAAAACTCATATGCCACCTGCTTACTCCCTGAAATCTTTATTTTTAAAAACATCACCTAATAAGTGAAAGTTATCTCTTCTTCCAAATTTTATAGGACTTTTTTCACCTGAAATTCTACTTTGTACTTTTTTGTTTGTTTATTTTTGTATGATTTGAAACTTTCACAAGGACTTCACTTATACTAAAACACATAAAAAAACCCTTGAAGGTCTGGAACAAATTCCATATCAATTATACTTAGAGCAAAATCCTATTACTTTTTTAGACAAACTTTGTTGAAAAAGGCCCAGGTTGTTAAATTACTAAAGAGACACAGAGCTAAAGATGTTCTTTTAGCTGTAATATAGTCTGGGTTGCTCATATTTATTCTTCTGAAAATAAGTATGAAAATTGTGTGTGAGGAAGAGAAACTGAATCATATTGTCTGAATATCTAAGCTTCTTTAGAATAATAAATTGATACTTATGTGATACTCATTCTTAACCTTCCTGAAAAGTCAGGCTAAAAATTATCTATTTAATTCATGATTTTCTGCTCAAGTCCTTTTATTTGATCAGAATTAGAACTAACAAAATACTAGGGTAAGCTAATATCACAGGGCTTAAAAAACACTCTTGGAACTAGGCATAATCTGCAATATTGTGATCTGGCTTTATAAGAGTTCTCAATCTATTCTTTCAGAAGTTATAAGCATCTGAATTATTGGCTACCAATTCATACCTTTTGAACTTCATCCATCATTGGTCATGGGAATTAGAAATGGAACCCACTTCAGCATAAAATATGAATATAGTTACACGAGCTTTTTTTTTTAAAGCCCAATGAAAAGTAAAGAGTATTCATACCCATTGAATATCTTATCACAATGTTTCAGTGAAGTAGGATGATGGTCTTGCAAGAGAGAGATCATTCAACATAGTCTATAGATTTTATTTTTAAGTTGAAAAAGTATCTGGCAATGTAGCAATGATAATGGTTTCTAATACAGTGTTAGCAGTGCTATAGCTGGCTTATGGACTGCATTACCCTTTTCTATCCCTCATTGAATTTTATAATGATTCAGATATTTTCCAAAATGAACTTATGATAGATTGAGTTTGCATACATTACCATTCATTCAAATTGTATTTTTAGAGATCAAATAATAATCATTTAAACAGGCCACATTTAGATAGGGCATTAGGGTTTACAAATAAATATGTGTAGAATTTGGAGGTATGAGCAAAGCTTTTCCGGTTTCTGGCTTTCTTGAAAAGGACTTTATGAATTGTCCCTTTCTGGGCATGATAGTGCCTAGGAGAGGTGAAGAAAAGAAAGACAACAATAGATGCTTCATGTCTTTAAAAAATATTTCCTTAATCAGTATGTTGTAGAGTATATCTCTCCCAAATGGCAGAGCTGTCTTTTTAAGATAAAAGATTCTTCTTAACTGTTTCTTACATAATGGCAATTTGGATTTGTGTTTTCATGCTTCATTATCATTTTCCAAAATTGAGAAATAATAATGGCTGCACAAAGAAATATGACAATGCTATACAACTGTGATAATAATGATGATGGCGATGATGATGGTGATAATAGGCAGAAGGGTCATAGAATAATGGATAAGGGGCTGATCTTGCAGTCAAAAAGACTTGGATTCAAGTTCTTGCATCTGACACTAGCTATGTGACTATGGACAAGCCATTTAGCTATTCTATAGAAACCTTAATGAGAGATCTCTGACTATACCTGCTGTATTAATCATCTGAATATAATGAAATCACACATCTAGACTCCCATATCCAGATATTGAGCATATGGACAATGGCAAAATCTTGCAGTCAGACCTTGCCTCTGATGCTTACTGGCTTTGTGAGCATGGACAAAACATATATCTGTTCCATTCTCTAAGATAAAAAATCAAAGACCAGTTGTGGCAGAGGGAGTTTACACACTGAGAGTATTAGATACTGATGAAATTATAAGCCCATTTCTCCCATGCATAAACATGGATAATAAAAATAAATTATAAGTTTGCCTTGTTCATATTTAAGCTAATCAGATCAAAATGAAAGTAGCGAGTGACTACATTCAGAATCAAACTTTAAGTTTAAGTTGACCAAATCGGAACATCACTATAGCACACTGTATGATATATCTCAGAGGCTGGTCTTGGCTATCGTTTGAGGGTATTCATTTGCATAAAGGTCTTCTTCTCCCAGTTCCTTAAGATGTAGTTAGTACTGACTTAACAAACATTCCCTGAACAAAGTGTTCAAGGAATGATATTTTAATATTAAAAGACATGTTTGAAACAGTGTTGTAGTAATCACTTATGCCATTAAAAGCGACCTCTAGAGGGGCAGCTAGTTGGCACAATGGATTGAGCACTAGCCTGGAGTCAGGAGGACCTGAGTTCAAATTTGACCTCAGACATATAACACTCCCTAGCTGTGTGACTCTGGGCAAGTCACTTAACCCTAATTGTCTTCCCCCCTCTTTCTCCCCCCTGCAAAAAAAAAAAGCTGCCTCTGAATCCTAAGGAGATCAGAACAGTAAAGATAATGGAAGTCTGGGAGACAGCCTAAGAGACCAATTTAAGCTCTAAAGACTAAGGTGTCTTTTTTTTGGAGGGGTGGTGGTGGTGATTGTATTTTAAAGGAATTTTTTTTTTGCTTTTTATCAGGGTTAAGTGACCTGCCCAGGGTCACACAGCTAGTAAGTGTCAGTTGTCTGAGGCCACATTTGAACTCAGGTCCTCCTGACTTCAAGGCCAGAACTCTATCCACTGGGCCACCTAGCTGCCCCTAAAGGAACTTTTGTGGATGATCCCTGCCCACACCTACTGTAGCCAGTACACATGAATTTTCTCAGACTTGTGATACAGTGAACAAGAGAGTTAGCTGGGAAACACTAGGAATGAAAGCATGTGGCATGCAGACCTTTTGCAGACTAAATGTGCCATATTGCTGTCGCTTCATGAATTCTCTGCTCCAGCTAACCAGGGTCTATTGGCTGTTCCCCGTACTTGACTTTCCCTTTCTGCCTCCATATCACTGCTCATCAGGAATGGGGAACTTGGGACCTCGAGGCCACGTATAGCCCTCTAGGTCCTCAGGTGTGGCCCTTTGACTTGTTCTGTGAAGTCTGGATTCAGTCAAAGGGCCACACTTGAGGACCTAAAGGCCACATGTGACCTTGAGACCTCAGATTCCCCACCCCTGGCTTAAGTTGTTCATGCCTGGAATGTACTTCCTTCTTCTCGAATCCCTAGCTTCATACTTTAGGTGCCAGTTCCTAAATCATCTCTTTCCTGATTTCCAGCCACCCAATTGTTAGTTCATGCTCTTCTTTGAAAATACTTTGAATATACTTAGCAATTATTTATCTTTGTGGTATTCTACAAGTAGAATATCAACACCTCCAGGGCAAGGACTTTTAGATTTTTTGTCTATGTATCTCCAGGGTAGGGAACAGTGCCTTGAAAATAGGTGATGTCTTCATAAATGTTTGTTGAATCAAATATTCAAACATTATTTGTAAGACTGTAACACGTACCCAACTTACCAACTGCCTCAACCCTGCACAGAGAGTCTTTAGCCAGATTGGAAGGGCACAGGAGCTATTTGTCACTTTCCTAAATAAACCTGCTACTTCTATAATATGGCTGTTTTCAGATAAAGGAAAAGTATGTTGGTGAGTGGGATGGAAATTGCAGAAGCACAATACTATATATTTACATGCAGCTTCAATTAAATTCTAAATCAAAGAGCAAAATGTTATTTTGGTCCAATTCCTCAGGCCCACCCAGATAACTTGCTGACTCATAAAGCTCAATGTGCATCAAGCCAGAGACTCATCTATCTGCCATTTTGACCAACAGAAGGTCCTTTTTTTTCTAGTGAGTTCCAGCATTTTCAAAATGCCTGGCTAATACTGTAGCAGTGAAGATAAATTGCATAAAATACATTACATACTAAAAATGTAATTATATTTTAAATTAAATGGAAATGTTTAAAAATATGAAAACTTACTAAATGTATTTTTTTCTTTTTTTGCTTTTTACTGAAGGCTTCTTTCTACATACATGCTCATATTTCAAGACATTTCTTTCTCTGTGTATGTATATATATATATATATATATATATATATATATATGTGCATATATATACATACATATATGTGAATAGAAATAGGTCCACATTTAGTCTGATCTCACACACACACACACACACACACACACACAAATTCTATCAAAAAATTTCAAAGCAATAGTTTATTTAATTATATTGAATCAGAGAGGTCCTGTTACTTTGTTCATGTCTGGGAGGGGGGGAAAGTCTATGTAACCCTGAAATGAAATGCTATTACTATCTCACTTACTCATTCTTGGAATTGGCTTAGTGATTACTTCAACATCGACATCAGTGAAAAACATTTGACATCTGGCCCAGAAAATCAGACAGTAGACCACAGAGACTTTGATTAAAAAACTTCATGTAATTTTCTCCAATCAGTAGGTTGGCCTATTCTTTTATCAGAATGAAGGTTTCTCTCATCACCTGCAAATTTCTAGCAGGACTTTAAGAAAAAAAAAAGCCTTGAAGCTTTTACATATAAATCCATTTTTAATACAGAAAAACTCTCAGAGTAACTTGATCATAAAGTTATACTAATGATGGTATAACTTTTGTTAGAAATTGATCTGAGATCTTTGGTGCCTTGATATTTTTGTCATCTGCTATAGTGCCTCAGTTTACTTATTTTGCCTTTATTCAAAGCAAATATTTTTGCAACCAAAACTGTACATTTGATATTATTTCTTCCTGAAAAAAAAATTGCAGGTTCTTTTATACCATCTGCATCCTAGAGACTATTTGTAGATCAAAAATAAAGCAGGCCACTTGGGTTCGTTATGTTTAACCTCCTTTAGAGCAGAGCCATTCCCATTAGGGAGAAGAATGCATGCTCAGCCACTCCACAATAGAGATCCTGAAATGAACTGCACTGCAGAATCACCATGAATTAAAGTCTCCATCTGAGACCGTGGCTCCTGGCATCGGAGAGCAGGGCTCCGATGAACTTGTGTGAAGAGCACTCCGGTAATGAGCCATCATGCTGCCTTTTCTCTTGGAAGACAATTTATATGATGAAACTTGATAATTAACTTATGTCCAACAAACTAAATTCAATATATCTGTTTTCAGGTCAGAGACAGTGGCTGCAGTCCCTGTGAATGTGCTACACCATCTTCCTGTTCCTTGACAAGGACACGGTCCCTGCTAATACAGTGTCACAGTAAATTTGCTTATCTCTTAAGAACAACGAGGTATGCTGTAAAATATGTTACTACTATCAAAACATTCATAATAAAATCCTAATAAAATTAGAAACTTGGAATAAAAGGAAATCATGGTCTTCAATTGTATGTCTCGGAATTACCTTCAATAATGGCTGATACATTATATAGTATAAAAAAATAGGCTACCATCCATGTGCCTGACTGGTTTGCCTGTTTCACTTTGCAAGAATGGAAGACATTGAGAAAGTGGTGAATTCTAATTTTTTCTCCAATTCCATAACTCCAAACAACATGACTTGCAAATCATTGTCTCCCTTGTAGATTGGTAGAGAATCTGGAAACTTCATAGTGAATAACTACTTGATCAAAAAAGAAGAAGAAGAAGAAGAAGAAGAAGAAGAAGAAGAAGAAGAAGAAGAAGAAGAAGGAGAAGGAGAAAGAAAAAGAGAAAGAAAAGAAAGGGGGAAAAGTATTATTTTCTATTGCCTGAAGAAGCAAAGTATCCACATTGATGATGGGGGTGGGGGTGGGGGGAAAAGAAAGACTTGCTTCATTTTTAAAAATGTTACTGTTTTATTGAAACCTGCCCAAGGTCAATCCTTGTACTCTATCCTTGTTCATGGCAGGTTATTTGAATTACTACTCTAGGGTGGAATTCAGTGAATGTAAGGAAGATTTTGTATCACAAATTGAGACTACTTCTTGATATGTATTTAGAAAAGTTATATATTGAGCCACTGACATTTATGCTCATGAAATCTGGTTACACAGATATGTAACTAGGTGGCACAGTGGATAGAGTGCTGGGCCTGAAGTCCTAGAAGCTCATCTTCCTGAGTCCAAATCTGGCCTCAGAGACACTTGCTGTGTACCCTAGGCAAGTCACCTAACCCTGCTTGCCTCAGTTTCACATCTGTAAAATAGGCTGGAGAAGGAAATGGCAAACTACTCCAGTATCTTTGCCAAGAAAACCCCAAATGGAGTCACAAAGAGTTGGAAAAGACTGAATGACACAAACAAAATCTACTTTCAGAGTTGGCTATCTATTGGGCAACACTTTAGTTACAGTATTGCTGCAAGAAACATTGTGTTTGAATTATAGTCAGGGCAAAAGTCAACTCATAATAAATGCACATTGAGGAAGCCAGTACTTACTTGCTAATATCAACCATTCTTAGGCGAAAAAAGTATTTCTGACTTTTAATAGGTAAAACATTAATATGTTAATATTCCCATAAATAGACCAAATATAGATCTATTGCTATAAAAATAGCATTCTAAGTGAAATCTAAAGTTTCTTAAATAACTTTTATTAAAACAAAAGTTCCATTTAAATGATCCATCAGTATTCAGTCTTTCATTTATAATTTTAAGAAGCAACTAGAGGTAGTGCAGAGGTATCAGATTCTTGCAGATTAAAACTGGGAGATATTTAACAAAATAAATAAAAATACAACAGAACAGTGGTTTTGAGAGGGATCCTTATATATGGCTTGGTAAGTCTTGTTTCTATTTGAGCTTGAAACCACTGGTATAGAGAATAGAACCAGGAAGACCTGATTTTAATTCCTTCCTCTGATATATACTGTGACCCTGGGCAATTCACTTAATTTCTCAGTGCTCTAGGCAACTTGCTTTGGTATAATGAGTTTTCTCATTTGGGCATTCCTCACACCAATTAAATCACAGCTCTAGTTTCTATTCCTTTTAAAATTTAAAATTTAAGAAAATATACATATATGCATATGTATGTATATATACATATGCATAGACATACATACATACATATGTGTGTATTTATGTTGTATAGAGACGAAAAGCTTTTCTCCCAATTCAAGCAATTTTAAGCATCAACAAGTAGATGGGGAGGGATCTGAGGCAGGGATCTATGATCTGATATTATACATAAAGGTAAATCTTATTTAGTAATAGATCAGATTTTTGAGCTGGGAGCACAGAGGCCATATAGCACTACCCATTTTATGAGTGAGGAAACTGAGTTCCAAAGAAGTTAAGAGACTTGCCCTAAATCATATAAATTTCTTAGGATAATTGGAGTGGTTACTGTTAATCTACCCATTGCTCCTTGAAGCAGATATTGGGACAGGAATAAACTGGTTTCTCTAGTATTTTGTTGGATAGAAGTTTATCACCTCCTTTCTCTATATCCTTTCTTCTCTAGGGGTTTTCATGACACTTGCCTCCCCACATTATCCTCATATCTGTTTGACCACTCCTTTGTCCACTAACTATGAATGTCCTCCAAGGCTCTTTTCTTTTCTAATTTTTTTTTTATTTTTAGGCAAATGGGGTTAAGTGATTTGCCCACGCTCGCACAGCTAGTAAGTGTCAAGTGTTTGGTCTGAGTCTGGATTTGAACTCAGGTCCTCCTGACTTCAGGGCTGGTGCTCTATCCACTGCGCCACCTAGCTGCCCCACTGACCCTCTTTTCTTTACCTTAGCTCTGATTTTGCCTAATGATCTCGCCAGCACCCATAGATTCAATTCTTATCTCTATACAAATGTTTCTCAGATCTATCTGTCCGGTCCTAACCTCTCTTCATATCTCTAGTTTTGTATGTCCAACTGCTTATTTGACATCTCAAAATGGATATCTCATAGATATCTCGAAATTCACATTTGCAAAACTAAACTCATTTTCTTTCCCTGCAAACCCCCCCATCTTCTTAAGCTCCTTATTACTGTAGAGGTTACCAACCATCCTCCTAGTCAAAGGGCTCATAATTTGCATGCCATCTTTGACTCTTGGCTCTCACCTCCCATGTTCAGTTTCCAATTCCTATCGTTTCAACCTTCAGGTTACCTTTTATATATGCTGCCTTCTCTACTCTGACACTGCCATTATCTTAGTGTAGATCCTCATTACTTCATGCCTGGACTATCGTAATAACTTCTGGATAGTCTTCCTGCTTCATCAAGTCTTCTGCATTCCAGTTCATACTACTTGCCCTATTGCTCTTATTCATTGTTCTAATCATAGTTCTGTGGTGGTGATGGAAACCCCATCACTTTTGATATTTTGTCCATTGCCATTCCTTGATATCACAAAGGGCGCTGTATGAATGATGATTATTCTTCATTAGAATCTGAAGTATTAGACTTTCTGGACACAATATTCTCAGAAATGTAATAATGTGGAGCCAGATCATGGAAGACTTGAATTCCAGGCTGAGGAGTTCACAAGTGATTGAATTTTTGTCTCAGTTGCCTTTTGTCTCTGTAGTACTCTGACCCTAAATTAGTCTACTACACAAGTAAATTGAAATTCAATGGATGACATAGTTTATTTCAAGACATACTTTAAGTATCTGAAATTTCGACAATGTGACCACTACTTAAAATGATGAGAATTGCCCTTCCTAAATGACTTAGGAGTTAGTAGACTTGTATCTGTAGCAAAAAATTATCACCCTGTGGGCAACTTTCTGATGACATCTGTCTGAACTTAGGCTGACATATCACTGATCCTATAGTCATAATTACAACCAAGTTAGCTAAGTTGTTTAGTGTGGTCAGTTTTGTGGATTTGAAACTCATTGATCCAAATATCTCTGTAAATGGGTACAGACAGTTTTTTACAAGGGAGATTGGGAGAAATGTTGTGCCTAATTCATCTTTAGAATCATCAAAAAGACATTTATTGAGTGCTTGGCAGGAGAGGATTCTCATGTTAGATGTTGGGGAAGCAAAGAGGTTTGAAATATGGTTCCTGTCCTCTAGGGGCTTATGATCTCGTCATTCAGTCAATAAACATTTATTAAACACCTACTGAAGAGGCAGCTAGCTGATGAGTCAGTGGCTAGAGTACTTTAATAGCCTTCAAATGCAGATTCAGACACTTCCTAGCTATGTGATCCTAGGCAATCACTGAATATCTGATTGCCTGACAAAATGGATCCTCTGCAGAAGGAAACGGCAAACCACTCCAGGATCTTTGCCACAAAAACTCCAAATGGGGTCACAAAGGGTTGGCCTTGACTCAACAACAATGACAAAGCACCTACTATATATCAGGCATTGTATCAAGCACTGGGGACACAAAGGAAAATAAAAGACCATCCCTACTCTCATTTTAATTAGGGGAGACAACATGCAAGCAACTATGTACAAATTAAACTATATATAAGATAAATTGGAAATAATAAACAAAGAGAAGAGGCTACAGTTAAGGGGGTATCAGGAAAGGTTTCCTAAAAAAGGTAGGCTTTTAGTTGGGACTACAAGGAAGTTGGGAAAGCCAAGAGGTGGAAATGAGATCTTGTTGGGGAGAAAGATCGTCATCATCACAAAAATGCTTTCAGCACACACTGTGACCATGTCAGTGCATTGGATATTAAATTATAGGCCCCCCCGAAAAAATCAGCTGTCAAAAGCCAAGCTTGAACAATTAAATTCAATTGCTTCTGAATTAGAGAGGCAGCATAGTGAAACAGGTAGGGGGCTAACCTCAGAATCAAAAAGACCTGCATTCAAATCTTGTCTGTGATACATATTGCCTGGGTGAACCTTTGTAACTCACTTCTGAGTGCCCCCAGGAACTCTCCAACACCATAAATTATAGTAAGAGCAGCCAGCATTTATATAGCCCTTCAAATTTTGTAAAGTACGTTATAAATATTATTTCATTTTATTCTCACAACCATCCGGGAGGCAGGTGCTATTATTATCCCCATTCTACAGATAAGGAAATTGAGGCAGACAAAGGTTAAAGACTCTATCCACTGCTATTTCACTTGGAGGTAGTCTCCTCAATGGGAGCTCCCTACATCAAATAAATCACAGATCTGGTCAAAATGAGGACAACAATAACAACAGCAAAATGAAATATAAATATAAAATATATATATAAATATATTTAAATGTATATAAAATATAAATATATATAAAATGTAAATAAAAATATAACTTAAAGGGAAAATATAATATAAATTATTCTGACATAGCCTATACATTATATCTGTGATGTCTAATACTTTCCTGATTCAACATAACTATCATGGTCCTCATAATCAAAGACTGGAAATTATACAAAAAAGCAATAAATATCTTTCTTTGAAACTATTAACACAAAAGCTTTATTCTCCTATGTGGTGACTATAGTGTAGAATGAAACATCACAGGTCATAATATTCAAAAAACAGTCAAGTTTTCTGGAGCCCAAATTCTTGGACAACTAGGTAGCACATTGAATAGAACGCTGGACCTGGAGTCAGGAAAACCTGAGTTCAAATTTGATCTTAGACACTTACTAGCTGTGTAACCCTGGGCAAGTCACTTAACTTCTGTTTGTCTTAACTTTCTTATCTGTAAAATGAGGATAGTAATAGCACCCACCTCCCAGGGTTGTTGTGAGAATCAAATGAGATAATGTTTGTAAAGTGCTTCGCACACTACCTGGTACATAGTATGTTCAAATAAATTATATACAAGGTAAATTAGGAATGCTATCAGAGGGAAAGCCTTCTTGCAAAATATGGGATTTTTTGCTGAGACTTGAAAAAAGAAGGGAAGCCCAAGGAGTGGAGATAAAATGGAGATGAAAGAGTTCCACATGCAAGGGACAGGCAGTGAAAATGCCTGGAGTCAGAAGCAAGTGTCTTGTGTGAGAAACATCAAGGAATCTAGGAGCAAATAGGCCAGAAAACATTTATGTCCAAGTCCATAAAAAGCATGCACTATCCCCTCCCCCCCTTTTCTCTGTAGTGGACTTTTCCCCTGTTCCAACTCTCTAAGCCTGTAGCACTATCCCTTTATTTCTGGGACAATCCTTTGCCAAGAAAAAAAAAGTTGGATTTTCTAAAGAGTAATCTTATTCCCCTAGACCTTCACAGGCCACATCACTCACAGTAGCTGTGGAAGGAAAAGTTTATGTTTATTTCTCCACTCTCTGGTTCTTTGTTTTGCTGCTTCACTCCAATACTTTTTACTGGAAGCCTTCACTCTGCTAATTATTCCTTCATCCTGTGTATAGCTTGCTCTGTACATGTTTGCTCGCATGTTGTTTCCCCCATTTGATGGTAAATTCTTTGGGGTCAGGGACTGTGTTTTGACTCTCTGTTTCTCCAGCACTTAACAATGTTCCTGGTATACAGTAGGTACTTTATAAATGTTTATTGATTTCTTGGTTTGGGTCCCAGAACTGTTCTTCCTGTCCAGGAACATTCCTTTCTGAGGTGTTCAACTACCAATATTTCACAACTGCCGGCTTCACTTCCTATCTTTTGTTTTCTTCTCGATCTAAGATTCTGTAATGCTCTGCTATTGTCTCTGGCTGCTGATGCCTCTGAATCAGTGTAGTTCCTGCCTTTTTGGGTGCCATGTAGTTGCCTGGAAGGCCACCACAGATGTAGAGACCTCCAGTCTATTGTTTCTGTAGCTCCTATGTTTTCCAAATTTCTCAGTTCTGATTATCTTTCCACTCTCTGTTCTTTTAAGGCAAAATCAAAAGGAATGTCTTGGATGTATTATGAGTCATCAATGATTTCCAAATGTCAAAACCCAATCAACTGGTAATTGGTTAAATCAAGTAAACAAATATTTATTAAGTATTTTATTAAATGCTTAACTATGTGCTTAATGGTATTGGGACAAGTGTTGGTGATTCAAAGTAAAGCAAAGAATGTCTATCCTCAAGGAGCTAAGATTTTAATGAGTTTGGGGGACACAATACACAAACTAAGTTTATGAGAGAGAGACAGAGAGAGAGACAGAAAGATACGTGTCTATATGTTCATATGTATTTATACATAATAAATTGGAGGTAATGTTAGAGGGAAGTCTTGGGTCAAAGGATGGAGGAAAAAGGCCTAGGAAAGAGAGGGAAGAGCCAAGATGGAAGAGAGAAGCCTGGAAGTTGTCTGAGTTCTCCCCAGTTTCTCTTAGAAACAATGTTAAATCAAGCCTCTAAAAGAATTCTGGAGTAATAAAATCCTTGAAAAGATAGAGTGAAACAATTTTCCAGCCCAAGATAACTTAGAGGGATTTCAGGAAAGTTCTGTCTCATTTGGGTAAAAGGAGAGCACAGCCCAGCACAGGCAGTATCTGGGCAAGCCAGAAGTAGGCTGTTAGCCTCAGCACAGGTCATAGAAACCATCAATAATTTCATCAAAAAGAATGACAGTAATGAGACAACATACTGAAATTTATGGGATGCAGCTAAAGCAGTACTTAGGGGAAATTTCATATCTTTATTCATGCTTACATGAATAAAACAGAGAAAGAGCAAGTCAATGAATTGGGCATGCAATTAAAAAAAGCTAGAAAAAGAACAGATTTAAAATCCCCAATTAAATACTAAATTAGAAATTCTGAAACTGATAGGATAAATTAATAAAATTAAAAGTAAGAAAACTATTGAACTAATAAATAAAACTAAGAGCTAGTTTTGTGAAAAAAAGACAATAAAATAGATAAACTTTTGGTTAATTTGATTTTTAAAAAAGAAAAAAATATTAATATCAAAAATGAAAAGGGCGAATTCACTATCAATGAAGAGGAAATTAAAGTAATAATTAGGAGCTGTTTTGCCCAACTGTATGCCAATAAATCTGACAATATAAATGAAATGGAGGAATATTTACAAAAAAAAAGTTGTCCAAATTAACAGAAGAGGAAATGAAATACTTAACCCCATTTTAGAAAAAGATATTGAAAAAGCCATCAATGAACTCTCTAAAAAATAAAAATCTCCAGGGCCAAGTGGATTTACAAGTGAATTCTACCAAACATTTAGAAAAGAACAATTAATTCCAATATAATATAAACAGTTTGGAAAAATAGGTGGAATCTTACCAAATTCTTTTTATGACACAAATATGGTGCTGATACCTAAACCAGGAAGAGCCAAAGCAGAGGATGAAAATTATAGACCAATTTCTCTAATGAATATTGATGCAAAAAATTAAATAAAATATTAGCAAAGAGATTACAGCAATTTGTCACCAGCATAATATACTATATCTAGGTGGGATTTATACCAGAAATTCAGGTCTGGTTTAATAATAGCATACTATTGTGCTGTAAGAAATGATGAGCAAGTGGATTTCAGAAAAACCTGGAAAGACTTACATGAACTGGTGCTGAGTAAAGTGAGCAGAACCAGAACATTTTACACAGCAACAGTAACACTATGCAATGATCAACTATGATTGCCTTAGCTCTTCTCAGCAAAACAATGATCCAAGACAATTCCAAAAGATTCATGACAGAAAATGCTATCCGCATCCAGAGAAAGAACTATGGAGTCTGAAAGCATACTATTCTCTCTCTCTCTCTCTCTCTCTCTCTCTCTCTCTCTCTCTCTCTCTCTGTATGTGTGTGTGTGTGTGTGTGTGTGTGTGTGTGTGTATGTATGGTTTTCCCCTTTGTTCTGTTTCTTCTTTCATAATATGACTAATGTGGAAATATGTTTTCATGAATGCACATGTATAACCTATATCAGATTGCTTGCCATCTTGACAAGGGACTATGGGAGAGAGGGGGTATGGAATAGAGGGAGGAAAAAATTTGAAACTAAAAATCTTATAAAAATGCGTGTTGGAAACTATCTTTACATGTAACTGGAAAAAATAAAATACTATTTACTAAAAAAAAATGAATGTTGCAAGCTATCTTGATATGTAATTGGAAAAAAATAAAATACTATTTAAAAAAGAAAAAAAAGAGAGAAATGAGAATTTGAGCTGAAACTTTAAGGAAACCAGGAAAGCCATGAGATAGAGTTAAAGAGGGGGCACATTCCAGGTATGGAGGACAAGCAGTGAAAATGCTGCTAGTCAGGAAATGGAGTATAATACTTGAGAAACATAAACGAAACCATTATTTTTGAATCTCACAGTAAATGAAGAGGAGTAATGTATAAGAAAGATAGGCAGGGAACAGCTAATGAAGGGCTTTAAAAACCAAATGCAGGATTTAATATTGGATCCAGGAGGTAACAGGGAAACATTGGAGTTTATTAAATACATGGTGACATAGTCTAATCTGTGATTTAGGAAGATCACTTTGGGAGCTGAGTGGAAAATGTATCCCAGAGACACTTGAGGCAGTGAGAACTATCAGAAGGCTATTGAAATAGTCCAGAAAATGAGGTCCTGCACCAGGTTGGCAACTGAGTTAACAAAAAATCTAGAGCAAATGTACTCATTCATCATCTATCAAGTGGACATTAACAATGCCTCAACAAAATATTAAATGTGCTATCAGTGGGGATGTTCATATCTTTTATGAGAAGGTACCCTTAAATGGAAGAACAAAATCCTTATCCATATGGTCTTACCTTCTACCCATCTGTGATTTTGTGTATATTCTCTCCACCTACACAGACTGCAACTTCTTGTGGCTTGATAAACAATCTTTGAGAACTATCATAACTGAAAAATGAATCGTTGTGGCTGGGCTAGTGATGAGTCTGTCAGAGCATAGGTAGGCCAGTTTCAGATTGAGACACATACCTGAAGCATTTCCATTCTAGTAGGATTTACTGGAGCCTGCATTTAAGTTTGCATAGCTTTTGAGAATGTTTAAAAAACAACAACAAACTAATATATATTAATGTTACTGGTTCCTCTTCTTTCACTCTCTTGTAAGCACTCTTCATTCTGACTTCCCACTTCATGAGTCAATTGAAACCACTTTCTCTAAAGTCACCAGTGATTTATTAATTGCTAAATCTAACAACTTTTTCTCAACCTTCATCTTTCTTGACCTTTCTGAAGCATCTGCAACTCTTGAATGATCTCCCAATATTCTCTCCTTTCTAGACTTTTATAGCACTGCTTCCTCGGTTCTCTTCCTACCAATGTGACTGTTCTTCAGATTCTGTCATTAGATGTTTTTGTCCATGTAATGTCCACTAATGCTGGTGACCCCTAAGGCTCTAAGTTCAATTATTTTCTCTTTTCTTTCTACATCCTCTCATTTAGTGATCTCATCAGCTCCCATGGGTTCAATTATCATGGCTGTGCAGATTCCAGATCTTTATGACTACTTCTAGTCCCTCTCTCTCTCTCTTGAGCTGGAGCAGCCTATTGGACATTTAGAACTGAATGACCCAGAGGCATCTCAACATAGCATGTCCAAAACATAACTCATTATCTTTTCCTTCAAACTCACACTTCTTTGAAACTTCCTTGTTACTGTCAAGGATGCCACCATCCCTCAAGTTAACAATGTTCACTATCTCAGTGTCTTCCTTGATTTCTTACTTCCATTAATTCCTTAGTCACATTTCCAATCAGCTGTCAAATGTCATTTGTTTCTCTGAAATCTCTCTTGAATATATCTCTTTTCCACTCACATAGCTGCCATCCTCATAAGGCCCAAATCGCCTCTTGCCCATGCTATTGTAATAGCTTTATAAATGTTCGATCCTCTACTCCATAAACTTCATAGGCTCCCTACTATTTCTAGGATTAAGTGCCAACTGCTTTGTTTTGGCACTTAAAAACTTTAATAATCTGACTCAGGGTTCTTCCACTTTATTCCTTTACATATATTTTCTGGTCTATCCACATAGGCTTATTACTGTTCCTCACACATGATAGTTGATCTTTCTCCATGCCTTTACAATGGGTATCTCCAGAATGCCAGAAATGTCTTTTCCCACCTCAGTCTCTTAGAATCCCTGACTTTTTTCAAAACTCATTAAAAAAAAAAAACTCCTTTAGGAGTCTTGTTTGAATATCCCCAATAGATAGAGCTTTCCCCCTAAACTCACATTCCAATGTACTCTATATATATGGATTCACATTTTTTTTTAAATATCCTCTGTGCCTAGCACAGTGCCAGGAATGAAATAAGGGGTAGGGAACAGACCTATTGTTTCAGTGGTGTAAGAGGTTCTCAAGTAAGCAAACTCTCCCTATCAATGAAGACTGGCACTTAATTTATAGCTTTACAGAGTTGACTAGGGCATTAACTAGGGTTATGAAGCCAATATGTGTCATAGGAAAGACTTGAGCCCAGTAGTTCCACTATATAACAGCTGTCTAGATAATAAGAACTTAAAAAATGCTTTTTGATTGATTAATCACTTCTATGCTAAGATGAGGCACCAGAGTCATAATAACAATTGAAGTGTATATAACATATTAAGGTTTGCAAAATGCTTTACAAACATTAGTACATTTGATCATCACAACAATAACAAAAGGCATAATAGACATCATTATCCTTATTTTCCAGATGAGGAAACTGAGGTTCAGAACTTAAGGGACTTGCCTAGGGTCATACAATAAATAGTGTTGGAAGTGGGATTTGAACTATTTTTTTTTCCAACTCCAGCATTAGCACTCTACCTACTATACCATACACAGTAGGAGTTTTGTGAATGTGTTCTACTAAAGTCCCCTCCCCCAAAAAAAGACTAGAATCAAGACAGCAATTAAATCTCCAATTTTTAAAAATTGCTAAGTAGCAAAAACAAAATATATTGAAAGCATTTCTCAGCTCCAGGCAGTGAATGTCTATCTGATGGCAGATCATATTTTTTAAAATACTTATTTATTTTTAGTTTTCAACATTCACTTTTATAAGATTTTGAGTTCCATTTTTTTCCCTTCCTCCCTCTTCTTGCCCCTCGCCAAGACAGCAAGCAAACTGATGTAAGCTATACATGTATAATCATATTAATTACATTTCCACAACAGTCATGTCATGAAAGAAGAATCAGAACAAAAGGAGGAAAAAGAAAAGAAAAAGTGAAAATAGTATGCTCTAATCTGAATTCAGACTCCATAGTTCTTTTTCTGGATGTCAGTAGTATTTTCTATCATGAATTTTTTTGGAATTGTCTTAGATCACTGGATTGCTGAAAAGTGCTAAGTCTATCAAAGTTGATCATTATACAATGTTGCTATTACTGTGTACGATGTTCTCCTGGTTCTTCTCACTTCACCTAGCATCAGTTCATGTAAGTTTTTCCAGGCTTTTCTGAAATCTGCCTGCTCATTATTTCTTATAGCACTATACATTCATATACCACAACTTGTTCAGCCATTCCCCAATTGATGGGCATCCCCTCAATTTCCAATTCTTTGCCCCCACAAAAAAAGCTGATGTAAATATGTTTCTACATGTGGTTCCTTTTCCTTTTTTATGATCTCTTTGAGATACAGTTCTAGTACTGGCATTGCTGCATCAAAGTGTATGCACAGTTTTCAAGCCCTTTGAGCATAGTTACAAATTGCTCTCCAGAATGGTTGGATAATCATTTTCATTTTTGAAGGCACGTAATATACAGGTCTAGGAAGCAGTCAGTCCTATTGGAGTTTGCCCTGTTCAGACCACATCTGGAATAAAGTTCCACAGTTTAGGAAGGAAGTGATAAAATGGCGAACCAGAGGAGGTGATGAAGGGCCTTGATAACCTGCCATATAAGAATTGAAAGAGCTGGAAATGCTTATACTAGAGAGGATTAATGGAGAAAAGAACTCATGGAGAATTATCTGCCCTTGAGTATTTGAGGGACTGTCATGTGAAAGAGATATCACGTTGTTCTGTTTGGCTCCAGAGGGCAGGACTAGGAAAAATGTGTGGAGGTAGCAAAGGGTTCAATTTCAGCTGCATGTAAAGGGAAAAATATTGCTAATAATCAGAGTTATTCAAAAGTAGAATGAGCTATCTTTGCATGGATTGGGTTTTTCTCAAAGGATGTCTTCAAGTAAGGATCAGAGGACCAGCGATGCTGTAGAACAGATTTTTTTTCAGGTATGGTTTTGGAATATGCAGCCTCTGAAGTCCCTCTTATCTCTGAGATTCTATGGATTATGTCACATTATTTATTACTATGAGAGACACCCTGGTGTAATGGATAAAGAAATGATTAGTTGGGGTGGCTAGTTCAAATTCTGACATGGAGAAATACTATCTGTGTCTAATATTATCTATAGGCAAGACACTTAAAGTTCTCCATGCCCCAGGAAACTAAGAATAATGTTATAAAAGATTTATTAGATGTACTTTGATAGAGGAAGTTTCTACACCACATACCAATAAAAGTGTGTGTCCAAAATGAAATAATTATAATGGTTATATGTTGTATGAGTAACCTATTATGGACTAGGTTTGCCAATGTGGAATACCCTTTGGGACAAAGTGTCTGTCATAGAATAATAGACAATGTTAGAAGAGACCTTAGAGATAATCTACTCTACCCTTTCCCCCACCCCACTTTTTTGTAGATGGGAGAACTAGGAGTCAGAAAGGTTAATTGACTTGCCTAAGGTCACACAGTTAGTGAGAAGCAGAGCAAGGATTTAAGCTCAGATAGTTTGACTCTAAAATCAATACTCTTTCCACTATGCTCTCCTATATCAGCTAGCTCTGTGGGGTCAAAACTTGCTGTTCTCTCCCTCTGGCCTCCTTTGCTCAGCTGTTTCATGCTTTATGTTTGGAATTTTGTTTTGTACCTGCTAGGATGCCAAGTTTCATCAAAACAAGACTAAAGCCAAATGAATGGAGTTAAAACGCATTGTAATATGCTGTCCCTCTTGTTAAAACTCTATCTCTCATTGCCTCTGACCGCTGGGGCTCTACAACCTGTTTACCACTTCACTGACTTCTGAATGGGATCTTTACTTGACCAATTTTGCTTTGAAACTTTTCATTTATGGGTGTTGTGATAGACATTGGAGATAGGTAGAATTTCTTCCATCTTTTGGTAGGCCCTGCCAAATGTTGTTACATTCAAAGGTTAGATTGCTTGTCCAAAGGTGGCTTTGTCATTCCAGATTTAATTTTTTTGGGTTGTTTTTTTTGTTTTTAATGCACAGAATAGAACAGAAGCTAGGCCCAAAGGAATCCTGAACAAGCAGGACAGCTTTGAAATTTGAGTGATGTTGTGGTCTTAGACTTAGAAAAGCAAGCTGTACACAAGAGAGATCCAAGGCTTCGTGTACAACCCTTTTTTCCTCCTGTTCTACTATGTTCTTTTTATATGGTGTTTGTTAAGTTCAAAAGGAAAAAAAAAGAAATTTTTAAAAAATCAACAAAAAACACATTTATTGGCTTGTTCGATTTTCTCCAGTTGAAAGAAAACAAGTGTTATTTTATTCATAACTGAAACACAGACATTAGTAAGAGTGAAAGAACAGATTGAAAACTCACCACACCAGTATGCCTTTTTAATGAAACAGAGAGAATCCTATGACTGGAATATGTAAAGTATTCTGGAAAATAATAGCATACTCTTCTCATACAGAGACTTTCCTATACCCCTTCTTTTCTCAGTAGCTCTTTCCAACTTTTTTTGGGGGGTAGGGGTGGGGATGGGGAGGGGTGGCCAATGTGGTTTGATGGAACCGGTGCTGAATTTAGAATGACGACCTGGCTTCAAATCTCTACTCTAACACTTAGTAACTCCATGAAATTAGATAAGTCTTTTAATGCCTCTGGTGTATCAGTATCCTCATCTCTAAATTATAGGAGTAGAAATAAATGGAGATTGGTCCATTCCAGCTCCAAATCTATGGTCTGCAATCCTGCAACTCCCTGGGACAGTAATCATAACAACAAGGAAACAAGACAGGGCATAATCATGTTTTATCAAGGCAGGATCTGGTAAGATAGACAGGGATTAGGTAGGAGGTAATCCAGTTGCCAACATGGTTCAAACTAGTTAATCAGGCAAGAGATTCAATGAGGCAAGTTGGAGAAGATGGTCATAGGAAAAATATGGGTGGATACAGAGTATTCAGAGACTATTTAATCTGCTGTTTTCATAGTCAGGGAGAGAGCAGCTCATTAACTTTGAGAAAGGAAAGTAAGCAGCTGCTGCTGATTGACATGATGAGGATATCAGCTCCTTTTGTCCTATGAGGCTGGCTGCAGGCAGCCTATAAAAGCAAGAAGATCCCCAAGCCTCTGGAATTATGCTTCTAGTCTATTATAACTATTATATATATATATATATATATATATATATATATATATATATATATATATATAATATGTATGTATATGATTGAGTTGTTTGTTATGATGGTGTGGTGAAACCTATGGACACTTTTTTCAAAATATTGTCTTTAAATGCACAAAACAAAATATGTAAGATTACAAAAGAAACCAAGGATACTGATCATCAAAATATTCTTTCAAAAGGAATGCATGAAAGCCAGGTTAAGAACTCATGAATATTACATAAAAGCATGGATTAAAGCTGGACTCAATCTTAGAGGTTTTCTAGATTCTCCCCTTCATTTTACAGATAAAGACAGTGAGGCCCAGCAAGGTTAAGTGACTTGTCCAAGGTTAGAAGTAGTATCATAATCAAGACTTAAGACTAGACCTTAAATTGTTCTAGTTTACATAGTATGTAAGGTTATCCTTTCTTATGTGGAAAGATGTATTTGTTGACGGAGGTGGGGTGGCAAAAGAAAATTTATATGAGGAACTAAAGCCCCTCAGTATTGGACATGAAGTGTTCTGAGAGGACCTGGGAAAAAATCTGCCTGTTAGAGGAAAGTACTGAGAGAAAATGAGAGAAAGCAGCTTCAGACAAAAAAGATTAACTGAAGGCAAAGACAGCCAAAGTATATTCCTATCTCCCCACTCTCCAACCCTGAGCAACTCACTGGACATGTCTGCTATATGGACTTTGAGGGTGATAACTGGAAAATCTTGATGACTAGAACTTTTGGAGTAACTGGGAAAATCATACACTACCTCTGTTGTGGGACTAATAGAAATAAAATTTTTGCTTTTTCACCCTAATGTAATGGTGAGTAACTTCACACCAACAGATGTGCTTGGAGACAGGAGCCAGTCAGCAACTAGAGACAGAAGTCAAATACTAGAAAGGAAAGGAAAGGAAAGCCGAGTTGAGACAGCAGAAACCAAGCAGTTTAGAACAGAGTAGAAAAGATCTGAGCCTAGCTAGAACCAGAAGAGCCCAAGAAACTGTCATTGCAATTGGGGCCTTTTTTGATTGGAGGAAATCTCTTTTGTTTGAGGGTGCTGATTGGAGGAAGGAAAGAATGCGGCTAAGTCACATCTGACTCTTTGTGATACCATTTGGGGTTTTCTTGGCAAAGATGCTGGAGTGGTTCATCATTTCTTCTCCAACTCATTTTGCAGATGAAGATCTAAGGCAAACAGGATTAAGTAACTTGCCCAGGGTCACACAGCTAGTAAGTGTCTGAGGCCAGATTTGAACTCAGGAAGATTAGTCTTCCTGACTCGGGACCCACATTTTATGCATTGCACCCTCTACCTGCCCAAAGAAAGAATACTTTGCTAATTTAAAGAGTTAGAAGGGAGAAAGTAAAGTCTAAGCTGTCCTGCTCCTCAAGATTGAGAAACACCTCAGAACACAGAGAGCTGATTTAAATAGCTCTGCAGATTCCAGACAAGAGGAACATTTTTTGTTTGTTTTGTTTGTTTTCTAGAGAGTTAATACTGCCTTTGAGCCTAGCCAAGGGAAAAGGCCTGAATTTCTCTGCAGATGCAAGACTTAGGGTCTCTTCTTTCATTAAAAAAAATCTTAACTCCGCTTCAGTGGACTGAAAGTAACAGGGAGTCTAGAAGTGGCTCTGCCCAGAAGAGCAAAGAGGTCAAGAAGAAAAGTGGCAGGCTTTAAAAGCAATACAGACTGTTCCCTAAGGCTACTGTTGGGTTTATAGGCCAGATTTGTGAGTTGCCTAGGGCACATGGATTTCCTTACTCATATGCATTTCCTGCTAGGTTTCTAAAAATTTGTTCTGTCTACTCCCTCAGAGATGTTGTGTGCATTGGTGGGAGAAAGTGGCTGTCACATTACAATTATTCTTGCTTTTGCTTTTTCCATTAAGAAAAGCTCCACGATTAAGATTAAATGGTATCCCATTCAAAATAACTAAAAATGCATAAAATATTTAACTCTATATAACAAAGTATACTTGATTTGTATAAATTCAATTATAAAATTCTCCTTAAAGAAACAAAGAATAACTTAAATAGTTGGAGTAATATTGAATACTCATGACTGGATTAGACTCATGTAATAAAATGACAATACTACCATTACATATTTAATGCTACACCAATCAAACTATCAAAGGGATACTGTACAAAGCTGGATAACATGGTAATGGAATTCACTGAAGGAACAAAAGATCAAAAATATCAAGGGAAATAATGCCAAGAAAATATAGAAATGAAAGGGGAATAACACACTTCCAAAATTATATTATAGCCAAAGTCTTCAAAATGATTTAGCTTTGGTTAAAAATAAAGAAGCAGATCAATGGAACAGACGAAGAAATAATGGAACTCAATAATGCCTGGAACATAGTAGGTACTTAATAAATGCTTGTTGACTGACTGAAGATAGCTTGTTTGATAAACCTGAAAACATAAGTTACTAAGGAAAGAAAAAAACACAAACTTTCTGTCTGATAAGAACTTCCAGAAACACTGGAAAGCAGACTGGCAGAAATTAGACAAACATTTATACCACGTTCCACAATACAAAATTAGCACACACATGAATATCAAAGATAAGTATTTTAAAATATAAGAAAAGAAAAAGATGACATAACTTTCACAGTTATAAATATGAGATAAATCTCTCAAACAAGAAATTGAGGCAACGACAAAAGATAAAATAGATAATTTTGATTACAAGAAATTGAAAAAAAATTGCACAAACAAAATTAATTTATCTAGGAAAAGGATGAAAACAGTCAACTGGGGAAAATCTCTATATCAATTTTTTTTATAATATTTGGTTATCCAGGAAATATAAACAACTAACAGAAATACGTAATGTCAAAGACATTCAGTTCTTAAAAGAATTGTGAATTATTAACAAGCACACAAAAAATGCTCCAAATTAGTAATAAGAGAAATGTAAATCAAAATAACTCTGATGTAGTACCTCACACCTAGCAAATTGGCAAAGATGAAAAAAATGGGAATTGTCAATGTTAGAACAATTATGGAAAGAAACACATCAAGGCACTGTTGGTGGAGCTGTGAATTAGTATACCCACTATGGAAAGTAATTTGGAATAATAACAATAAAATAACAACAATAATGATAATAACAATAATGATGACTAACATTTATATAGGGTTTTCAAGGTTTGGAACGTTCTTTACATATGTCATTTTACCTAATCTTAACAACCCTGTAAGGTAGTTGCTATTATTAATCTGCATTTTGCAGATGAGGAAACTAATTAGAGAGTTTAAGGAACTAATGCGGCCAAAATGTCCATAATATTTGACCCAAAGATTATCTTCTCAAGCATAAACCCCAAGGAAATTATTGCCCCAAGCAAAGGTTTCATATACCCAAAACTGTTTGCAGCAAGAGTACATTGAGGTAGCAAAAGACTGGACGAGGTAGATAGATGTCCATCGTTTAGGGAATCGTTAAAGAAGTTGTGGTACAGAAATGTAATAGAATATTATTACACTGTAAGAAGCAATGAACATGATGAATCCAGAAAAATATGGAAAGATTTGTGTGAACTGATGGAAAGGAAATAGGCAGAGACAGATAAAACACACACACACACACACACACATACACACACACACACACCATACAACACATACACACAGAATTACTACAGTGATGCAAATAGAAAGAGCAAGCACTATATAAAATAATACAAAAAAAAGTTTTGAATTATAAAGAATAAGCTTGGCCCTGAAGAAGATGTATGATAAGATACTTTCTCTCAGACCTTTTCAAAGGTAGAGGGTAGAGGGTCCATCTGTATTGAATATTGCCTATAACAGGGGTGGGGAACTTGTGGCCTATAAGGTCAGAATTTTTTAGATGTATTTATCAGTTTTGATTATTCTCTCTTTTTTCTTTTTCTTTAATATTTATTAAAGGATGACTCTGTGGAAGGGTATATAGGAGGTAAGAAAAGCATATTAATTAAAATCTAATTTTTAAAAGAGGTAATAATATCACTTTGGCTCATTTGTTTAAATGATGAGGACATTGGTTGGGCCTCATGTCTTAAAGTTCTGAGTGCTGCTCCCTAACACCAGTATTACCCTTAGGATCCTGAGATTTAATTGTAGCTATATGACCTCTTCTTATGGGGCATCATTCTAATCTACCAATTGAATCCCCAGGGTTACCGTGGCTGGGAAATATCTGAGGTGGAAATCGAAGCCAAGTCATTAAGGCCAGTATTCTAATTACTTTGCCTATGCTGTTTCTTCAAACAGAAAAGACTCACAGTTTCCTACTTGGGAACTATGTGGAGGAACATAGAGGTTGTGAAGCTTCTTGGATGAAGGATGCTACCTAAATGAACATTGTTATTATTTACTGGGTGATGGCTGTAAATCTGTAGACATATCACAGCTAATCTGCTACAGATACATTATAATCAGGAAAGGTCCTGATAAAATGGTATTTTTTTCCTTCCTTTTAATTATATTCATGGTCAGGGAAATGAATGTAGAAAAACTCAGATGGAAACACATCATCATGGCTCGTGTGATTCTAACAGATTTCAGCTGATGGACAAAGTCATATTAACAACGATCCTAGGAAGTAAGGTGAGCTGATGGATGAGTTATAATGTAGTAGCTTACCTTGCTCAATCTCATCAATAAAACCACCAGTTAAATTCAAATTCTAGAATCCCTGTAATTGAAGGTGATGTGTGGAAGAGAAAAAAAAAAACACAACTACATTGAACTTTCTATTTAAGGAGCTCAAAATAAAATTGATTTGTCTTCCAAACCGATTATACGTGATAGGTAGAAGTCACAGTACAAAATTAAATAGGAAGTATACCACCATGGTAGGAATTATACATGAAGGTGAATTTTCCTGACTAGGACCAGGCTTCAGTCCTCAAGGATGACTGAAGGGGAAGATGGAACTATAGCAATCTCTATTACTGTGAAGCCAACTATTTCACTGGCCAGGTCTAATTTATGGATACAATCTGACCACTATTTGTGGCTTTAAAAAATAATAAATGTAGTCATTCAACTCCAACAAAGAAATAAATTGGAAATTGACATCTGTTATGTGAAACAAAAAGAGAGCACAATTTTACTTATTCAGTCGTCTCATAGGAAAATAAAGAAAACAACATATAAAATACATAATAACAGAACGTTTTCTTTCCTTCAGCTGAAATCTAAAAGGTATTTATTAGGTATATAGCCCCACAGCATCAGGAGTATATCTCCAAAAAGCAAGATTCTAATAAACAGAATAACATCAACCAACCAACCAACTAATTAACATTTATTAAGCAGTTATTATGTGCCAGGAACTGGGTTAAGTATTGGTGATACAAAAGGAGGCAAAAGACAGTCAAGGAGTTTACAGTCTAATGGGTGGAGGCAAGATGCAAACACATATATACAAAGGAAGCTATGTATAGGATAAATAGGAAATAAATAACTGAAGGAAGTCGCTGGAATTAAGAGCAATTGGGAAAGACTTCCACAACAAAATGGAATTTTAGTTGGGATTTAAAGGAAGTTACAGAAGTCAGTAGGCAGAGCTGAGAAAGGGAGAATATTCCAGGAAGGGCAGATAGCCAGATAAAAATGTCTGGAGTCAAGAGAGGCATCTTAATCATGGAACAGCCAGGAAAATGGTGTCACTGGATCTAAAAGTACCCTGGTGGGAAATAAGGTAGAAGACTTGAAAGGCGAGAGAGGGCTAGGTTATGAAGGGCTTTGAATGGCAAACAGTGCATTTTATTATTGAATATGGAGGTGGTAGGGGACCATTGGACTTTATGGAGTATGGGAGCGACATGGTGGATTTGTGCTTAGCAAAATCACTTTAGTGGCTGAATGGTGGATGTATTTGAGTAGGGAGTGACTTGAGGCTGGCAAACCCAGCAGCAGACTACTGCAATAGATCAGGAATGAAGTGATGATGGCCTGCATAAGAATAGGCTAGAGTAGAATAATAATAATAATAATAATAATAATAATAATAATAATAATAATAATAATAATAAAAATACTGAGACAGAAAACCTGGGAATTTGTAACTGCAAACTATACAGCTGTTTGTTGGGTTTTTTTTGCTTGTTCCATTGAGATAAATGATCACTATGTTTTCAGTCCCATGTTTAATAGAGCATATGGTGTCTTGCACAGTAATTCAGTGTTCCTCCTTCATGAGCTTTTACTTTCCATCATCTATTCCTTGTGACCTCACTTCCCTTACTTCTTTTTCTCCTCTTCACATCTCTTTAATCTCAAAATAATTATTCATTTTTATATAACACTCTTCAGCTTAAAACACACTTTTCCTCGATTATTTAATTTGTGCCTGTTAAGTAACTAGTATAGTCATAATCTTCCCTATTTTCTGGCTCAGAAAACCAAAGTTACTTGTCACATGTTAAGTGGAAGACCTAGATCCTTCAACTCTACTTGCAGGGCTCTTTTGTCTACTAAATTTATTATAGTATAATACAATCTGCTTCTTCTCTTTCTCTCCATGCTTCCTTCTAAATCTCACCATTTTTGCTTTCTCCCCCTTTTCCTCTTTCTTTTCCCTTCTCTGTCTTTTCCTCTCCATCTCCCTACCTCTGTTGCCTCTCCTTTTTCTCACTTCTCAGTTTCTTTTTGGGGCCCATCTGTCACTATCCATATTCTGTGAGGCCATCATTATTGGTAAAGATCAATCATTAAGATGTGCAAGAAGATGTGTTGATTATTCATCATCAGAACCAAATGCTTTAAGTTTCTGCCTTCAATAAATAAATTGACCCCATCTGAGTATTCTAATGAGAATTTGCTTAAGTCTAAATGACTACTGGGACTTCAAGCTTGAAATTCTTATCAGAATGAAAATAGCTAAATGACTGTGAAGCCACAGTTGTTTGCTTATTAAAAGTAACTGAACATATATATTTTCACATTTAATTTTCATAAAAGAATGCTGTGCATTGCTATTCATACAACATTTGACATGATTAAATACAGAAAAAATGGAGAAAATGTTGTTTAAAAATATAAACCATTCTCACTCTAATTTAATTTTCTTTCCATACATATTTTATAGTATTTGGGAATCTAAAAGAAAAAAAATGATCCATATTCATATCCAACATACACACACAGCATGTACATATCTCTTTCTTTGGTGCCATGAAGATGTCACACTAAAAAAGCAATCACATTTCATCTTTTTGGATAAATATGCAAATAAACAGAAGAAACAAGACCATAGTCTTGAGGTAAGAAGTGATACTTTGGAATCAGAGGACCCAATTCTACCATTCTCTATTGGTATGATTTGGGACAAATCATCTAACCTCTTAGAAATTCTTTTCCTCATCTATAAAATAAAGGTAACCTCAGAGGTCACTTTTGGTTCTAAATATATGTTCTTTGATCTATCACCAAAAAGAGAGGATTGATAGTCCACTGCACCTGCTCTCCTTGAGTTTTACCCATTCTTCCCATAAGTATCAAAGTGGCTGAAAAGAAGAATCCAAATTGGACAAATTATCCCTCCTACAGCCTCTAAGAAAAGAGAGACATCTTCAGGGTCCATGAAGACATGTTAGTATATGCGGCTTCATTTTCTTTTTAACAAATGATGAGAAAATCAGAGCAAATGGGCAAAACGTTCAATGATCCATTATAAATGTGATCATTTCATGGACTTAGAGTATACGACCAATCAGGATGAGACATTTTCATTTCCAAACATTGTAGAATTCTAAAATGTTGGAGCTGAAAGGTGCACTAGAGATTATTGAAGCCAACCCTTTCATTTTACTAATGAGGAAATAGCTGCATTTCATAACATATAAAACTATAAACAGTGCTGTATTCTAGGCAAGTATTGTTCCCAAGTATGTAGGCTCTGGTAAAACAAATATTCAACTTACATTCATAATAACTGTGAAAGGAGATTTCACTAATGTTGAGGTAGATTTTCTCCTGACTGTGATCTTGTTTCAATTCAATAAACATTTATTAAAGAGCTATTGTGTACAGAATGCAGTGTTAGGTGCTAGAAAATATGCAAGGTTCTTATAGATCTGTCTTTGCCCTTGTAGAGCCTACATCCTGCTCAGGGGAGATGACTCATACATAGATAATTATAGTGCAATCTATTCCATTATGAGCACTTTAGAGAAGAGCAAAACAATCATTCTTGAGAAGGGATATATTATAAATTTGGGAAAGGCACCATGAAGGCAGTAAAGGTTAGGTAGAAAATCAAAAGGTGAAAAGGAGTGAGAACATTGTAGGCAAGAGGGAAAAGCATGAGTAAATGCGAGAATGAATGAAAATTCAGGGAAACTTTAACTGTCCAGTTTGACTATAATGTACAATGCATGCCATGAAAGAGTATGGTATAAATTATCAAAGGTAGACTTGTACCATATTGTACAGGACCAGGCAAAAGTATTTGAAATTTACTGAACAGGCAATGAATCATCAAGTTAGGATTAAAAATTTGTAACAAGCAAGAACATTGGTCCAAATGTAGTAAGATGAAATTTAATAGAGGAAGTGAAAAATTTTACATTTGATTTAAAATATCAGCTTCAAGTATACATAGCAGCTTAATGTTCAATAAACCTAAAGATCTCAACCATTCGAGTAATGAAAACTGGCAGAAATTAGGTTCAGATCTACATTCAGACCAACAGTTCACATTGTACACCAAGATAAGCTCCAAGTAGATACATGATCTAGATATAAAAAGTCATATCATAAACAAATAAATGGAGAAAGGAGAGAAACAACTTTTGCAATTATAGATAGGAGAAGAGTCCATAAGTAAATAAGGGATAAGAAGAGTCACAGAAGATAAAATAAATAATTCTAATTACATAAAATTGAAAAGTTCCTAAAAAAACAAAAACAAGGCAGCTAAAGTCAAATGAGAAACAGTTATCTGGGAAGGGAAAAAAGAGAGAGAGATCTTTGTAGTAAGTTTTCTGATAAAGGCGTGATATCAAAGATCTATAAGGAACTGATTCAAATGCATAACAAGACTGACAGCTATTTCACAATAGATAAAAGATTAAAAGATATGAAGAGGTAGTTATTAAAGGAAGAAATCTACACTATCAACAGTCATACGAAAAAAGTGCTCAGAGGTAAAAAAAAAAAAAGAAAAGAAAAGAGCCATACATTAAAAAAAGAACAAAAAAACTATAGCATCTCTTTTTATCTTATCAGAGAAATATAAACTGAAAGAGTACCCATCATGGAGAATGGCTGAACAAATTATGCAATATAAATATAATATAATTTTATTTCACTCTTAAGACCTTATTAAAGGGGAAGAGATTCAAAGAAACTGGGAAGATTTGTATGAACTGATGTAGAGTGAAATGAGTAGAACCAGGAAAACAATTTTTACAATAGTAACAGCAACATAAAGCAAGGTAAGTTTTACTTAAAAAAACTTCGATCAATAAAAAAAAATCAATCACAACTCTCAAGAACCAATGATGAAGAAAGCTAATCGCCTCTTAACAGAGGTTATAGATTCATGATAAAAATGAGACTTGCATTTTCAGACATTGCCACTGTGAAGACATATTTTGTGTGACTATCCTTTTTGTGGCAAGTGCTATTTCTTTTCTTTTCCAATAGGGTGGAGCAGGATTTAGGGAAAGAGTTACAGTGTTTCCAAAAAAAAGAAAAGTTTATTAAGTAAAGAAAAGAAAATTATAGAAAACAGAAATAAGTTCATAAAAAAGACAATCAGAACAATTTTCAAAGTAACATGCTGAATTTACTCTCTGTGTGCGTGTGTGTGTGTGTGTACATAAGCAAGTCTGACATAAAATAGTTTCATAGGCAGTCTCTGGTCAACTTTCTATACTGAAAACTTGTTATTTTAGTATTTGGTAGGTGAAGAATTTTACCACTCCCCCAACATAAAAGCAAATAAAAAAAATTTCCAAGTATAGGATGAGAGTGTTAGACATAGGTTTCTCTGAAAATGAAATCTAGGCCCTTTATTGAATTGCATGCTCAATTAATTTTATGATATGATAGTTCAGAAAGCTAGTGCCACGATGGGCTGAAGAGGCATAGTGTCTCAGAAATAAGGAAATGATAGTTTCACCATAGTCTGCCCCAAGTCATAACATATATGGAATGTTTTGTTCAGTTATGTATGACATTTTGGAAGCCATATAGAGTACAAAAAAAGGCCAAGTACGATGGTGAAGGGCTTTGAGTCCATGGTATATAAGAAGTAGTTGAAAGATCTAGGGATGTTTAGCTTGGAGAATGCTAAGGGAGGTTATGATATCTGTCTTCTAGTGTCTGAAGGATGGACAGGGGACAGAAGGATCAGACCAACCTGCTTGTCCTCAGAGGACAAAACAAAAAGCAGTGGATGAAGTTACACAAAAGTAAATTTAAGCACAATATAGGTAATAGCTGTAACAATTAGAGCTTTAACTAAAAGAAATGGGTTGCCTCAGGATGTAATAAATTCCCCTTTAATGGCTCTTCAAACAAAAGCTAGATGACCATTCATCAAAATAGTTTGATGAAATGCAACATACATATTAAAAACACTAGAAAGCATAGGAATAAATGAACCATCATGCCAATCAAACTTCCAATATGTTATTTTATAGATCTAGACAAAACAATAAATAAATTAATTTTGAGAACAAAATGTCAAAGATCTAAAGTGAAATAATGGGGAAAAAAGTAGGAAAGTAGTGACCTTACCAGTACCATTATTCTAACTGTATTATAATTGTTGTTATTGTTCAGTCAATTTTTAGTCATGTCCAACTCTTCATGACCCCATTTGGGGTTTTGTTGGCAAAAATACTGGAGCAATTTGCCATTTTCTTCTCCAGCTCATTTTACAGATGAGGAAACTGAGGCAAATAGGGTTAAGTGATTTGCCTATGGTCACATAGCTAATAAGTGTCTGAGATGAGATTTGAACTCAGGAAGATGAGTCCTCTTGACTCCAGGCCTGGCACTCTATCCACTGTACCATGTAGTTGCCTTGTAGTTGTTTTATCTTTTAATTTGGAGGCATAGATATGGTGCAGGATTGTGTGAAGTTTGAGTGAAAAGAGTAAATTATTTATGCTTAAATTGAATAGTTAGTGGAGCTGAGGTTACTGGTAGCACTCCATAGCCAATGCTGGAGTGCTGAACAGCTTTGAACACAGGGCCTTGCACATTGTAAGACTTCCAAAATGTTTATTGAGTGCAGTGCAGGAGTGAACCAGTGATCTGGATATTTGCATGGACTGCTTTAATGTAAGAGATATGTGTTTCAGTGGAAAGAGCTGGGAGCTTAGAGTGTAGATCTGTATTCTTGTTCTTTCTCTGTCACTTCTTTGCTGTATCACTTTAAGGAAAGCATTGAAGGCTCTCTCTGTCTGTCTGTCTGTCTGTCTTTCTGTCTGTATCTTCTTTACTTATTTGTAGAACATGAATAAGAATGCCTGTCCTGCCCAAGGTGAATATGCTGAGGACGCAGTAAAGTTGGAAGTGAATTGTATCCATTTCACTTTCATATTAAAAAGTGCTACACCCAGGTAAAGTAGAGCTTTTATTATTTTAGAAATAGATACACGATCAAGACTATAGTATTTATACTAATGGAAGGTAACAGTGACATGGATGGTCCAAAATTCTTTCCTATTTGGCTTCATAGACATCATATTTTTTTGTGGATTGTTTGTGGGCTTTTTTTTTTTCATCTGATTTACTTGCCAATGATGCTTCACTTAGGTGCATCTTAAAATTAGTTTCCATTCCCTGAGCACACACTGACTGATGGAAAAGGAGGGAGGAGGGAGGAGAGGTTGCCCAGAACCTAGCTGAGGAGCATGGAAGGAAAATATAGCCTGGAATTCAAACTTTGCTGCAGGAAATCTCTGAAGAGGATAGTCTGCATTCTGATAGCTAAGAATCATCTCTAGTTATTGTCTAAATCGTTCACTTTTAATGGCCTGAATTACTCTTTTTACTAGAACATTTGACTCTGAAAACTTTCTTCCTTTTTCCAACACCTTTCCATCGTCTTCTGCTGGTCTGCTGTACTTAGCATTTCCTCCTAACAGATCCTGGGCATTCTGATACCTGATTGTTTCCTCTCTTCAATTATTATAAGGGTTTGGCCCTGATACACAATTCATTTTCTGGACTACTAAAACAGTCTGTTTAGGAGCAAAGAAAAATGCACTGTTTAGCTGGAGGGATTTCTTAGAACATGATGCAAAAAAGGAAATCCAGTTAGAATATTTAAATAGATGAGTTTGCAAGAGAAAGAAAGAGAGAACTAAGTTATTTGAATAGTTGGGTGCCAATGGTTACTATTCCCCTGGAAAGGAACACTATGTGAGCAAGAGTTATAAGAACTCAGAACACCAAGGATAGAAAGAAAGAATGATGTATTTGAAATCAGAAGGCCTGGGTACAGATACTGTCTCTTGTGTTGATCAGTGAGTGAACCAGCATTTAGTAAGTGTTTACTATGTGCTCTGGACTAGTTGATCTCTGAGACCTCTTCCAACTCTGACATTTTGGAAGTTAATTACATCTTTGGGCCTCAGTTTCCTCATATATAAAATAAGAGAGTTGGACTAGATTGGATGTGGTGGGGCATATGAATAAAGTACTAGTTGTGGAGTCAGAGAAACTTAAAACCTTAGCTATGTGACTGTGGGCAAATCATTTAACCTCTCTCAGCCTCCATTTTTCTCATCTGTTAAATGGGGATAAAAAATACCTGTTATAGGTATCCCACAGGGTTGCTATGAGGAATACTTGACATAATTTGTTAAAATTCTATTTAAACATCAGTTATTATTGTTATGACCCACAATGTCCTCTCTATTTTTAAATCTTTCTCACCAATGGCTAATTCTCTCTCATTTATGTTCAGTCAGTTGGGCTATTATTTTGGCCAATTAACCTCAATGATATCTGTGGCATGTTTTTTTTTTATTTGTTTTTTTTCCTCTTGCATGAAGGACACACATTTCTAAAGAAAACAGTATCCTCCACAGTGACTCCCTTATTTTTCATTTATAGGGCTTTTTCTTAAAGGAAATCAGAATTGACATTTAAAATTCCATGGGAATCCGAGGCACAAATTATGCAAAAGTCTTTCTTTCAGTCATTCAATGTGACAGGACCCCCATCAGCACCCAAAAAGTTAGAATAGAAAGTAGAAATGAAATCTTCAATGGGCCTTCATTTCTCAAGTCTCATTGAAATTAGATTCTGAATACTAACTAAATAAGCAGTCTAGTGCAATTTAAAGAATGCTGTATTGAAAGTCAGAAGGCCTAAGCTCAAACCCCATCACTAACACTAACTTTGTTATGATCTTGGGCAAGTCACTTAACCACTCTAGGCCTATCAGGTAGCTGGATTCTATGACCTCTAAGGTCTTTTCTAGCACCAAATCTATGATCTTATTAAAGATCATTAGCAAGATGAGGCACGAGGCATTCTTTTGCTCAAAATATTGTTTCAACTTTCCAGTTAGAATGATGTGCCCTTGTGCTGCCTACCAACCAGAGCCTAAATATCAGCATCGAGTAAATATATTCCAAATAACTTGTATTAATCTGGGAGCATTTCATGCCACTGAAGTGGGCTAGGAGCAGTCAGTGTAGTGTTACCTATTTCAGAAAATGAAAAAAAAAATACTAGAACTCAGTTTTAGTGAAACCATGATTTTTAATTCATATTAACTGTCTATTAGGATTGTGCTTACTGATGTGAGAGGTTTTGGAAAAACTATGCCAGATATCGCATTAAAACAGGAAACAGATGGTGCTTAACTGGGTATGCAGGTGAGGAAGCAAGTAACTTCCCCATTTGGCTGTGGGACGTGCAACGAGAATAGCAGTGACCTTCGTGTTCATTTAGGCTTCATCCTCAGAAAATAGCCCTGCGTTTGGGCATTAATATTTATCATGTTTAATGTGTGCTCATTTTTTGTTCAGAAAATCTCACCTGGTGAAAAGAGCATCGCTGGACCATGGATTCAGGGGGGCATGGTTGATCCTGGTGATCATGATGATTCCTGGATATACTCCATATTCTCCCAGTACCACAGACAGTGCTGACTAGGGCTGAGGGTAAATGGGGGGATCTGTGCAAAGTTAACCATTTGCAAATCAAGTGAAGAGCTGGAATAAACTAAAATAATTTATAGAGTGCACTAAAGCTGGATTGCAAGGAAATTTACGGTCGGCAGTCACACAATAATAAAAAAACCAAAGATTAATTAACATAAAAATTCTAGCTGTCATATTTCTCTAAGTAGAAATAATTGTAATGCAATTTTATTTCACTGAATGAACCTCTGGATGGGTTCAGGGTAAAGGGAAGATGCAAATAGAAGGGCACCTTTAGGACATAAGGAAAATAGTTGGGTATATGCCGTTAGGCTCTTATGTAATTGTTAGGCTCAAACAAATACATGCACACATACATATAGACACTTTTGAACAGGTAAGAGCATGGAGCTATATTTTACCACAATAGATCTTGACTATGTGATAAATGAAAAAGAATTTAGAAAGACAATCAGAAATTAAGTGTTTCACCAAATTATACTAGACATTTCTGAAATATCAATTCTAAAATTTAGTATGACATAATGCAAAAAATTATCTTTTAGTAGGAAGATATCAGATAAAAGGTCTTATATTGATACTTACTCGATGTGAAACACTTAAGTAAGCCGCTTGGACACAGTTTAGTTTAGTGGACAGAGTGCTAGATTAGGAGTCAGCACAACCTGAGAGGGAATTCTGGATATTTCTGACATACTAATTCAGAAAGATAGAATGACATTATGCTAAGAAGAATTGTTTATCTTTGAGTAAGAAGATAGTGGACATCAGATCTCATACTGGTACTTACTAGCCGTGAAATAGTTAGCAAGTCATTTGGGTGCACCTTAGTTTAGTGAGTAGTGTTCGATTGGGAGTCAACAAAACCTGAGTGGGATTTCTGCTTTATCTCTAAGCCTCATTTTCATATGTTAAATAGGGACAAAAATAGTGCCTATCTCACTGTGTTGTTGTGAAGAGCACAGGATTGTTAGTCCTTTGTTAGAACCAAAGTGTTGCCTAAATCATAGGTGTCAAACACACAGCCCACTGGCTAAATTGTGACTGGCAGTACTGTGGAGTGCTGCTCTAACCAGCAAGAATGTAACTGGGAAATATTTAACAAAAGAAATAAAAATGTAATAGAACATAGATAATATTAATATATGTTCTCTAAGTTAATATGTGGCCTGCAAGGATTCTTATGTATGGTTCAATGGTGCCCATTTTTATTTAAGAATGATACCACTGATCTAAATAACTAGTATTTATGCTATTATTGATGCTGTTAATGTTATTGTTAATTATTAACCTTTCTGCCTTAGCTTCCTCAGAACAAAGATGAATATTTTTAAATATTCATAAATTAAATATATTTAAATTAATATTAATTATTAAATGTAGTTAATTAATTCACATATCATTAATTTAATTTAATAATTATTAAATATGTTTAAAATTTAAAAACGCATGGGTTGGTATGATAAACTTTTTTCTTTTTTCCTTTTTTATTTAATATTTTATTTTTCCTAATTACATGTAAAAACAATCTTAACATTCATTTAAAAAAAATTAGTTACAAATTCTCTCTCTCCCTCTCTCCTGTCTCCCCTCATTGAGAAGGCAAGCAATTTCACATAGGTTATATATTGTGTGTGTGTGTGTGTGTGTATGTATCTATATATACACATATATGTGTGTGTGTGTATGTATATATATATATATATGGAGTCATGCAACATGTATTTCTATATTATGTCATGTTGTGAAATAAAACACAGACCAAAAACAAAAAGCAAAACAAGAAAAATAAAGTAAAAAACTCTTTGATCTGCATTCAGATTCCATCAGTTATTTTTCTGGAGAAGATACTTTTCATAAGTCCTTTGGAATTGTCTTAGATCATTGTATTGCTGAGAATGGCTAAGCTGATCAGAGGATAAACTTTTCAAAAGAGTTTCTATGTCACTTTGCTGTTTACACAGTAAGAACAAAGATTGGTAAGCCAATAGACCATTTATTTCATTGGTATCCATTCAGTGTCAAAGAATTGGGTGTAATTTTGGATGGGCCTTTGGAATATTTATAGAAGGACATGACCAAAACTCATATAGGTTGGGCAGGCACAGATAGTTGGCACTCTGCATCCCTGGAGGGAGTACAGTGGTGAGATTGCCAATCTTCGGAAGTGTCAATGCATTTAAAAATCACCAAATGATGTATTCTCATTTAACTTTGAGTCTCATTCACAATGAGTTTAAGAAGGCTGAGTGCCATTTCAATAATTATTATAACATCTTCATATATTAGGTAGGTAGTAAAAAAGATTAAATTACTGATCTGAGATCATATAGTTAGATCATATAGTTAGATATATCTGTTTCCACTTTTAAATTAGAGATCAAATATTCTAATTAATGGCAAATAGATGGCTGGACAATAGGCTTAGAATGTGTGGTTTGCAGGTCCTAAAGAAAGATGTAGCTTTTGGAGATAACAAAACTGATTTCCTTAATGACAGAAAAGCCGCAGGACAAGTACATCTAGTGCCAGCAGCAATGCTTCTGAATGGAGAAGGAAACATCCCTCAAATATTTTAGGGGATTGGGCAAGGGTTTCCAAAGGTCCATAAGCACCACTGGCAAGGATTTGTTCTCCTTTCATCTATTCTAATGATGCTGACTGATGTTACCTTTCAAAGCCTTTGGCTAGAGGGAGAGCCAAATGTTTTTTTTTTTTTTATGTATTTCTGATGAATTATGATGCAATTACGCTGTTTATACACAATGTGTATAATTTCAATAGTATTTCTCTTAGACTGGACACTCTCATAGAATTGGCTGATCTTTCCTAAAGTGGGTACCTGTAACAGTTACCTGCAAAAATGACAAAGGATGTTGCAAATCTCAAGCTTACTTAGTTCTATGTTTTTGTGTGGGTATAGGTGTGGGTGGGGGCAGAAGAAGGATTCAGAGTTGCCATCAAAACATCAGTATTTTTACAATTAGGTTGCAATAAAAGGATTAAGAATTGTACTCTCTTATAACAGTGAATACACTGCTGCTGCTTTTAAACACATTTTCATGGTGTGCATTTTTGGGAACAGTTCTATGTACATCTTAAACCACTGTAATGTTGATGAAAAGTATTTTTTGTTGTTGTTGTTGTTGTCGTTCATCTAGAATGACTTTACTTTTAATCCACTTGTGATTCTAGAACAAAACTTGACCGGCAAATGGTTACATTTTGTGTAGATTCTTTCATTCATCCTCATACTGAGTGTTAATGGTCTATATTTCACAGGGAATAGTTAAGGTTTCTGGGGATCATTGTAATCAGGGAGATCAACCATACTTCATAGGTCTGTGACTTTTTTTTTTATCAGCTGAAAATCACCAATTAGTTGTAACAGTTAGTGAACAGGAATGCCAGTGACTTTCATTTACTGACTAATTGAAGGTTAAAAAGAAAATTTCATTTTTCAACTCATTAATGTAAATATTTTTCAAAGGAACTAATACAATATTGTATAGAATTGAATCTTCATCTGATGGCCCAAGATCATCATTCTGAATACCAGAGGCCATAGTATAATGGCTTAAGTCCAAAGACTTGTGTTTGAATCACCCTTCTATCACTTCTTAACTGAATGACCTTAATTTTCCTGAGCCTTCACTTCTTCTTCTGTAAAATCAAGATAGTATTTACACAAACACCTTGCAATATTGTTGTGAGGATAAAATGAAATAACAATAATAATAACTAACATTTATATAACACTTTAATGTTTGCAAAGAACTTTACATATGTTTACTCACTGATTCCCACCACAACCCTGTGAAGTAGTCGTTATAATCATCCCCATACAGATGAGGAAACTGAGGTATAGAACGTTTAAGTGGCTTACCCAGGGTCATACAGATAATGAATACCTGAGGTGGGGTTGCATTTCAGGTCTTCCTGACTCCAAGTCCAGCACTGTGTACCCTGCACTGCATAACTTTGTTGAATACTATATGGAAGATTGTGTTGCTGAATGAGTGAAGAACCAGGCTTGGTATTAAAAAGAGCTGAATTTGAGTTCTGCCTTTGATACAAATAAACTAAGACACCAAGGGCAAATCATTTATCCTCTCAGTGCCCCAGGCATCTCTCTGATTAATAATTGCTAAGTAGTTTTCCACAGCAGGAATTCTACAAATTATTGAAATCACAGGACCGCATAATCACCTCTCCCTACAAAATACTTTGTAACTGAGATATACTATATAAATGTAAGCCTTCATCATGGCACTCACTTGTGAACAGACAGGGTAGAAGAGATTCTTCTAAATCTCTACTTTCTTCATCATATAACCTGCAAGGGACGATTTTTTACTTAGAGTCTGTAACACCTACTTGTTTCTTGTAATTGGCCTCTTTTTTATATGAATAAATTACAAAGAAAAAAGTTAACTTAGTTCTAGTATGAGTGACTTTTCTATACCAATAATCAATAACATCAATCAATAAACATATATTAGGTGCCTACTATGTGCCAGTGGGGCTAGCTTGTACGATGGAAAGAGCACCGGTCAGGAAGACCTGTGTTTAAAACCGCCTCAGTCACTTCCTGGTTGTGTGACCCTGGGCACAGTCATTAACCCTGTTTGCCACAGTCCCTCTTCTGTAAAATGAACTGGAGAAGGAAATGGTAAACCACTCCATTATCTATGCCAAGATAACTCCAAATGGGGTCAGGAAGAGCTGGACAAGAATGAAATGACTCAACAACAAAGTATGTCAGAACTGTGCCAAGAGGCCAAAATCCTGCCCTCAAAGTGCTTACAGTGTAATGGGGGGTGGGGAGAGAAAACATGCAAACAAATATATATAAAGCAAGCTATGTACAGGATAAATAGAAGATAATTAACAAAGGGAATGGAATTAAAAGGTTTTGGTGAATGATCCTGGTAAAAGGTAAGATTTTAGTTGGGACTTAAAGGAAGCTAAGGAGGTCAGTAGTCAATGAGAAGGAGGGAACTGGGGAGAGAAGGAAATGCCCTGAATAGAGAGATGGAGTATCTTGCTCACAGAACAGTTAGAAGGCCAATGTCACTAGATCAAAGTGTACATGTTGGAGAGTAAAGTCTGAGAAGCCTAGAAAGATAGGAAGGGAATTGGTTATGAAGGATTTATAATGCCAGACAAAGCATTTTCGTATTTGCTCCCAAATATAATCAGAAGTGATTAGAATTTATTAAGTACAGAGGTGAAATGATTGGACACGCACTTTAGGAAAATCACTTCAGGACAGAATGGAGTATGAAATGGAGTGTGGAGAGGCTTGAGGCAGCAAACCTACCAGTATGCTGTTGCAGTGATCCAGGTGTGCAGTGATGAAGGCCTGCACTAGAATGGTGGTAGTGTCCAAGGAGAGAAGGGAGAGTATTCAAGAGATGATGCAAACCTGAAATCAACAGTCCTTGGCAACAGATTGGCTATGGGGTATAAAAGATAGTGAGGAATCTAGGATACCTGCTCCTTTATGAGCCTAAAATGGAATTAAGTTATTGCCCTCTATAATAAATAGGAAGGTAGGAGGGGGGAAAGTTTAGAGGGAAGGATAATGAGTTCTGTGTTGGACATCTTGAGATTAAGATTTCTACTGGATGTACAATTCAAGATGTCTAAAAGGCAGTTGCAAATGCAAGATTGGAAGTCATCAGAGAGTCTGGAGCAGGATAGAAAGATGTCAGCATCATCAGCTTAGAGAATGTAATTAAATTCAAGTGATGATGAGACCACTGAGTGAAGTAGTAAAGAGTGAAGAGAAGGGGGCCCAGGACAGGACTCTGAGGGACACCTATAGTTACACGGCATGATCTGGAAGAGCAGCCAGAGAAGGAGACAAAGATCATTCAGGTGGGAGGAGAACCAGGGGAGAGTGGTGTCGCAAAAAACTACCGAGAAGAAAGTCTCAAAACGAGAGTGATCAACAGTGTCAAAGGCTGCAGAAAGGTCAAAGAGAAAAAAGGCCATTGTATTTGCCAACTAAAAGCTTATTTGTAACTTTGGAAAGAGCAATTTCAGGGAAATTATAAGATTAGAAGCAAGATTAGAACAGTTTAAGAAGAGAGTGAAAAGAGGGAAAGTAGAGGCACCTATTGTGGACATTCTTTTTGAGGAGTTTAGCTATAAAGATATATAGGACGACAGAAGAGATTGAAGGATGAAGTGAGGTTTTTTTTCAGTATGGTATGTTTGTGGCTTTGAGAAATGAGACAGGTACAGATTGAAAATAAGAGAAAGAGTGGGAATGACAGAAGTGGCAATCTGTTGAAGGAAACAAGATGGAATGAGATCACTTGGACAAGTATAGGGGTTAGCCTTGGTAAGGAGTAAGGCCACTTCATCATGTGAGACAGGAGGAGGAGGAGAAAGTGGCAGAAGACACCTGACTGAAAGGATTTGAGGAAGAAGGGGAGTTGGAGGGCAGTTCATGGTAAATGGCCTCATTTATTTTTTCTGTAAACTACGAAACAAAAGTCTTAGCTGAGAGTGGGGAAGGGGAAGAGGAAGGCATGGGAGGGTTGAGGAGGGATGAAAAAGTTTGGAAGAGCTACTGTGATGGATGGGATAGTGAGTTGATAAGGGTTGTGTGGCAGCAGTGAGGGCCCAGTTAAGGTTGTACAACATAAATTTTTAGTGGACCCAGTCCGAATGGTTACATGATTTTTCTCCACCTCCATTCGATAGCATATGTGTAAGAGCAAAGGCAATGAATGGTGGAAATTACACAAGGCTGGGGCTTAGCTGAGCATAATCAGCACTATGAAAGGATTCAAGAGAAGAGAATAGTGTAGAAGTGAATGCATTCAGCAAGGAATCAAGATATGGAGAAGAGGAGAGAGATGGCCTTGGAGAGAATTAAAGGATCAAGAGACTGGAGGTCACAGGACAAATGAATAGTAGAATTTGTAAGGGAAGGCAGAGAGAAGGGTAAAAAGCCAATATATTATGATTAGATAAAGGGATTTCAGAATTCTGAAACATGGAGGTGATACATTTTTGGGTGATGGCAAGATCAAGGATAGGACCATTTTTGTGTGCGGGTGAGGTGGGTGGGAGGAGTAGCTCATGGGAGGTGAGTAGGTCGAGGAGCTGAGTGGTTAGGGCATTTGAGGGAGAATCAATATGAATATTGAACTCACCCAGTATGATGAAAGCAGTTGGAGAGGAAAGAAAGATTGTGAGTCAGGTATTGAGCTCATTGAGGAAAGAAGAGTAACCTGGGAGTCTGCAGATAACAGCTACTAGGAATTTGAATGGGTGGTAGATATGAATAGTGTGAACCTCAAGGGAGGAAAGGTTACTGAGTGATGGAGAAAGAGGAAAATCTGGAAGTGGTCATGGGGAACAGTGAGCTGAGGAGAATGAGTAAAGGTACAGCTAGTCCTGGAAAGGGTGACTGGGAAGGCTGTGTCATTAGGGGAAGCCAGGTTTCAGTAAAAGATAAGAAGATGGAAGGAGTGGGAGTGGAAAAGATTCAAGATGAAAAGAAGTTGGTTACTTATGAAATAAACATTCCAAAGGTCACAGGAGAAGGACTGGGTGAAGTTAGGGTTGAGGGGGATAAGAATGAAGAAAGTCTTCCATGAGCAACCTTACATTACCAAAGAAATATTGGATTTACAAATGCACCACACATTTATTTAAGTATGCAGTTTATAGAAGTAACCAGGAGAGACAGGGTTGCATAGCAAATAAAGAGCTAATGTTAAAATCAGGAAATCTGGGTTCAAGTGTTGTCTCTGATACTCATTGGCTTTATGGCCCTAGGTAGGACACTTATCCCCTCAGTGCCCAGAAGACTCTAAAACACCAAAAGTGGCAGAACAGGTGCCTATCTGCAATGGTGGAGGGAGTTTCCTTTCTAGGATTTCCCTATGCCAATGATATCAGAAATCTGGAGCAAACAAGCCAGAGGAGTTTTCTTTTTAAAGTTCACTAACACAGGGATAACAACACTGATAAAAGAAGCAACTAGTGAAGAATGTGGGTACATAGCCAAAGTTACAAAAGAAACATGTTTCACTAAATGAGTCTTTTTAATGAGAATTTTTTTTAATCTCAAAAGATCTATATAATTACAGGATGTAGTCCTGAATTACCAAGGAAAGTACTTGATATAAACATAGTAATGCTTTAAGGCTTGCTGATTTCTAACTGTGGCTATTTACATAAAGCAACTTGGGCAATAACTGAAAATGAGAAAAACAACTCCCTTCCAGGAATTTCTCATGTATCACACTGACCTTTACGCTGGTGTCAGTGTGTTGTGTATGCTACCATGAAATGCTGAGTCATGATGGAGAGAGTCAGATTTCCAGAATCAAACCTATTTCTAGGTCATGATCCATTTTGTTCAACTTCCTAGGGGTCCTATTGAGTGCACGTTTCACATGCATCTGCACATTTCCTTTCTATATTTCATGGTGAGGTATGGCTGTTGGGAGCCATGCAGGGATCTTACAAAGCTGTTCCTGGGAGGTGTGAGAATAGTGAATGAAATGCACAAGTTAACTTAGACAGCAATTTCAACCCAAGGAACTATACTAAGTATTGACAGGTTATTAGGGAGTTCTTTGAATCAGAGCAAAGATAATAATTATTACCAAGTCTTTAATGACTCTGACACACGCAAACACACTAACATCAGACTATTAGAATTGTAATCTTACACTATCCAGCCCTCTCAAAGACCAGTTCAGGTTATTCACATTCTAGGGTTTAACTTTTTCTGATCTTTTATGATCTCATGGAAATCACAGAATTGAATCAGGATTATGTCATACTTAAAATATTCCTAAACTCTCCTAGATGGGGAGATTTTTTTTTCTATATCTCTACTTACAGAAAAAACATAGGTTTGTACCCTCCATCTTTTCTGTCCTACTTCTTATAGATAGTCCAGGCCGACTGGCTGCATCCTCAGATCCACTGACCTATGATTCCAATTCATTGGAATTGGAATTCAATTGGAACTCAATTCATGAGTCTGTGAATGACTTAAGTTGATTTTTCCCTATCTCCAACTCCTGCTATAACATCCCTGGGAGTAAATGGAAGGACCAGATTCACAGTCCACACTAGTCACCAACTTTTTCTGTGATTCTCAACAAATTGCTTCTGTAAAAGGAAACTCCCTGCATTTAGAGGCCACAATGAATTTATGGTTTATAGTCTTCATTGCCTAAGGTTCTGAGATATTAAGTGATTTCCCAAAAATCACACAGATAATAAGAGTAAGAGGAGAATTTTAATTCAGATATTTTTTACTCTAAGCCTAACATTCAAATCACCATCCCTTGTTGACTTTCAACCAAGACTTTACTACCTTTAAATCTCAATGTGCGTTTTCTTCTGCTTGTTTTCTTTTCCCTAAATGATACCTACCTATTTTCTTAGGATTAATAAAATGATACTAATAAATCCTGTGGAATGTTGTAAAAATTTCCACTGTATTACTATAGTGTTATTTGTACCAGTAATGATAATGATATTGTATATCTTTCTCTTTTAAAAATTGCTTTCAATGAAGCTATAACTCCCTTTCTATTGCCCAGTTTTCAATGATCCATATTGTCCTTGCATAGAGTGGAATTTCTGAAATTCACATTTCCCTTCTTACTATTAAGATATTAATGTATAAAGTGAAAAGATATTAAATAAAATATTGTTTAATGAAAACAGATATATGATGAGCATTTGTATTCTTCAAAGCAGTAATCCCTAATCAGATCCGTTATACTGTTTGCCTTGTTTGAAATCATGTTTATGTGCCTTTGTGAAATTAAATTAAGACAATAACTTAGCAGATGGGCCCAAGAATATGCAGATAAAGTACAACTGAAATATATCATTTTTATACTCGCATGTGATTGCAATGGACTTTAATTAACTGTAAGGTTTGTACTTGAAAAATACCAGTCAATGGACCCTAATCTTTGCATCATACTTTTGGAAATAAGCAAATGGAATTAAAATATCAAACTTATCTAGCTACATATTTTTTTAAAAATCCAAACAAAGAAATAAATAAAGCAAGAAATAGGAGTAATTTTAAGGCAGATAACAGATTATCAAAACAAAATGTTAATGCTTGATTTGAGCACAAATATGCCAGCCCATTCTCCTCAATCTCAAGACTTTCTCTTTACAAAAGGACTGGGCTTAAAAAAAAAAGATGCTTAGCCGTGAATGGTATCAATAAAAGGGCCCATAAACATATCCTTGCTACCCAAACGTTAAGATGTTGCTAAGAAATGTACTTATTGTTGTAAAAATTCAATTTGGTTCCATTGTCTGTGAATGAACACTTCCTATTCATCTTTGTTAGAATTGATCCACTTTTAGATAGCAATAGATGGGCTAAAAAAATAAAATCACACTTACTTAGCCCCAGTATTTAAGGTCTTCCTTGACAATAAACAAGTATCTTTAAAATTTATATAAAATCAACAAACCTTTTTTTTTGTCAGTACCCTCTCCCACCTTCTCCCTTTCACCTTGCCAGACATCTATTAGCTAACTTGCTACAAGTGAGAACCTTTTTTTTTAATAGAGGAAACATCATTTCATCAATAAACATTTTTATAATTGATTTAACTATAGGCAATCAAGTCACAGTTTTCTTCTAATTATCAGTAAACTATGATCTAGAAAATCCAAGAGCCCTGGATCTCTAAACATACTCCACTGTCAATCAATCTGCCTATTTTGTATTAACAACAGGTACAGTGGCTAATGTTTACCATGCCAGGAAATATTTACTGAATTAAGCAAAGTTGTCAAAATGATAATGACATTGTGTCATCAGCATTAATATTGACTCATTATAGTTCCAAAACATTTTTAAACAAATTACATCTTACCTCAGGAAAGCAGAATATACTGTTGATCTAGTTCGTATAAGAGTAGGCTAATCTTGGTGTTGCTTGTTATATGGAAACATCTGCAGAGCTAAGCTTTCCTTCTGGCAGCCATTTCTAGGAGAAATTGAGAGACATACATATAATCTGGATTTCTATATTCGTGTTGGTTACCTCTGAAGGCCACTGTCAACTGGCCATAACCTTTATTAGCCATAGATGAACAGCTATGATTAAAACTAAAATGTATAAGCTGAGATCCTTTGTTATACACCTGGACTGGCTGTGGGAGTTCCACTTAAGGAAAGGATGCAAGATAAAACTTTTAGTGGGAAAAATTTCATTACATGACATAGACAAACAGGAAGCCAGCCCAATAAAAATATGAGGTATTTCTTAAGGATAAAGCCACAGCAGACTCAAATATACCTTTTGGATGACCAATAGAGCTATCTTTTGTCCATTGTATTGAGTCTTTATTATCTTCCTCCTGTGTACCAGGGAGTGTATCTTGCTCCTGAGGAAAGAAACGCAGAATTGTAACATCTCTTATACTATAGGTACTTACATTCTATTGGGAGGGGACATCATATATATGTCTATAAAAACAAATATAAAGTAAGTATGAGGTAATATTTTGTGGGAAAGGTAATGACAAATGGAGGGAGGGTTGAGAAAGGCTTCTTGTAGAAGCTGGCACTTGAGTCGAGCTTTAAAGGAATTTAGAGTTTGTTAGAGGTAAAGGTGAGCAGGGAGAACATCTAAGGCATGAGGACAGCCTATGCAAGAACATGCAGATGGGAGATAGAAATTCATGTGTGAAGAAGAATAAGAAAACTAGTTTGCCTTGATCTTAAAGTCTGTGAAGCACAGCAATAGAATAAAGATGGAACAGTATATTAGAGCCAGGCTATAATGGACTTTATATGCCAAACATATACGCGAAACAGTTTCTTTTATCCTTAAAGCTAAAGAATGGAGGACCGCAGGAACTCGTTGAGCAGGTAGCAACATGGTTAGAATGTGTCTTTTGGAAAATCTCTTCAGAAGCTTTATACTGCTCTCCTTCCTTAGACAAGACCTACATTTCAATGCTAGTAATGCATACTCAATTGGCCTAAAGAAAAATGAACTGTCTTTTTTTAAACCAATTCTCAGTAGACTAATCTTTGCAATATCTTATAGCTCAAATACAATGATCTAAGATGATTCTGAAGGACTTATGAAAAATGCTCCAGAGGAAGAACTGAGGGAGTCTGAACACAAATTGAAGAATACTTTTTTTTTGGATAATTAATTTATTTTTAGTTTTCAACATTCACTTCCATAAGATTTTGAGTTTTAAATTTTCTCCCACTCTCTCACTCTCCCCCCTCTTACATGGCATACAATCTGATATAGGCTCTACACATACATTTATGTCAAGTATATTTTCCTATTAGTCATGATGTAAAGAACAATTACAACTAATGGGAGGAACCATGAAAATAAAGCAATAAAACAAAACAACAAAGGAAAAATAGAGCAAATAGTATGTTTCCATCTGCATTCAGATTCCATAGTTCTTTCTCTGGGTGTGGATAGCAATTTCTATCATAAGTCTTTTGGAGTTGTCTTAGGTTCTTGCATTTCTGTGAGGAGCCAAGTCTATCGAAGTCAGTCATCCCATAATGTGGCTGTTACTGTGTACAATGTTCTCCTGATTCTGCTCATTTCACTCTGCATCAGTTCATATAAGTCTTTCCAAGTTTTTTTGAAGTCTACCTGCTCATCTCTTCTTATAGCACAATAGTATTCCATTACATTCATATACCATAACTTGTTTAGCCATTCCCCAAATGATGGGCAGCCCCTCAATTTCCAATTCTTTGCCACCACAAAAGAGCTGCTATGAATATTTTTGTACATGTGGGTCCTTTTACCTTTTTTATGATCTCTTTGGGATACAGACCTAGAAGTGGTATTGCTGGGTCAAAAGCATACTGTTTAAAAATAACTTTATTTTTCTTTATTTTTATTTTAGTCTGTGTTTTCTTTCACAATATGACTAATATGGAAATATGTTTTACATGACTTCACATGTATAACCTATATCAAATTGCTTGCCTTCTCAATAAAAGGGGTTGGGAAGGTGGGAGGGAGGGAGAGAATTTGGAACTTAATTTTTTTAATGAATGTGAAAAATTGCTTTTAAATATAATTGGAAAAAATATTATATTTTTAAAAAATATTGTATATCTCAAAGAGGTTATTTAAAAAGTTTTTAGTGGAATTCAGAAATAATCTTGCCCTGATGACCACTTCCAATGGTCTCACCATGATGTCCATCCCAAAAGACTACTGTCATTGTATCTAGAGTCAAAAGACTTGGGTTCAAATCCTAGGTCAATGATAGAAATTTGGGAAAATCCATCACCAGAACCCCAGAATTCCAGTCTTATTCTGCTACAAATGGTTTCTACGTCACCTGAAACATGTGTGAAGTAATAAAACAAAGTAGAGGCTGAGATTGGTAATATAACTTCAGTTTGTTGAGTAGTTTCCTTTTCCTTTTGTTTTGCTTGAGTGGTGGTGCTGCTGGTGGGGAAGATGGGGATAGACAAGTTAAAACACGTCTCTGTGCTTCATAGTTTCCCCTCATTGTAAGTTCTCTCTTCCCACCTCCAAAATTGCTTTGTGTTGATTGACTCTCTCTCTCTCTCTCTCTCTCTCTCTCTCTCTCTCTCTCTCTCTCTCTCTCTCTCTTCTGTCTCTCTCCTTGTCTGTGTAACTATATTAAATGGAAAGTAAGCTCCTTCAGTGGCTCAGTGGAGTTCTGGGCCTGGAGTCAGGAAGATTCATCTTCCCAAGTTCAAATCTGGCCTTGGACACTTACTAGTTATGTGAGCCTGGGCAAGTCACTTAACCCTGTATGCCTCAGTTTCTTCACCTGTAAAATGAGCTGGAGAAGGAAATGGCAAACTATTCCAGTATCTTTGCCAAGAAAACTCTAAATGGTGTTATGAAAAGTCAGACATGACTGAAAAATGATGGAACAACAACAAAGCTCCTTCAGAACTGAGATGATTTTGTTTTTCCTTTGTGTCCACCAATAAAACACCAGACATATAGTAGGCCCTCGATTAATACTTCCTAAATTTATTTGAAATGAATTTACAGAAAGGACCTTCCAGATCACATAGTCCAAGTTTTTCTTTTTATAGATTCATAGAATATTTGAGTATCAAAGAAGATATAGTAATATATTCAGAAAGCCTTGGAAACTCCAAATCTCTATATGAGCATAAGGTAGTTTTTATAAAGAAAGGACATTCATTGCATACACAGGAATACTAGAAGGCAGTGTGGCAAGGTGGATAGAAAGTTAGCCTTGAAATTAGTAAATCCAGTAATGTATAATAAGGATGAACCTGAGTTTAAGGCCTGCCTCTGACACATACTAGCTGAGTGACCACAGGTAAGTCACCTGATATATTAGCAATCCCTCTTCCCCCACCCCTAAAATGGAATGTCTCTGAAGTTGCTGTGGTTGAGTAAAAGTAGAATACTTAACAGGGCAATGAACTATATTGATGTAGCATTGGTTCACCTGGACTATTATAAGCATACCTTCATTGGTCTCCTTCCAGCTTCTTAACCTTTTCAATTTAATTTCCACACAGCTGCCAAAATTATTTTCCTAAGGCACAGATATGACTATATGAAAACACCACTGAAAGCTCCTATTGCTTATAGGATAAAATATAAGCTAACATTTAAGCCTCACCACATTCTGGCTCTTACCTACTATTCCTGATTTCCATTAAGCAAGAGATGCTCTTGAGAATTAATCTCTCCAGACTGCTTTCTCCTCTAGTGCTTCCTAAGTTCAGGTAAAAAAAAGACAAACAAACTGGTTATCTTCTCTCCTTCAAAAACCTAACCCTTTCCAAAATTCCCTATTTCTCTTCAGGGTACCACCATTCATCCTCTCAATCACCCATGTTTGTTACTTAAAAGCAATTCTCTCTCCATACTCCATTATCTCCCATATCCAATTCATTGTCTATATTTTCTTTATCTACCATATGACTTGTAACTATCTCTTTTCTCTTTCCTCTTTCCTCACATCACCATCCCCCATATTTAGGCTTTGTCCCTTTAGGTCAAGTCAACTAGTCAGTAATCATTTACTAAACCATGTTAAGTCCTGGTCAAGCAAATACAAACAAAAAAAGACAGTCCCTGCTCTTAAATTGTTTATATTTTAATGAGAGAAGAAAACACTTAAAGAAACATGGAAGGAAGTATAGAGAGGGGATGATGGTGGTGAAATCTTGAGAATGAACTGGTTTGGGCCCTTCTTCAAAATGGAGAATCTGGGAGGAACTCAACCAGTGAGAGAAAGGGGCTATGGGACTGAAGGAGAAGATAAGTAATGTGATAAAGTCCAGAGAGTGAACGATGGCTGGTTTGGGCTCTTCCACAAAATCAAGGTTCTGAAATCGATTTGCCAATGAGAAAAGGGGCTGCAGGGGAAGAGAGAGAAGGTCCCCTTCTAGTCCTTCTTTTTCCTTTTCAATCCATTCTCCACACAGCTGCCAAAGTTATCTTCCTAAGGCACAGCTCTATGTCAAAGCGTTTTTCAAAACTTTCATTGCTTCTAAGGAAAAATGCATGTTGATAATTACAACCCATTGCAACTTGGGTCTTACCATTTCAGACATTTCACACTACTCTCCATCACAAACTGCATTCCAGCCAAACTCAACCATGAGCTATTCTCCAAACTTGATGTTCCATTTCCAGTTGCTATGAATGTAGATTCCCATGCTTAGAATGTGCTCCTTCCTTTTCTACAACTTCTCTTTCTTTAAGGCTTAGTTCAGGTGCTGTTCCTTCTTCCATGGCACCTTCCCTGATTCTCCCTATTGCTAGTGATCTCTCCTTCAAATTATTTTGCATTATACTTATCTATGTCTGTGTCATAAAATGAGAGGACCATGGAGTTACAGCTGGTCTGGACCTTAGAGTTCATCTGTTCCAACTCCCTCATTTTACAATTGAGAAAGATGAGGCCCAGATAATTTAAGTGCCTTGCCTAGTCACATAGGTAATATGTAAGTGGCTGAGCTGGGAAACAAACCAACACCTATGACTGAATTCAGGACTCATTTCATCATAGCACACTGCTCCTATGTCTCCTCAGTGGAATGGATGAAGGCAAAAATGATTTTGGCTTTGTCTTTGTATTCTCAGAACCTGGTGCAGTGTCTGGAATGTAATAAGTATTGAATACATATTTGCTGTATTGAATTAAATGACTATTATTTTAGGAAATAATAATGCACAATTATAAAGTGTTTTACATTTTAAAATTCAGCTTTCTCCCAACAATGTCAATTAAATAGTACTCACAAATCTGAATTAGTAAAAATATTATCATCATTCCAATTTTACAACTTAAGTAGCTGAAACTCAGAAACTTTAAGAGATTTGTCCTTATTCAAGTACTCCTAATTATGTCACAATGTCTTTCCCAATGAATCTTTTTTTTTTTTGCTTATATACCATGGGTTTGAAATGATCCATATTGGAAAAATAATTCAATCTGTTGAAATGATCTAGCATAATTTTGAAGCCGATTCTTCATTTTTCTTGCAGGTAAAAAGGAGCACAAGGTCTCCTTCCACAATTCTCATGCTAACCTTATCCATTCTATAATTCTCCTAGTGTATTTTAGCTTAACAACCACTTCACCAGATCCCATTCTATAGGATAATTACACTCCAGCTTATTACAAATGGAAACATTTCTTGTTATAGAAATACATGCTGTCCAAAAATATTCAATGTGAAGAATTGGGGAGAAGGGTTGTTTCATATGATGGTAAATTTGTAAGTAATAAACATTCTCCAATCAACAACATATGGTTTCTAGAGTCATTATAAAATATCTATGATTACATGTTTCAGCTAACATTGTTAAATAACTATTCAAAACAGAACACCAAGTTACTTTGTAAAGGCCTACTATAAAACGGGAAAAGGAAAAGGAGTTGGAAAACAAGGTAAGAGACATTTCTAAGTTTTAATAAAATTCACTCAAAAGAAGTGATCATAGCTTCAGTCACCAATAAATAAATAATAACACATGTCCCCCAGTACTGAATAAAAGCTTCAGCATCTACTGTTCAAAACCTTCCAGGAAACAAATCCTCCAAGGAAGAAAGGTAAAAATATCAGAGGGAAACTGGCAATATCTCCCAGGGATCGACAAGATGTCTAGAAGTGAATGTCATTTTCTCACCAATAATCTGTACTTTAATCTTACATGAAACAATTTTTCCACAAAAAAGTCTCTGTTCTCTTGTATTTGATAAAGAAAAAGAATTAGAAATAGGCCCAATTTCTTTTAGAAAAGTAGGTTTCTTCAGCTTTCGATTGGCCTTTCTCATGACCCTCTATACAAGAAGGCAGATAATAAATATAATGATTTATACTGAAAAGAGAGCAGTAAGGATAATGGCCCAAACAGTGCTGTCTTTTATTATGTTACCATAGTAAATAATAGCAGCACCGCTCACACCGTTAGACTTAAGGTTGTATCAGCGATTCCATTATAATTCCTGTTTTTCAGAAGTTTATAACTTGGTCTTAACAATGTCCTCCTGCCTGAAACTGGCTATATGGTTTTCTGTCTGCCAAAGACAGGCTTGCCTTAATTGTTTTTACCATTGTTTAATGATCATATTATGAAACAAAAGAACATTTTTACTCTAGTTTTACTCTAGCTTACACATATATATGCATGTGTATACATCACATACAAATACATGTACATACATATGTTTGTATGTCATGAGTATGCATGTATGTGTGCATGCATATATGTATATATGTGTGCGTATATGTTCATATACATATGTATGCAGTCTTGAGTTAGAAAAAATTAAGCTATCAATTTTTCTGGGAAATCAACATCAATATTTAGAAAAATACAAACAGATTTAAATACTCAGTAATTAGAAACAACGGCCATTCCAATTTACTATTGAAATGCTTAAAATAAATATTATTCAGAAGCACCCATGTCCTTTCAATGGGTCTGTAAAGCTCAGGGCCCTGTTTTATAGATTAAGGGACATATTCTCCCCTGGAGACAGGAACATAATTCAATATAACAGGACATCCACCACAAATCAAGAGCAGGCAATAACAAGGAGGTCATCTAGCATTTGGACAAGACAGAGTGAGAATCGGCAATTGTAATTGCAACTGAGCAGACCACTTTAGTATCTATTCTACCCACCCAATATGGGGAAAGAGTAGGAGTTTGGGCCATAAGTATAGTCAATCTCAGTTTTCCTTCTCTGGGAACTGCACCCAGAGGGATATTTTTTTTCAGAGGAAATCAATGTTATTAGACCAACTTCAGAAGCAGTTGTTTGAGGAGCCTTATAGACAAGCTTAATGGCAGAAGCCAGTGGAGTCATTTCAGGTAGTGACAGCCTGTATTTTCCAGGGCTGTGCTACAGTAGTGCATGCCCTGAGTACAACAAATGAGAAAGGAGGTACCTATTTTAGTTTCTGGAAAGGTGAGTAAGAACAGGGATAACTCCCTCCATACCTACAGTTTTGACCAAAACCCTTAAGCCCTAAATGAACTCAATGAATTTCTTATTGGAATTAAAGATCATCTCCAGCTGGTTGCAAATGTCTGTGTAAACATCTGCAACATACACACCTCAATAACTGATGCAAAAACAAAACCAAAAACAAGACAAAAGGGGAACTTTATAGCAAACCTGCTCCTGGACTTTGCAACATTTTAATTGGAGACAGATAAGTTTCAGTCCAGTCAAAACAGACATATTTCTTTATACTGTAATGTCAAATACAAATACAACTTAAAATGCCTAGAATAAAAGTGTTAGTAAGAAAGAAACTGGAGAAGCAGCAAGCAATGGTGGATCAAGAGCTGATTGGTCTCATAGTTCAGAAAGCCTACCTCTTACACATATTATCTATGGGAGCCTGGGCAACTCATTTAACCTCTCAGTGCCCCCAGACAACTTTTAGACTATAACTGGCAGCGCTATTGTTCATCTACAACGTGAAAGAAGAGTCCCTAAACTCAGGAAATGATGGGTCCAGAACCCTGACTCAAGTTAAATCAGGTCAAGTCAAGAAGTCAACAAGCACTTATTAAGAGTTTATTTTGTTCCAGGTAAGCTAACTCTGGGGAGACATTGACCTTAGTCATTGACCTTAATGAGTAAGCACTCTAATGGGGGGATAACTTGTAGAATAACTAGGCAGATTCTCTCTCTCTTGTCTTCTCTTTTGTTGTCTCTCTCTTCTTTCAATCTTCCACTTTCTCTTGATCATTCTCAATACATATTTATGTCTATACAGAGATATGTAAATATATAGATTCATGTCTGTATGCATGTATGTGCACACAAATGCAGAGTAAATACAAGGAGCTTTGAGAGGTAATGCATTAACATTTGGGAGGACCAGGAAAGACCTCCTAAAGCGGGTGAGATTTAAGCTGAATCTAATTCAAAATGAATAGTCAAAGATAAGACGGGAGTATTCTAGGTATGGGGAATAGGTCCAGAGAAGGTACAGAAACAAGAGATAAAGCATTGTGCTTGACTAGTAAATATGCTAGCATGACATAGTCTGCATGGAGAGGAACAGAGAATAAGAAAACTGGAAAGATAGAAAGGAGCCAGGGTATGAAGAACTTGAAATGTCAAACAAAGGAGTTTATATTTGATCCTGGAGATAATTGTAGCCACTGGAGTTCATTGAGTGGAATGTAACATGATCAGATATACACTTTCAAAAAAATCACTTTGGCACATAAATAGAGGATGGATGGGGACAGAGAGCCTGCAGGCAGACAGAAAATAATAGGAGACTAAAGTAGGGTTGTGGTTGGAGTGAGTCGAAAGAAGGGAACATATAAGAGAGTTGTTGTGAAGAGGGAAATGGCAAGGTTTAGCAATGTATTGGTTATATGAGGCCAAGGAGGACATCAAAGTCATGGGCTAGGGTGACTAGGAGAATGGTGGTGCCATCAACAGTAGTAGGGAAGTTGGGAAGGTGGTGATGGTGGAGGGTTTGGGGGGAAGGTAATCAATTCTGTTTCAGGCCTGTTAAGGTTGGAATGTCCATGGGACATCAAATTTTATATGGCCAAATGGCAGTTTATGATAATGTACTGGAACTAAGGAATGCAGCTAGGGAAGTATAAACTGATTTGGGAATTATCTGCAGAAAGACAATAATTGAACCTATATCAGCTGATGAGATTATCAAGCTGGGTAGTAAGAGCAAAAAGAAAAAGAACACTAGGAAATTAATGCAAATATATAATATGAAGAGCAATTAAGGTAAATATATAAGATCCCAATAATGACCTAAGAATATGAATATTTATCGAAAGAAATCTGGCAAACAGTTAACAACCATATGAAATGCTACAAATTGCCAATAACATGATAAATAAAAATGAAAACAACTCTGAGGTTTTACCTGAAATCTAGCAAATCGGCTAAGATGCAAAAGCTGGAAATAGTTAATGTTTGGGCAGGGGCAATGGGAAGGCAGGTACATGGAGAGACTTTTAGTGGAGCTGGAAATTGCTCCAATCAGTCTCAAAATCAATTTGGAATCCCGTTTTTTTAAGTGAATAGAGTATGACCCTTTGATCCAAAATATAACCTTTCAATTTTTTCTACAGATTACAGATATTTATACTCACATAATTGCCTGAAAGTTCCAAAAATATACAAGATCCTGCTGTGTATAATTTTTGCTCATTATGAAATACACAAATTCCTCCAAATGATAAAAGTGGTTGAACAAAAGGCAGGTTTAATGCTTCTCCTTAAACAAGGAGTTGCTTGTGTGCATATAAAATTTATGTGATTCTTTGATAAGTATAACCACAGAGAACTGTTCAACAAGCCTCTGATTATTAATGTTAAGTGAGGTATAAAACAGGCAGATATATGCCTGCTAAAGATATGCACCACAGTGATATAGGATATTCTGCACATAGGCCAAATGGAAGAGAGATTGACCATAGATGATGACGTCTTTTGGATGTTTCTGTTTTGGATTAATTTGTTCTGATTCCTTCAAAATTCATGGTATTGAAGGTATCTTCAATTGAATTCATGATTACTCAAAAGAGATCAGTCTAACAATTCACATAGGGATGACTAAATGGAAGAAAATTAATTGTTACGTACTGGAAGGCCAATTTACTGAATTGATATATCAGTACATAACTATTAGAGAGTGTAGAAGATGGAAGACTAAGTCCCATTTTGGTCCTACTTCATCATCTTTTATATGTCGTGGACCCTTTTGGCTGTCTGGTGAGTCTCATGTGCCCTTTTACAGAATAATACTTTTAAATTCATAAAATAAATGGAAAGAAATACTAAATTGCTATTAGAAGTTAGCAAAAATAAAGATGCATTTTTTTTCTGTATCTGGACTCCTTGAAATCTATCCATTGACACTCAGATTAGGAACCCCTGTTCTAAAAAGATAGTGCATTGGTTCAGGGAGTGTCTTCAGGTGTAGCTTCCTAAAATGGTCCAGACCTCCCTTCCCTAGCCCCAACACCCAAATAGACATTTTGGATAAACAATGAGTTGAGCCCAGGATCGAATAGGAAGAAGAAGCTAGGCTGACCTGCATTGGAAAAATCATACAGTGTTTTTAATGATCTCAAACTGATATTCAGCACTAAAAGTCCACTTAGCAACAATATTTTCTTGGTGTTACTGTAAGATTATAAAACTTGGAATAACATAATTTATGAAAATTCAAAATTGTGTCCCAAAAGTCAGAACTTAAATTTAGTCAAGGAGTCAATAAACATTTACTAAGCCACTGTGTTAAAGGGCTAAGAATATGAATAAAGACAAAAAACAGTTCCTGTATTCAAGAAACTCATATTTTAATGAGGGAAACAACATTATGTACACATATACACACATACATGCATATGTATTGCAGATCCCACATATGTGTGTGTGTGTGTGTGTGTGTGTGTGTGTGTGAGAGAGAGAGAGAGAGAGAGAGAGAGAGAGAGAGAGAGAGAGAGAGAGAGAGAGAGAGAGAGAGAGAGAGAGAGAGAGAGGGAGAGAGAGAACATTAATCTCAGAGGCAATAGTATTAAGGAGGATTTAGAAAGGTCTCTTGAAGAAGGTATGGTTTTAATCAGACTTGAGCCAAGCCAAGAAAAGATTCGTGTTTTATGCAAGAAGCTGAGTAACAATGCTGCTTATGATTACCTACATGTAAGAATTAGTGTAAGGAGCATCAGTCATGAAATATATGATCAGAAAATGAGTTAGTCAATAATGAAGTAAATGATGACAGACAGGGATAGGTATACTGGTATACACAATATATAAAACATCTAGAGTAGAATTTCCAGCACATTGGGTAGAATACCATGTGGAGAATCTATGGGAAAATATGTAAAAGAATCAAAAGGATGAGAAGATGTGGACTAGTTGTGATCTGCACTGATTAAATTGTTACTTACATTGATAAGATCACAAATCCATTGAAGTATGAGAGATGAGAAGGTGTTAGCGGTCAAAGGTAATACCAGCTTTTAAAAATTGCCACTGATGGAAATAATGAAGTCAGGAAGAGTAAGTAGCTGAAGTTTTAAAGGAAGGCTTTTGAGGAATTATAGAGATCTGAATATAATTTGGAGAGAGACAGAGACAGACAGACAGAGAGAAAGAGACAAACAGATAGAGAGAGACAGAGGCAGAGAAAGACAGACAGAGAGACAGAGAAAGAGACAGAGATGGAGAGAGAAATACAGAAAGAGACAGAGCAATACTGAAATAAACAAAGACAAAGAGAAACAGAGACCCACAGAGAGAGACAAAGAGATGTAGAGAGAAAGAGACCAAAGATAGAGTCACAGCATCTTAGAGTTTAAACAGACCTCAGAGGACATCTAATAAAACCTATACTTGAGTAGGTATCACCTCTAAAACATCAAAGAATGATCATCCATCTGTTTCTTGAAGATAGTCAGTGGTAGAGAATGTAACGCCTCCTGAAGGCAGTGCTTTCCACTTTGGGGGCAGTAGTAACTGTTAGGAAATATTTCCTTGTCTTAAACCACAATCTTCTGCTGCATACTACCATTTATCCTAGTTTTACCCTCTGGGGACAAGTAAAAAAATACAATTTCTTTTTCATATGAAATACTTGGAGGAAGTTATGTTTTCCTAAGTGTTGTCTTCTATACACAAAATACTCACAGTCCATCAATGAATCATTATATGTAAACTTTTGAGTCTTTTCTCCATCTAAGTCAACCTCATCTGGATTTTCTCCAGCTTGTCAATTCCCATCCTAAACTGTACTGCTCAAATTAAAGACATTACTCTAGATGCAGTTTCACTAGAACAGAGTAAAGCAGAACCTTAACTTCCTTATGCATATGCTAGACTTGTATTAATGAACACTAAGATTGCATTGGCTTAATGCATGCCAATTACATGGCTGACCATGAAGAGACATTCAGTATATTCATCTCCTAGATTTACTTCTTTTTCATGTTTGAATTGTTTGGTATGAACTAAAGGCAGTCCTTTCTACTTTGGGGGCTGTAACCATATCTTCCCAATTTTGTACTTATGCAGGTGATCTTCAAAAGTCATGTATCAGAATTTTCATTTGTTTCTTAAATTTCACAATATGATGTGGCAGCATGAACTGCATTAAGTGAGGCATAAGTCCTACAAATAAGGAAGTACTGCTGTATTTTTACTTGGTCAGACCATATCTAAAATATCGTGCTTTTTTTTTTTTTAGGGACATCACAGTTAAGTCCTAGAGAGTAACCAGAATGGTGATGGACCCCAAGGTCACACTGTATGTGAATTGGTGGTAGGGAGTGGGGTAGCTCAGCTAGGAGAAGAAAAGACTCAAGAGAGCCCTGATAACTCTCTTCAGGTATCTGGAGGACTGAGCCATGGAAGAGAAATTAGATTAATTAAATTAAATAAATAAAATAAATTAGGTAAATTAAATCTCTTTTATCCTATTGGGCAAAACTGGGAGCAATGAGTGGATGTAGCAAAGAAGTAAATTTAGATTAATCTAAGGAATGTTTTCCTATCCCAAAGTGGAATAGATTGCCTCTGGAAGAAAAGGTAAAAATTCAACAGCACATTCTAAACAAAGTCTTGATGACCTCTTGTCAGGTATGTTGTAGAACAGATTCTTTTTCAGTTGTGGGTTTAATCAGAGAGCCTCTGGGATCTCTTCAAACTTTGGAATTCTGTGATTCTATGATATTGTGACTCAATGAAATCTCATCTTATAAAATTTGGCCTATTATTACAGAGATTTTGGGGTCTTCATTCTGTCATCCAACCCATTAGCAGTCTCTCCCAACTTTATATAATCTGAAAATTTGATATCATCCTATCAATCCATTTATCCAAGTCATTGATAAAAAATGAAGAAATGAACATAACCAAGCACAGAGGTTTATGACAGCCCACTAGAGATGCTCTTGGTTCCAGTCATTCAACAAATCCAGAATCCCCTTAAATTTAATGTCATCTAAATCCCCTTGACACAATGCCCCTCTCCCACAGCCTACTTCAAAATTTTACCTCCTCCTGGGAATTGGAGCATTGAAGAATTTGGGCTATGCAGTGTGGGTACGTATGGTGGGTACACTGGGTGAGCTGTACTCCCTCAAGATCCCTAAGGAAAAAAAATTAATTTCCTCCAGAGACAAGAATTCCTAGTTATCCTTCTTCCTGGAGCTTCCTGACACCTAAGGATCTTGGACTGGCTAGCCATTATTTTTCTCCCAGAAGGAATAACTCAGCCAGGCATTTATTGAATTATTTTCCTCCAGAACAATCACATGCTCCTGGTGTCATCATTTACTAAAATATCCTTCTTCTTCTGCATAATTATTCTAGTAGACTATCTACGACATTGTTCATACTCATATTAGGGGGTCTTTGCTTTAGTTCTTTGGGTAATATTGTGGAAAAAAGCATAACTGTTAAAGAAGAGGACCATTCAAATAGTGTAGTTATTGTCTATTATAGAAGGAAAGAATAGTCACTTGTAATAGAAAATCCAGATCCATGAATATAATTTCATGTTCTCTTTCTGTTGATTTGAGTGCATATTATCTGGTGAGGATACTGCCCAAATACTGTTACAAATGGCCTAAAAAATGTAGAGGGAATTCACTTTTTCTTTTTTACAACCAGGGACAAATTTCAGCATGAAATATTTTGCCAGTGTGGTATGAACACCAATAGTATAACATAAACCGTGGAAAAAATCCAGGCTGTGTTGACATATTTTATGAATGTTAGGGGATGCCAGATTGGAGGGGTACATCTGTGTGGGTTGGCCAGTCAACCCACTGCCGTCTGTGTATCTGTATGCTTAGATGAATCAGCTAATATAAAAACAGTGCATAAACAAGTTTAATGTCACAGACTTTCCTTTATAGGGTACAAAGTATTCAAATCTGTGCAAAGCAAGTAAAGAATTATGTTCAGTTGCAATTGTTTCGGAACAAGTAACATATAAAATTGAAAAAGACATAGCATCCAAATAGAAATACCTTATGCATGGCTTTGGCTTCTCTTTTTCACTAAACCATCCAGTTCCACTCAAATCATTTGTTCTTAGAGCCCATGATGGTGAGCAGGACTACTGCGTAATCCTGCTAACCAGTATTTTTTCTAGTGACTGATACAAATGCCACATATTACAAGGTCATTCAATGACACCCAAATGGTGTTCTTCCTGCAGAAAGGTAACCCCTGAAGAGAATTAAAAGTAAAGCCTCCAGCATCCAATCAGCTTATTGAAATTCTTAAATTTTGACTCAGGACACAAAACATTATGTTTCCTTAGAGGGAAGGACTACCTTGTCTACTGATCTGAGAGAGGAGTCACCTAGGGAGATGAAACTCTGGTCTTAATTCTTAGCATCTCCCAAACCCCGAACTGCGTAGCTGGCCCCACCAAGACTGACAGAAGCAGCTTCAAGTAGAATGCTTTCCCAGATTTTATTTGTCGAATGACTTTTATTGGTTGAATTACTTAAATGATTTTGTCTGATCTATTAGATGATGTCAACTTTCATTACAGTTTCTCTTAATTCTTAAATAGTATTGGGCTGGAATCATTATTTCTCCCTAGGTTCATTTTCTGCCTAGCAATTTTTCTTTAGGCCTGAACGAATGAATAAAAGTCACAGGCAACAACAACCAACAGTGACAAAAAGAAAAAAAAATCCCTTCAAGGAAAGGACACTGGCCCATAGACAGCAGGTAAAACTGGTGTTTGTTTCAAAATTGCCATTCTTATGGGAGAGTGAAAACAGTAAAACTTTTATTTTTTGCTAACAGTTTGCAAGCTAATTTAGACCTTGACATCTTTCCAAGACCAATTGCTGAAATTTGCCCCAGATGGCCTTTCTATGCTGTTCAGATTGCTCGACAGCACCCTAACAGCCATTTCAACACAAAGTCAGCAGGAATGGGCTGTCACCTTCAGTCTTCCAAGTGCCTATGTTGTGTGGACAGGGCCCCCATCCACCACAGAGAATTAAAGAGGCTCACATGTGCCCCAATCAAAACATCAGAGAGACTTCATTGTCCAATAGATAAGAACACAAATACATTCAGGCTTCGCTTAAGTTTTTACATGAGGTCCTTATTTTTGGAGGGTAGCACGAGCCATTCCACTAGATGGTCCCCACACTACCACCCCCAATCTGACTGACTCACAGTCTTGTGATAGGGAGATAAGCTAGGTAGGCAAATTTTTATAGAGTTGCAATTACTGAAATTGTCATTACGCTGCTCACTGTAAAATAAATATAGATAGAAGTGAAATTATGCACAGGCTAGAAGTAGAAAGTGTTTTGCTTCTGTTTGCTAAATTAATCTCTTCCTAAATGGCTGCAGGCCAGGTAGGTTAGCATTTGTGGTTTCAAAGGTTTTCAGCGCTAGCAATGAGCCATGAAATTACTGCATGCTGCTGCAAATGGCAGCCGATGAAAGGAGAGGAGTGAATCCCAAAGGCAGAAAGACAGGAGGAAAGCAGAATTACAGGCAGAAAGTCTGATTTTTGATGTTGCTCATTGTGAAATGTACACCCCAACTTTTAATAAAACATAAAACATTAATAAACCTGCTAACAATTCCTTACAATTTCTTTTGAAGTCTCAGTATAATTTCTGAATACTTATTAAAGCTGGCGATGAGTTGGAGGTGGCTGAGCAGTTTCCTATCTGTGGCATGTGCGAGATGGGGATACTCCATTTGTGACTTTTGAAATTAGATTTTTATTGATGTTTTTTTAATTGAATCACATGAAGGGATGGATATTTCATGTTAATAAAATGGCTCTGAAACCTTTAATTTCTGTTTAGGTTTAGCTCTTCCTTCTGATACTGCTTAATGTGAGGCGCTGTGATCAGTGATGCTTTTCTGCTTTCAAATCCTATAAATTTTGGTTGGAAAGGAGACACCTGGCTCCCCATCAACACGTTAAAAATCACTGGGGACCAGAACATGGGTTCCCCCTACATTACTCTCAGTGACAATGGCGATGCTCATTACAGAAAAGTGTTGTTACCAGGAGGACCTGGGATAGTAGTCAGGATAAACAAACCCAGTATGAATTGGCTTTTACAAAGCAATAAACAATACATGATGACAGGGAAGCCGACTTTCTGCCAAAAGCCAACAACCCCTCTGGCCTCAAATCTTTCCCTCTGTGAGGATCAATATCAAACCAAACTTATGATGACCCTTAAACATATTACATATTACATTTAAACAAAGCCTTTGGGCTTTGCCGTGTCTCAGAAAAGAAAAGAAAAAAAACATAACGACCTTTTCACGTACAATGTCCAGGCAACTTGACAGGCAGGAGAAAATTCAGAAAGACAAAATGAACTTCATAGAGGATTTCTGGATGCTCTGCAGACTCAGCTTCAGAGCGACTGGCAGTTCAGCCATCCCCAAATAATCACGCTGTAGGTAAGGAATGCAAAATAATTACACCTTCTTAGAGATCCTGGGCACTTAAACTTGTGATGTTTTATAGATTAATTACCACATAGATGCTGGTAAAGATCAGTGGATTAAGTTCTGTGTTAGGGTGCATAAATAATCAAATGATTACTGTTCATGCACAGTAAAAGACTCACTCATACTACGTTATTCAATGGCTATTTTCACTTCCTGAATGCTGGTGCTGAGCACTATGAGGCTGATCTAATAGCATCAATGAATTAATATTTCTATATTGCAATGGAAGTGGGGCAGGGTAGAGCTGGAGAGGGACAATAGTTGGTTATTTTAATCATGGAAAGCAGCTAGGAATATAAGATCAGAGAAGCAGAGCTAGAAGGAACTCCAAATTCTTCATCTTACAGGTGAGGAAAAAACTCAGAGTACTTAAGTATGTTAAGGAGGTTTTAAGGAGTTTTCCTAGAGTGTAAATGGTTTATTTGAACAACCTGACAACAGAGTATGAACAAATTGATAACATTACAAGGCCTTGGCTATCGGATGAAGGTGATTGGCTGAGGATTAGATACTCCCTCAGTGGCTTTTAAAAAGCAATAGGCAGCACTGAGAAAAGAATTTGTTCTTTACCTTTTACCTTTGGGAGAGCACAGCAAGGGGGAGGAGGGGATTTCTCATCCCAATTTTCCCAATTGGCAATGACATTTTGCAGTGAAAACACAAGACAACATTTAGTAGAGGGACTCTGATATGAAGTCAAGTTGGTGAGAAGCATTGAGAGGCCAGTGCCTACAGCTTAGGATGCCTAAGATCTGAGTTTCTTCCTGGGTATGGGTTTTGATTCTTTATGAAATGGCATGACAGTACCCTAAGCCATGATTTCAACTGAGCCTGAAGCTGGAGACCGTATAGATTGCCACCAAGCCACGAAGACTATCCAATGAGGATGGTATATAATGATGACCGGTGAAACATCTAGCAGGGTTTGTAAGCCCAAGGAACATCAGTCACCCCTGCAGGCCTGTAGCATTAGGGATAAGCATTGCCCTGCTTCACAAATGGCTTGGTTAAATGGGTTCTCCACACGTGTGCCCCACTCTACTTATGACCTCTATGTATGTCTTACTGATGCTGTATATATTTGTGGTAAAATGCTCCCGGGTATATGGGAGATATGTTTAGTTAACTACTTAATTTACTGTACTATTTAAGCAAACATCTTTGGTTTGAAGTAATTGTGGTCTCTAGTTAACTAGAGTGAAGACAAACACCCGGGTGGGGACTTATGATACATAGTTTATTTTGTGGACCCCCACAGGACCTTGGGCAGTCATTTTCCAGGGGATCTAACCCACAAGAACAAGTCGAGGGCTAGCTCAGAGGGGCTTTATAAGTGATTCACCCACAGCTGCACAAGTGGCAAATGGCAGGGTTGGGATTCAGGCCAGGACAGGAATTTAAATTAAGGTTCCTTGAGTACAACTTCAGCTTCTTATGCATCGCATCATCCTATGACTCCACCCCCTTCAATGATCCATTTAATAAGAGTAAAAATGATCCATATAATCTAGCCAAGCAACCCATGACAATTTACCCTATACTTTTTATCTCTTGAAGCTGACAGCCACCCCCAAATAACTTTTTTCTTCATTCATTCATCAAAACAAAACAAAAATCCCCCATAGCATTGTTTAAATATGTACTATATGTAAAGAAATGAAGTCACAGTGTAACAAAGTGGATGGAAATCCAGATTTGACCTTAGGTTCAAGTCTCTCTTATATAAATATTGCCCCAGGCCAATCTCTAAGACTAAGCAACGAAGAAGTTGAGTCTCTAATATATACTTGTGGATATTTCCATCACGAGAGTTCCATATACTGATGAAATCATAGCTTTAGGCATTCAAAGAAATATAGATGAGGGCAAGAAAAAGTCTATGTCACCAGAAAGTTAAAATTGACCTTAGAGGCCATCTATTCCATAAGTGGATGGTATGTACCTCTATCATATCTTTGGTTGAATAAGATGGGGAGGCAAGGTGCCTCTGGAGGGCTAGAATGTAATTTACTAGAGATAATGGCATGAATCAGTTCACCCATTCAGTACCGGTCAATCTAAGGATGGAAATTCTAATGTACAAATAAAAAAAATAGGTATCCAAATTTTGTGCTTGGAAACTCGGTACCCATGGTAATAAGAAGCAAAGATTCTCATCAGTAACTTCTTAGGAAAGGTTCCTAGAGAGAAAGCAAGTAATTTCCTGAATAGCAATAGTCAACATTGAGCAAGAACTTGAACATTTGCAAAGTCATTTACAAGTATTATTTCATTTGATCCTGGTAAGAACCTTGGGAGGTAGCTGCTTTTATTGTCCTGATTTTATAATTGAGAGAACTGAGGCAAACAGAGATTAAGTGATTTCCCTGGGTTTACCCAGCTAGTAAGTGTCTGAAGTCAAATTTGAACCCAGTTGGTGCATGTAGCTAGGTGGTACAATGGATAGAGTGGTGGCCTAGAGTCAGGGAAGACCTGAAGTGAGACAAATACGACCTCAACCGCTTACTATTCATGTGACCCTAGAAAGTCACTTAACTGCTATTTTCCTGATCTTCCCCATCTGTAAAAGGGACATAAAAGCATCTACCTCCCAGGATTGTTGTGAGGATCAAATGAGATACTAATTGTAAAGTTCTTCACACAATGTCTGGTACATAGTAAGTACTATATAAATATTAGTCGCTATTATTATTAATTACTATTATTGTTATTATTCCTTCCTCAAGGCCTAGTGTTCTATCCACTGTCACCTATCATTTAGTTGTGTTTCTTTTTAATGGTCTGCCTTCCCTTTAGTGCCAACCTAGCATTCTAATAGGACCCAGTGAAACTCAAAGAATGACTTATTTTACTTCTATGTCATAAAGTGCATGACTGTACTCCATCAGCCCATTCTAGCACAAGGAGATGACTCATGGTGGCAGAAGAAGCCATAGCTGTGAGAGGTAGATGGACATTTGGATCTTCTACCTGATAAACAGTGTTGATACAGGAAAATAACTGAGACTAGACAAAGAAGTTTGACTTGTCATGAAAGACATATTTTTGGTAAAGGGAAAGGTGGTTTTCTTAAAAAAGGTTGAATGGTCATGAAATCAGAAAATTTAAAGAGTACACATTTTTTATAGTAAGGAGGCCCTAGTCTACTGGAAGAGAAAAGCAAGTGTTTTCATTATATGATTCTATGGCACTACTTATTCTCTAGGTGTACAAGGGAAAAGAGAAGTAGAATCACCCAAATTAGAATTCTATTAAAAAAAATCAAAACAGAATCTCAGTTCTCACCTACTGACATGCATGTTCTATATCAAAGAGGCCTTCAAGGCCACAGCAACTGGTTTTGTTCAAATTCTAAGGCGAAGTCATTTAGGCCATATTACTCTTTAGCATAATATACTAAGTTGCACATGGAAGGAAGATGTTTATTTATTAAGGAAAAAATGAATCATTATGATGTCATCAGAGAAATATAAGACTAGGGTAAAAAAAGGTGGACTAGCTATGTAAGAAGAGGGAGGGACAAGAAATGAATAGCCTAGGAGCTCTGTACTCGTACTCAGACAACATCAACAGATTATGAGAAAGGCACAAACATGTCTGGTGGCAAATTTATTGGGGATATGAATGAAAAGTCAGATAGCTTGGGCTGGTATAAGTGAGTTTTGATTTGTATCTTTGAAGGAAAAATCCGTATTGATAAGACCACAAATCAATCTGTTGGAATATTAAAGAATAAGCAAGTATAAAGATACCTTTAACAATGTGTTTGACTCTCAGTCATATAAACAATAGGCATGGGGTGTGTTACTAATCATTATTAGGTTGCATTTCTTTGATAAGACAACTTCTTATGGCACTAAGTGGTGCAACCTCTACTTTGTCAATCATTCATGTGAATTTTAGGGATAAGACTATTACTGGAAAATGAGACTTAATATTTTTATTAATTCAATCCAGATGACTTTCCAATTGCAGTGGTGAGCTAAGAAGAAATAAATTAACAGCATAGGAGCTTTAACACCTTACTGACACCAAGGAGAGTCATTCCAACAAAATACCTGAACTTCCCTAGTAAACAACCTCTTGTTTCCCTATAAAAGTCTATAAAAATCCACGTAAACAATTTTACAACCAGGGCATTGGGTATTATCACTTCCTGGCCCTTAAATCACATATGTTTTATGGCTTTTCATAGGGATACCAAGCAGCATATGGTGTGGGAGGCAAAGTAAAACCTCTGACAAAATAAAGCTGAAGACTCTAAAGGTGCAAGCAAAGTATCCCATTCTTATCTGACACCTTTTTTTTTTTTAAAGTTGACTTAGATGACTTTCCAGTTAGTATGGCATTTGTGTGGTACAATTCTTCTTGTTGTCGACATAAAAATTCAGGCAATGTGCCTTCAGCAAACATTGCTTTGCATTATGTTTTTATAATATACGGTATTTAGATGCTAATATTAACATGCACTGTGCTTATTAATATGGTTCTTCATGTCTGAAATTTTTCATTTTTGACTGTAACAATACATTGTATTGCTGTACATGATTTGATTGGTATTTACTAAATATTAAGCTCTGATTTTGCCCTTGATGTGATAAAAAAAACAAAAAGAAACTGCTCCTTCTGTCTTTCCCCCGAGTAAAGTCTGTTAAAATGTTCCTTTCTGTGAGACAGTTTGAATCCCTGATTATGCATTTTGCAAAGAAATAATACTTATTCCAGGTGCCTAATCATGAAAATATATTTTTGTTGCTATTGATCATTCTTTGTCTGTAAAATGTAGGGGTGTTGAAATAGATCTTGAGTTTTGAACCTGGGGTCCATGGACTCCAGAGTGTCTGCAAACTTGGATGGGAAAATGTTGCATCTTTATTTTCATTGTCACGTAACAAAAAATTATCATTTCCTTTAATTATTATTTAAAAAAAACATTACTTGGAGAATGGGGCCATAGGCTTCACCAGGCTGCCAAAAAGATCAATGATAACCCCAAAATGTTAAGAACTCATCAATTAGATGATCAGCCCTCCATGACCTGTGGCCCATCAAAGGATGTCTTCTACACATAAAGGATGTTTTCCTCTATGTTTTTTGCCGGTCACCCGAAATCCTTTGGCATACTATAAGAGGCCTGTGGGCCGCAGGTTGTGCAGGCCAGATCAGTAAGATGCTTTCCAGTCCTAAAAATTCTATTAGTCTATAATCTTACCTCATATTTTAGTCATATAAATAGGAAACATATCTTTTTGTGTAACTTAAAAAACAACTACACCAAAAACAAAAATAAAACTTCTGGTTATATTCATAATAGGTAAATATTATATACTTTAAAATATTTTGCTGCAGTCAAATGACATCTCAGAACACCATGATGCAAATCAAAGTTCTATGCAAAGCATATTATGTGGATTAATAACTGGGAAAATGGGGCTCAAAGCGCAATGTAAGAAGACTAATCAGCAAATAGCGATAGCCATTTTACTAACAGTTTTATGAAACTAGAAATGTGCTTCTACGGTAGAACTTGAAGCTGATTGACCCCATATTCAGTGAGTTCATTTTTTCAGCCTCTCTCTGAATAGGTGATGGGAAAAACAACTTGGAGGATGGATTCAAGCCACAAAGAGAATTTTTAGAATTCTTTGTCCAAAATCTCCTTTCACGAGATGAAGTGAATTCAAAGGAAGCCAGTTTCAAAAAAGGCCCTTTCTTTTATTTCAAAACATCCTGTGCCCTGTAGCACTACAAGAAATCTTCCAGTTGGCAGGATGTTGGAAGAGACAGATTTGGCACCAATGGCATGGATATTATCATTCCTACCTAAAATTAAAGCACCTACTATGTAACTAGGCATTATGCTACATGACATGAATTGAAAGATGTATAAAAAAGATCATATCCTAGAATTTGAGTTGGAAGAGATTTCAGCAGCTGTGTAGTCCAAAAAATTAATGGAAGGACCATCTCATTGCAACATGCCAAACAACCATCCTTTAATTGAAGACCACCATTGAAGGGGAAGCCACTACTTCCTAACATAGCATATGTCTAATTGTTTGGAAGGTTTTCCTAATGTAAAGCCAGCAGAGGCCTTTTATAACTTTCACTCACTATTTTTGGTTCTGTCTTCCAGGATCACATAGATCAAGACTGATCTCCCTTCCCCGTGATAGATTTTCAGACACTTGAAGGCAGATAGCACTTATCCTTGAGCATTCTCTTTTCTTGGCAGAAACATCCCCAGTTCATTCAACCGATCCTCATTGGATATAGCCTCAAGATCCTTCACCATCTTGGTTGCTTTCTTCTAGACATGCTGTACTTTATAAAAATCCCATTTAAAATACAGTACCTAAAACTCCATAAAATACTCCTGATCTATCCTAACCAGGGCTGAATATAGTGGACTATCATTTTCTGTCCTGTAAGTTACTTCTCTCAATAAATCCCAAGATCTCACTAATTTTTTAGGGGCTATATCATGCTGTTGACTCATATTGAGTCTACTAAAACCTTCAGGTCTTTTTCTGGCCATTTCACAACATGACTAATGTGGAAATATGTTTTGCATGACTGCACATGTATAACATATCAAATTGCTTTCCTTCTCAGTGAGGGGAAGATGGGGGAAAGAGCTATTGCCTGTTATGCAAAGAGTTTACAAACTATTAGAGGATAGGAAAGTGCATAGGAACAAAATGATAAATAACAATGGGACAAAGAAAAGATTAGTGGTAATTAAAATATTATTTATCAAACAAAGGTCACCAAAATAAGTGCTAAAATAAGAGTTTAGAGGAGAGAGAAATCACTATGGGTCAGTGTGATTGCAGAAGGTTGTAGAGAAGATAATATTCAAGCTAGTAAGTTACTCTAATGACAATGATATTATACACAAGAGATTTTTTTTAATGAGTCTGTTGTTCAGCACATTTTTGGAACCAGTTCTCATATTTTGCTTAATTGTTCATACAGATGTTGTGAGGCCAAGTCAACAAGTACTGTGCTAAGCAGTAGAGATACAAAGACAAGCAGAAAAAAGGATAATCCCTAGCTTCAAATAGCTTACATTCTAAAGAGGAAAGAAAAGATATCTTTTAAAAATCTGAAAAAAAAATGGAGAGAGATGAAGATTTCTGTGACAGTGTAGAGAAAAACTAGGAGAATCAGGAGCAGAACCTCAAGAGGAATCAGACTAGATGATCTTTCAGATTCTCTCTAGATCTAATTATATGATAGATATTAATAATAGCTAACATGTATATAATACCTCAAAATTTATAAAGCTCAGTACATATATTAGCTCATTTGATCCTCACAACAATCCAGTTGTACAATTATTATCTCCATTTTATAGATGATGAAATTGAGGCTGAGAGAAGTTAAGTGACTCTCCTGGGGTCATATAATTAGTAAGTGCCTCAGTCAGGATTCTAACTCAGTTCTTCCTTAGTCCTCTATCCTTCATACCACGTAGCTGCCTCTTTTTGATCCTATGACCCTTATACTTTGCATTTTATTAAACTTGATTTGTCTGGGTCATGCAGCCAGATGGTGGTATGATGAGAAAAGGAAAGGAAAAAAGAAAGAGGAGAAAGGGGGGAGGAGGGAAAGAGGGAGATGAGGGATGAAAAGGTTTTTTGGGCAGTGTAGAAAAAGTCCAGAAGAGTCAGTAGTTCAGCCTAGTGAGGAATGAAGACATTTAAAACTATCGATTGCCTAAAGTATCTACTATTCCTTTCTCATATATAAGTTCTCTCCTGGTGTAGATCACAACCTTTCCATGTTTCTGTCAACTGTCTAATGAGTTATTGTGGAAAAACAAAATCCTTTCCTAGTAGACAGTCTTCTGGTAATGAACCTCTCATCACTGAATGAGGTTTCAAGCCCATTGCCAGGCCACTATTTGAAACTTTTTCAGCTCTGCAGGTCCTAATAGAGCTTGTGTTCATTTGGCATAGCCTTTATAAATCCAGAGTCATCTCCATCCTACCAAAGGGTCGGATTAAGATATTGGAATGCCATCTCATCAAGAGGAAGTAAGTCTGACAAGACATATAAGAATAAGAATGTGACACTATTCTTAGACTAACTAGAAAAGGACCATCTGTCTGCACTGGAGTGAGATGAAGTGGAGATCACAGAGATAAATTTAAGATTTAATTTCCTATGATAATTAGCAAGTAATTAAAAGATTCAGACAAAAAATAGAAAATTGCTAATGATGACTCTAGAAACATAAGCAGCACTGATGGGAAGCAATCGAAACCAAGAAATGGGAAAAATGCCCAAAGTTTTATTCACTCAGCAAATATTTATTAAACACATATCTGTAGAAGTGGAACAACATTGGAGGAATGGCAGAGAAAGTATGAGATATGGTACCTGCTCTCAAGAAACTTAAGGATTTTATTAGTGTTATAGAAGCACTGTCAATTGTCTTATAAGAGCTCTCCAAAAAATGTAGATCACTCAGGAAAGTCACCAAAGGAGAGGGTCAGTTTTATAATCTGGTTGCTAGATCATTCTTCCTTAACTCTAAATTGTATTGTTTCTTTCTTAAAAGCCTCTATTAGAATATTTCTTTTGGTACCCTATTTTAATAATAATAATAGTATTACACTGTATAAGAAATGTTAGCCTTATAGTATTACTAGCAATTGTATAGCATTGTTTGTAATTATCTTTATAGTGAATAATGAGTGAAAAAGCATTTTTAATAACTTAATATGTTATTTTTTCCTAATTACATGCAAAAACAATTTTAACATTCTTTTTTTTAAATTTGAGTTCTAAATTCTCTCCCTTTACCCCATCTTCCCCTCATTGAGAAGGAAATCAATTTGATATGTTATATATGTGCAGTCATGCAAAACATATGTCCACATTAGTCCTGTTGTGAAAGAAAACAGACTAAAAGAAAAAAAAACAAGAAAAATAAAGAAAATAAAGAAAAAATATGCTTAGATCTGCATTCAGACTCCTATCAGTTCTTTCTCTGGAGTTGGATAGCATTGAAAAAAACATTTATTAAGTACTTACTACATACCAAGCCCTTGGGAACAACTACCACTTACCCCAAATGAAATTTCTTATTGCTTTCATTTGATGTCAGTGTATTAATGTCTTAGATAATGATAATGATCATAAAATAATCATAGACCTGCAAAGGATCTTGAGAGGTCTCCTATTCTCCCTCATCCATGGTTAAAAAGGAAAGAAAACTGCGTAATTCCTCTCTGATAAAGTATATCCTTCAAAACAATTTCCTGTCTTCACACTGTATCTTCCCTACTCAAACCATCATCTTCACCTCTTCCTCACTGGATATTTGGACTCTACCTTTGGGGCCCCCAACTCTGAGAGGTGAGGTTTTACCTTACCTTTCTCCAGTTCCTTCCAGGCTGCTCTGGTCAAGTGGACTTTCCAATTCTAGCCTTCCAGTTCTTCTTTTGGACTATATTCTTTCATTAGAATAGAAACTCTTCGAAGGCATGCTTTTTTAAAAAATATATATTTGTTTGTTTTCCCAACATTTAGCACAGTGCCTGGCATATGGTAATCACTTAAGAAGTACTCTCTGTGTCTCTGTCTCTGCTTCCTCTTTCTTTCTCTTACTTTCTCTGTCTCTCTGTCTCTCTCTGTCTCTGTCTCTCTATCTCACTGTCTCTCTGTCTCTCTATCTCTCTGTCACTGTCTCTGTCTCTCTCTGTCTCTGTCTGTCTCTCCCTCTCTCTCCCTCCCCCTTCGGTCTCACTCTGTCTCTGTCTCTCTTTTTTCTCTCCCTCTCCCCTCTCTCTTTCCTATTCTCATCCCAGTTCGGGTGCTTACTGTGCTAGTTGCTGGAGCAGTTATATAAAACACAGTCCCTGGCCATATTGAATTTACAGTCTGGTGTAGGGAAAGATGGTAATGATTATAGAGAAGACAGGAGACCATAGCAAAAATTAGAAGACCTGGGTTCAAATCTTGGCTTTGTCATTTAGTACCTGTGTAACCTTGGACAAATTGCTTAACCTCTCTGACCTTTGTTTCCTCACCTGTTAGATAAGGGATTTGGACTAGATAATGTGTAAGGTCCTTTTCAGTTCCAGCATCTTAGGATCTTTACATTGTATTATTTCTAAACATCTACAATGCTAAGAAATAGATTTTTCTTTAAAAAAAATTCCTTTATGCTAATGAACCAGATCAAAATTAATTTTTTTAATCCTTTGAAGGTACATTTAAATAAGATAGACAAAGTTTGCTCAGATGAAAGCCACATGTCTAGGAAAACCAGTTCTGCTCAGGTTGTATTAAAACCTTCTTGAAATTGTAATACCAATTTTATAAAGACACCATTGTATAAAACTAAACACCCAACTCGGATGAATTGTATATATGAGTCAGAGTATTAAGGAGAGTGAAATGGCCAGGCATTGATATTGGAGCCCAATGGGCTTCTTTTCTTAGCAAGGTGTGCTTCATTCCCATAGCTCCCATGTCTCTTGTGTCTTCTACTGCCCTGGACTCCCAAGGGAGTTGGATAGGAAGGTGGGCTCCAAAAGAGGGTAAAGGTAAAGATCATGGTAAGGTGGAGGTGGAGGGAGAAGGAGAGAACTCAAGCCAACTTCTCTTCTAGCACAATTGTTGTTACAATGTCTGCCAGTGTGGCTGCCTCTCACTTCAGATGAAATTAATTTGCTCCTAATTCCAAGGTTTTTAGTTATGGTTCTATTGTGAGGGAGGGTCTGCAGGGGTCTTGTGAGTAGTCTTCATGGTCCATTTACTAGTCTACAGGAAACTGATATGATGCAATGACAGAAGAAACAAGCAAGAAAGTCTACTTTTTAATGTTCATCTATAGAAATAGAGCTTAATAAGATTTTGTTTTGTTTTGTTTTGTTTTATAAGAATGGGCATGGCCCCTTTCAAGTTTAGAAAGTCAGAGCTGCGATATTAAATCAAAAATTGAGAGATTACATGAGTCAAAAATTGTGCAGCATAAAGAATCTATCCTTCTGAACAGTCTCCATAGTGATAATTTTGCAAAACACAGAAAAAACATTCAAGGTATTTAGAAAGACTATAAAGATGCTTTATGAAGATGGCACAAAAAACACTTTCTCATGAGCAGACAGGGAGTTCAACTTGGAATTTCAAATTAACTTATTGTATGATGCATTATTTAATAAATGTTAGCATTAATTTTTAAAGAGTTCAATTTGCATACCATTACTGGGCCAAATGGTTGGCGAGGATCACAATTAAAGAAAGATGCACCATTCATTTTCCTAAGAAGGAAAAATCAAACTAAGTCAAATCTTCATCATTAGACTGGATAAAGGTGGACTCCAAATGCCAAAAATGTAGCACTCCCTGACAGACGCAGTTTAATGTCAACCATTATTTAAATCAAACTCCCTTAAGTTTGACCCTAAGCAAAAGCTCACAATTTTTATCTTGGACTCAGTTAAAAGGATAAAAAAAAAATTCCAGTCTTTGAAAATTTTTTTTTGTTCTTTATAGACATAAAAAAAAAAACTAGGAACTTGGGCTCAAAAATGGAAATATAATTTTAACTCCCAGTTCATCATTTTGCTTCACACTTGTATGTCCTTGGGAGACTCACTGTCCCTCAGCCTCAATTTCCTCATTTAAAGAAGTAGTTGAACAAAATATCCTCTGAGCCCCTTTTAGCTCTAAGGCCATTATCCTACAGTCTTGTGATTTTATGTTTTGGCATTGAGGGGAACTTTTTCATACATGAAAGGGGAGCATTGTTGAATCATAATTCATATGTATAGAGCATATTTAAAGTTTGAAAGCTATTTTCCAAATATTTCTCATATAAGCCTTACAAAAACTTAGAGAGGTGGGTACTATAGGCCTGAATCTCTTTATTCCATGAAGATGAAGACACTGAGAACCAGAGAGGTCAATGAACTTTCCCACAGTCATGCAGTTGAAAAGTTTCAGGGATAGGTTTCAAATTTGACGTCATCCTGGCTCCATGTTCCCCCACCTTGCTCGTACTCTCTCTCTCTCTCTCTCTCTCTCTCTCTCTCTCTCTCTCTCTCTCTCTCTCTCTCTCTCTGCAATTGGAGTTTAAGTGGCTTGCCCAGGGTCACACAGCTAGTAAGTATCAAGTGTCTGAGGCTGGATTTGAACTCAGGTCCTCCTGACTCCAAGGCCAGAGCTTTATCCACTGCACCACCTAGCTGCCCCAATACTCTCTCTCTTAAAAAACAATCGCTTACTCATAGGTAACAATTATTAAGCATGTTCCCAATCATTATTTTTTTTAAAAAGTAACATAGCACTTGCTCTCAAGTAGTTAATTATATGAAACAAAGTTACAGACCCCTCAAATCCTTTAAAGTATGAGTAATAATAATAGCAAAACAAAATAATGCCATTGTTATTTTAAGTCATAATAGTAGTAAAAACCCTCAGATCCTTTAAAATATGAAGAGTAATAATAGTTCATGCTTTATAATTTACAAAGATTTTTCTTAAAACAATGTTTTGAAGTGAGGCAGGTCCTGTATTAGTTCCCTTTATAGATGTAGAAACCAAAGCTCAGAGAGTTTAGAATGTTTGCCCATGGTCACACAGGTATTAAGTGACAGAGCCAGAATTCAGGACTCCTTCCTCCAACCTCAGTGCTCTTTCTGCAATCCTATGTTGCCTCTCAACTTTGAAAACATTCCATACAAAAATATAGTGCAAAATATAAGGAAAAAGATACTGGATTCAGAAGTGCAGAAACTGGGTTCAAATTTGAGCTTCACCATCTTGACCTGTTTGGCACTGAACAAGAAACTTCACCTGCTCCATACATGGAAGGTGCTTAATAAATGTTTATTGAACTGAACTTTATTGAAGGGGATGATCTTGAAGGTCTCATCTGGTTTCAGATCCTGTGATACTGTGACTTGCTGTCATCACATAAAAGCACTTGCTTAGGGACAGCTAGGTGGCACAGTGGATAGAGCACCAGCCCCAGAGTCAGGAGGTCCTGAGTTCAACTACGGCCTCAGACATGTAACACTTACTAGCTGTGTGACCCTGGGCAAGTCACTTAACCCCATTGCCTAGACAAAAAACAAAAAGCACTTGCTTAAATTCCTAGGTGCTAGGTGGTGGTATAAGTGCTATGAAGGAGATAGTGTTCAATGTACTAGTGATGAGTAACCTGAAGGAAGGAGTGCCACAATAATGCCAGTGGACCTAACTGTTGGGTTAATAATTCAAGTCTTTGCTCAGGGAGCCAATAAATAGATATGCATACATACATACATACATACATACATACATACATACATACATAGACATGCACAACCAAGGTAGACCTAGAGAGGTTAAGTGATTCATACATACACACACATATATAGCGCAGTCTACATATCATCTACACATCCACACATAATAATAAGAGCTAACATTTATGTAGTACTTGGAGTTTTACGAATACTTTACTATTATTATCTCATTTTATCCTCCCAACAACCCTACAAAGTTGGGGCTATGCTTATCCTTGTTGCACCATAGAGGAAAGTACATCTCAGAGAGGTTGTGACTTTTGTACGATCACACAGCTAGTTAGTGTTAGAGGCCTGGCTCAAGACCAGAGCTTTCCACTCTCTGCGCATGTCATGCTTTACAATACCACATCATGACATTTATGTATGTGCCAAATGACAAAATTTACAGTGGGAGCTCTAGCCATCTGTATGAATTAATGAAGCGATGGTAGTCAAGGGACACGATGCTGTCATAGAAATATGGAAATAATTTAGAAATAGAAATGAAAATAATACTTCAGGAACACAAGAAAAATCAAGTTAAGGATCACTCAGAACATGAACCACATAATTGTTCATAAAACACAATCAAGAGACCATGTGGGGTAGGAGATAGAGCTGGCCTCTGAGTCAGAAATGCTTGACTTCGAGTCCCAATTCTGACACATGCATTTGTATGAGTTTGCGTGAATTACTTAATCTCTCCATGCCTCACTTTTCTTATCTGTAAAATGAGGGGTCTGGAAGAGAAGACTTCTAAGGTTGTTTCCAATTTTAAATCTAAGATCCTGTGAACCCCCTTGACTCCTGAGTTTGGTTCATACTGAGGAAGTAACTATCTTAAGGTTGCTCTTAAAAGTAAAAGGGTTTTTTGTTCTCCAAACCAAAAATTCATTTCTGAAATCTTCATATGTGATAATGTAGCTCATTAGAGTTTTGGATTTGGATTCTAAGGATACAAGTACAAATCTTGGATCTGCCCCTTACTAGCTGGGTGACCTTGAACAAATCAAATCACCTCTGTGGGCTTGGATTTTCTCCTCTGAAAAATGAAGGGGTTGAGCTAGATAACTTCAAAGGTCCCTGCCAGATCTAAATTTTGATCTATTAATAGACATAGTAACAGTATGATCAGTAGAGGCAGGAGTCATAAATAGATGGTCTGTAGTTGGGTGGCAAGATACCTTACTCCCTATACGTACTAGATGCTATGGGAAGATTAAAAAGCATTAATTAAATTTGAGACAAAATTCACCCAAATCTTTTGTTCCCGCAAATATGAATTTAATGATAGCATCTTCCCCGAAGATCACCTCCAAATTATCCTGTCGAGGGGATGGCAAGTGGTATACTGGAGAGACTGCTGGGCCTGGTGCCAGTATCATCTGGCTTGAAATCCAGGCTCAAACGCTAGCTATGTGACCCTAGGCAAGTCACTTCACTCTTCTCTGCCTCGTAGGCTACTTCATAGGCTTATTGTCAGGATCCAATGAGATAATATTTGCAAAGTGCTGAGCACAGTGGCTATATAAATGCTTATTCCCTGCCCTCCTCCCCCCATCCATTTTTTTTTTGTTGTTGTACCTAGTTGTTTGCATGTTGTCTTCCCCAGTAGATTGTAAGCTCCTTGCCCTCCTTTCTACCTTTCTGCCTGGCACAAAGCCTGGCACATAGTAGGGGCATAATGAATGCTTGTTTATCGCTTCACGGAGCATCTGAAGAAATACATCTTTCAAAAAATATTAAAAATTATATTTCATTTTAACAAACATTTATTAAATATTTAAAATGGGAAAGACATTGTCATAGACACTTGAGAGTCAAATAATCACTGAATTTGAGATTTGGAAGGGATCACAGAGGCCTTCTGGCACTACCTTTGCACAAAAGTAATTTCTACTCTAACCTAGCTGACAAGTGGTTGTTCAACATCCACTGAAGACCTCCCCTAGGGGAAGTCACAATCTCTGTAGGTACTCTGTTTTACTTTTAGGCAGCTCTAATTACTAGGAAGTTTTTCCTGACATCAAGTCAAAATTTGTCACTTCGCAATTTCTACCCATTGCTTCTGTTTCTCCCCTCTGGGGTAGTACAGCACAAATCGTATCCTTCTTCCATGTGACAGGTCTTCACACACTTGAAAGCAGTCATTGTGTGCTTTCTGAGTCTTCTTTTCACCAGGCTAAACTTACCCCATTGCTGTAACTTATCCTCCTAGGACATGTCCTCAAGGCCCTTCACAAACATCCTGGTTACTCCTGTCTGGACATTCCAAAGTTTATCAATATCCTTCTTAAACCACGACTCCCATAACTGAATAGGGTACTCTGACGATTCAAAGATAGATGCAATGTGGACCCAGTTCTCAAGGAACTTACAGTATCATATGGGATTTGCAATATGTGCACAGGTAAGTATAATAATAAGAATGAGGCATCCAGTGCTTCTAAGAGCTCTATGGCAAAAGGGCATGTGTGAAATTAATTATTTTTTTGTATTTAATAACTAATTATTATATTAGGACCAAGGTTTTTCCCTTTTTCTACTTTCTCATCCTAAAGCACAAAGGCATTGAATAAATGGATTAGTTAGGTAATCGTCACTTTTATTATATTGGCTTTACCTACCCATGAACCGGAGATTCAGCAGAGATTTATTCAGGCCAAGATCTAATCAGAAAGTAAAAGAAATTCTAATTTTAGGCTAATACGTGCATTGCTTCTCATTGTGTTTGCTCAGGTCTGGGAAGTGTTGATACTCCCTTTTGTCAGACAGATGATATGGAAATTGATGTCTCCTTAAGATTTGGGTGATCTAAGTCATGTACCACAAAGACCCTCATTCTAATATAGACCACCACATTATAATATTCATTCTCTTGTTGACCAATCAGAGTTGATTTCCAGCCCTCAAGAACACCTACTCTTTGAAGGGCATATAAAGTAAGAGCCCAACACCGATAGGGGTCTTTGGCTTGAGAGAGATGGGCAAAAGGCCATACTTTTATTAATAAACTTGCTGGCCTTATTAATAAAATGATTAAATTAGCAGAAATGATGTCTCTTAGAATTGTTTAATTACAGTTATGAGGCATTTGGGAAAGGAAATTAAGATGGATCACAGTGAGTGGAGAGGGGGAGAAAGGAGGCTGGGAAAAGGTCATTAGTAAAGAATTTATAGAGAAGAAGATGGCAATTGACTTGGACTTTAAAGAAAGGAACAGACTTAAAGCACGGCATGAGCAAAAACATTAAGAAAGGAGGGAATAGGTTGAAAATGGAGTCCTGAGAGTGAGTGAAGGAGAGTTAGTGTCATATGAAACTGCAGAGTTAGGGATAGATTGCAGAGGACCGGGAATGCCATTTTCAGTATTGTGTACTCTATTTGGCAGATATTTGAGTAGAGGACTGACAAGGAGATCAGAATTTTAAGAAGATTAGTCTAATAGCTATGTGAATGGTAGAGTAGGTCCAATAAATCCAATCTAATACACATTTAGTAAGTACCTACAGGTGCTGCTAAGACGTGGGCACACAATTGTAAAAAGCAAAAAAGAAAAAAAGAAAAAAAAAAAAAAGAAAACAAAGGACAGGTCCTACCCTCAAGTATCTCACAATCTAAAGGTAAAACTAGATAAATGATAATCTGGAAGAAGGAAAATCAGGCAGAAGGGGGCATTACAATTACCTAGGTGAGATGTAATGATGACATGAACTAGCATCATTGTAAGAAGAGCAGAAAAGAAGGAATGGATGCCAAAAATATTGTCAAGAGAGAATATACAGGATTTAAGGACTAACGGAATGTGGACGGTTAGAGAAGAAAAGTGAAATAAGACTTCGAGGACACAAGCCAAAGTGGCTAAAAGGATGATAAGTAGAAATAAATAGAAGTGAGGAATTTGGAAGCAGGTTTGGGATAAGAGGTGTTGCTTTGTTGGCTTGTTTTTGTAAATTTTATTTTTTATTTTCAACTTAAATACAGAATGAGAAAAGAAAAAAAAAACATTGCCATATACACAGCAGAACATGAGAGAGGATTTGATATAAACAATAAATTTTTACTTCAAGAAAACCTATATAATAAATACTACGTATTGTTTTCAAAGCTGCCCAGCTTTTCTTTGCTTTCTTGTAGTTTTTCTTTTGTTCTCTACTGTGCACTTTGTATTTTTTTCCCTTCTTTCCCCACCCAGCTCCCCAGTTCCATCCACAAAGAAGGCTACAATTAAGCATGGATATTGCATACATATAGATAGATATCTATAAACATACACATATATACACATACATAGGACCATACTATGCTTATTTCCACCTGTCATCTACTGAAGGTGAACAGCATCTTCCTTCATAAGTCCAAGTCTTCCCATGCTTTTCTAAATCAACCAGTTCATCATTTCCTATACCACAGCAATATTCCAACCCAGTCACATCCTATATGAGAGATTGTCTATGAAAGATTCCCCTCCCAATTTTTTTTGCATTCCTTCTATTCTTAGCTGCATAGGTTTTATTTATATGAGACAATTTTAATTTAAAATAATTAAAATTATCTACATTATATTTCTAAAATGCTCTCACCTTATAACACAGTTTAAGGTCTAATACTGCTGAACCTGCTTTCTTTACATCTTTTTCCCCTGGTTTCCTTGAAGTCCCTGAACTTTTGTTCTTATATATGAAATTTGTTATTATTTTTTCTAACTCAGTAAGATAATATTTAGTAACTTAATTGGCAAGGCATTGAATAAATAGATTAGTTAGGTAAAATTGTCACTTTTACTATATTGGCTTTACCTAGCCATGAATAATAAATATTACTTCAATTATTTAGATCTGACTTTATTTGTATTTGTCTGTTTTGGCAGGTATACTCTCAGGTATTTTATACAGTCTAGTTTTTTTAAATGGTTTAAAATAATATTAAATAATATTACTGATACATAATATAGTTTCCCTGTTTTTCTTTTTTGATTAAATCTATTTTAGATTTAACTTTGAGATCATGATTACTACCCCTGCTTTTGTTTTTTTCCATAATAAATTCTACTCCTGACCTTTATTTTATCTTTGTGTGTATCTCTATTTTTTATAGCATTTCCTAAAAACAACATACTGTTGAATTCAAATTCTTAATCTGTTATTAATTTCCATGTTATGGGTAAATTCATTCCATTCACATTGTAAGCCATTATTATCTGCTATTTATTTTCCTCCTTCCTATTTTTCCTCATTATTCCTCTTATCCTATTCCTATCCCTCCTCTCTCTTCTGCTTTACTTTTTTTTTCTTTTTGGTGACGCAATTGGGTTTAAGTGATTTGCCCAGGCTCACAGAGCTAGCATCAAGTATCAGAGGCTGGATTTGAACTCAGTTCCTCTTAATTCCAGGGCCAGTGCTTTATCCACTTCTCCATCTAGCTGCCCCTCTGCTTTACTTCTACCTACTACCTTGCCCTCCTATTCCTTAACATATCACCTCCTTCAAGAGTCATTCCCTTATACTCTCTCCCAGCTCTATCCCCTTGCCCTCTTATTTCTGTATTTAGAAGACTTTTGTACCTTTCTAGATATATGTTATTCCCTCTTTAATCCATTCCTGATGACAGTAAGTTTCTATCATTACCAGCCCTCCCTTCCCCTTACTAGCCTTTTTTTTCCTTTTATGCCTCATTTGTATGAGATAATTTCTCCTTTTTATCTCTCCTTACACAGTTTTATTTATCTATTTTTTTGTTTTTTAAAGAATCACCTCATCATAACCAGCTCAGGCCAAGCTTTTTTTCCCCAAAATTACTCACATAATGATGTCAGTCATAAGAGTACTAATAATAATTTCACATAGAGAAGTAAACAATTTGACCTCAATGAATCCTTTATAATTGGTCTTTAATGTTTACTTTATATTTCTACTGGATACTATATGTTGAATTTCCCCTTAAGTTCTGTTGTTTTTGTCATGAACACCTGAAAGTCTTTCAGTTCATTAACTGTCTTTTTCTTTTTCCATTCAGGATTATTGTTAACTTTGCTGGGTAAGTTACCCTTGGTTATAACCTTAGCTCTTTTGCTCTATGAAATATATTATTCACAGACCTATGGTTCTTCAGTGTAATAGCTGCTAGGTCTTGTGTAATCCTCATTGTAGAGCCATGATATTTAAGTTGTTTATTTTTTTGTTGTTGCTTCCAATATTTTCTCCTTAACCTGGGAGCTTTGATACTTGGCTATGATATTCCTGTAAGTTTTCCTCCTGGGATCTCTTTCAGGTTGTGATTAGTGGATTTATTTCTATTTTTGCTTTGTCTTCTGGTTCTAGCACTTTGGGGCAATTTTCCTTGATAATATCCTGTAATAATGTATAAAAATTATTTTTCTAATTGTAATTTTCAGGTAGACTGATTATTCTTATATTATTTCTCCTTAATCTAGTCTCCAAATCAGTTATTTTTCTGATGAGATGTTTCACAATCTCTTGTATTTTTTTTTCATTCTTTTGATTTTGATTATTATTTCTTGGTGTCTTTGAATGTAATTAGCTTCCTTTTGCCCAATTCTAGTTTTCAAGGAATTATTTTCTTCCTTAAGATTTTGATTCTTTATTTCAAGTTGTTTTCTTTACATAATTTTCTTGATTTTCTTGGATTTCTCTTGTTTTTCCTATTTTTTCCCTCAATCTCTTTTATTTGATTTTTAAAGTCCTTTTTGAGTTCCTCCAAGAATTTTTTTTGGGTGCTTTGGACAATTCAAAACTTTTCATTGAAGGAAGGGTGGCATTTTTTGCTCCATTATCTTCCTCTAAATATGAACTCAGATCTTCTCTATCCCCATAGTAGCTATCCATGGTTGGGTTCTTTCTCCTTTGCTAATTCATTTTTATTTATTTGTTTTTGTTTGGTTTTATTTTGTTTTTAGTTTAATCAAGTTATAGTCCCCAGGTATGGGGAACGGTGCCCCAAGTATCAGGTCTTTGTTACTGTTATTTTCTGAGGTCTAACCCTGGGCTCAACCTTGGGCTCTTCTCTCCACTCCTAAGCCACGGCTAGGGCCCTTAGTCATACTGTGCTGCAAAAGATCTCGCTCCTCTGGTCCCTCAGGAAGCTGCAAACTACAGCTGCCCTCTCCACCTCTGAAAACAGGGACTCAGCTCTCCTGCAAGTGCCCACAGCCAGCAGCTCCTGATGCCACACTCATCAGGTTTGTGTTAGTACCTTCTTTCCCACAGACACAGCTTAGCATGCCTCTGGTCAGCACAGCTGTGCTTGGCATCCCTCAACAGTGGAAGGTCCTTCAATCTTCCCCTACTCTACTGTCAGACCCCCACACTGTTCAAGAGAAGACAGTTTCTTTTTTTTTTAACAAAATTCATTTATTCTTTCTAAATTTTTATTTATTCTTAGTTTTCAAAATTCACTTTCACAAGATTTTGAGTTCCAAATTTTCTCCCTATCTCGTGCCTCCCCCTACCCCAAGATGGTGTGCATTCTGAATATTCCTTCTCCTAATCTGCCCTCCGTTCTATTCCCTCCCCTTCTCTTATCCCCTTCCCCTTCAATTTTTCCATAGGGCGGGATAGATTTCTACACCCCATTGCCTGTATGTCTTATTTCCCTTAAATTTAAAATAATTTAATTTAAAAATTGAAAACAATTTTTTACATTTGTTTTTAAAACTTTGGGTTCCAAATTTTCTCCCTTCCTCCCTCCCCATCCACCCTCATTGAGAAGGCAAGCAACTCCATACAGGTTGTATATGTGTAGTCATGTAAAACACTTCCATATTAGTCATGTTGTGAAAAACTAAGCATATTTCCCTTCATCCTATTCCACCCCCAATTTATTGTATTCTCTCTTTCGACCCTGTCCCTCCTTAGAACTGTTTGCTTCTGATCACCCCCTCCCCCTAATCTGTCCTCTTTTTTATCATCCCCCTGCTCTCTTGTCCTCTTGCCCCCTATCTTCCTGTAAAGTAAGATAGATTTCCATACCCAACTGAGTGTGTATGTTATTCCCTCCTTAAGCCAAATCCAGTGAGAATAAGATTCACTCATTCATTCTCACCTTAACCCACTTTCCCTCCATTGTAAAAGCCTTTTCTTGTCTGTTTTATGAGATAATTTACCCCATTCTACCTCTCCCTTTATCCTTCGCACAGTATAATCCTCTCTCACTCCTTGATTTTATTCTCCAGATATCACCCCTTCATCTTCAACTCACCATGTGCCCTCTATTTATATATATACATACATAAAATTTTTCACTCCAACTACCCTAATACTGAAAAAGGCCTCAGGAGTTACAAATATCATCTTCCCATGCAGGAATGTTAACAGTTCTACTTTAATAAATACCTTATGACTTTTCTTTCATGCTTACCTTTTCATGCTTCTCTTGAGTCTTGTATTTGAAAGCCAGATTTTCTATTTAGGTCTGGTCTTTTCATCAAGAATGCTTGAAAGTCCTCTATTTCAATGAATATCTAATTTTTTCACCTGAAAGATTATACTCAGTTTTGCTGGGTAGGTGATTCTTGGTTATAATCCTATCTCCTTTGCCCTCAGGAATATCATATTCCATGTCCTATGGTGCCTTAATGTAGAAGCTGCTAAATCTTGCATTATCCTGATTGTGTTCCCACAGTACTTGAATTGTTTCTTTCTGGCTTCTTGCAATATTTTTTCCTTGACCTGGGAACTCTGGAATTTGGATACAATATTCCTAGGAGTTTTCCTTTGGGGATCTCTTTCAGGATGTGATCACTGCATTCTTTTGATTTCTATTTTGCCCTGTGGTTCTAAAATATCAGGGCAGTTTTCCTTGATAATTTCTTGGAAGATGATGTCTAGGCTCTTTTTTTTTTTTGATCGTGGCTTACAGATAGTCCCATAATTTTAAAATTCTCTCTCCTGGATCTATTTTCCAGGTCAGTTATTTTTTCAATGAGATATTTCACATTGTCTTCTATTTTTTCATTCTTTTGGTTTTGTTTTACAATGTCTTGATTTCTCATAAAGTCACTAGCTTCCAATTGCTCCGTTCTAATTTTTAAGGAAATATTTTCTTCAGTGAGCTTTTGGACTTCCTTTTCCATTTGACCAATTCTTCTTTTTAGGACATTCTTCTCCTCAATGGCTTTTTGGACCTCTTTTGCCATTTGGGTTAGTGTATTTTTTAAGGTGTTTTTTGTTCAGTAATTTTTTTTGAGTCTCCTTTAGCAAGCTATTGACTTGTTTTTCATAATTTTCTTGCATCATTCTCATTTCTCTTCCCAGTTTTTTCTCTACTTCTCTTACTTGCTTCTCAAAATGCTTTTTGAGCTCTTCCATGGCCTGGGACTGACTTAGATTTTTCTTGGAGGCTTTGGATATAGGAGCTTTGACTTTGTTGTCTTCTTCTGGTTGTCTGTTTTGGTCTTCTTTGTCACCAAAGAAAGATTCTATGGTCTGACTTTTTTTGCACAGTTTGCTCATATTCCCAGCCGATTACTTGATTTATAAACTCTTTGTTAAGGTAGGTGTCTGCTTCCAGTGTGGAGAATGTACTGTCCCAAGCTTTGGGGGTTTTGTGCAGTTATTTTCAGAGACACATTTAGAGACCTGTAAATTTTCAATTCTTCCAAGATGGTATGATCAAGGTGGAGGTGTCTACTCCTTTCCTGGCCTGTGCTGTTGTCTATGAGTAACCACAAGCACTCTTTTCTGCCTTGGAACTGTAAGGAGGATATTCTCTTCACCACTACTACAAGCTCCACCACACCAGTGCTCCTCCTCACCCCAGGACCACCACCCAGAATTGTGACCCAGATCGAAGCACAAGTAAAGCAAGAGAATCCTGCCTCAGGACCAGCAAAGAGATCCCTGAAATATGCCTCTGATCAGCCACTGGATTCCCTTTCCAACTGTGGGCCAAGAGCTCTAGAAATAGCCACTGGCCAGGTGCTATGCCGGGACTGGGGCTGGGACCAAGCTTCTCTCTCACCGCAGTCACAGACTTTTCCTACTGACCTTTTACATTCTCTTTGGTATTTGTGGATTGAGAAGTCTGGAAACTGCCACAACTCTCAGTGATTTAGTCCTCTGAGGCCTATTTTGCCTGCGTGCCCACGCGGAACTGCATTCCTCTTCCAGCCTGGCACTATAGACCTTTCCAATAACCCATCCAGGTTGTCTTGGGATGGAAATTTGTTTAACTCTGTCTTTTTTTGTGGGTTCTGCTGCTTTAGAATTTGTTTAGAACCATTTTTTACAGGTATTTAGAAGGGTTTGGGGAAGAGCTCAAGCAAGTCACTGCTTTAACTCCACCATCTTGGCTCTGTCCCAAGAAGACAGTTTCTAAGACTAAGCCTGCCTCCTAAGCCAGCTGCCCCTCCAGAGCTTTTTGTTTGTTGATTCTGCAGAGTCAGCCTGGAGGTATTTGCACTTCACACAGGCTGAACCTCACCTCTGCAGGTCAGGTCTTTCCTGGGTTCTTCTCAAATTGTCTAAGATGAACAACTGCTTAAACTTAACTTTTGTTTATTTCCACTGCTCTGCATGCCCTCTGAGGCAATGTTCTGTCTTTTTTTGTCAAGGAAATTGGAAGAGCTGAAAGTTTTCTGACCTACTCCACCAACTTTCTAGAATCCTTTCCAAGAAGTGTTGTTTTGGAAACACCAAATCCTGGTGGATGCATAAGCAAAGATACAGGAAGGCAGTTAAAACACCGGAATGAAGCTTTGTAGAGTCTGGGGTAAAGATAGATGTGGAAGCAACTGGTATAAAGATAATTGTCGAAATCTCAGGAGTAGATGCCAAGGGAGAGTGTAGAGTGAGAAGGAAAGCATATGTAGGATAAAGTGTTGAGGGACATATTTGAGGGAGAACAGGAGACAACAAGACGACAGTGACAGAGAAGCCAGAGAGGTAGAAAGACAACTGTGGGGACAGAATCTCATGGAAGCCAAGAGAAGAGTACATCCAGAAGGAAGGAGTGTCCAATAGAATTAAAAACTGTAGATAGATAAAAGGAGCTAGCCATAGAAAAAAGGCCACTGGATTAGGTAATAGAGAGATTTCAGGAGTCAAAAAGATCTTGACTGGCTTAGGCCACTGAGCTAAATCTAAAAAGAGAAAATGAGTAAGGATATTGTTGGGATTTTTGTTTCTTGGGTTGTTTTAGCCAATTTATAGAAACAAAGAAAAAGAAAGAATGAATAATAATACTGATAAAAATTTGTATAAAATAAAATTATATAACTGAATTATTTAAAAGAAATTAAAAATGGGAAATAGACAAAAGAAATAACATCAACACCTTCTATAATAATTTCATCAAGAATTTTAACTAAATAATTAAATGTAAAATAATTGCCACAATAAGGAGATCAAAAAAGCCAAAAAAGTACCTTCCTTAGTCATCAAACATCTGACTTGACAGAGATATGAGCACTTGAGGCAAAAACATAAAAACAAAAACAAAACAAAACAAACAAACAAAAACCAAAAAAAAATCACCTGGCTAGTGTATAAACTCTTCTGCAAAACTGTATGAAAAATGATAGTGTGTGATTATGTGTAGTATTATCTCATAAATTTCAAGAAGCAATGCAGGGCAAAATCAGTTTAAAGGAAGTTTGGAATATATTCAATAAAGTGAAATCATCCTAAGGGCATTCAAATATGAAGAAAGACTGCAAACATAAGAAAAATAGAGAAGATTTATAAAAACAATTTTAACAAATTATTTTCTCCATCAAATATAGTGGATCCATCACAATTTTGTGCATTTAGAATTTTATGCATTATTATGAAATTTATGTATTATAAATACATAAGGGTCCTGGATTTGCCAGACTTCCAAACAGGTCTATAATGCCAAAAGATGTTTAAGAACCCTTACTGTAGAATATATTCAACAGTATGTATATCAAAATAGACATTGCAAGGCAATGAGCTAGGTCCAGATAGATGGATGGCTTCTGGCAGAAAGTAAAGCTCTTATAATGATCCTAAGCTTTCCATGAAAGCAAATACCCTTTATTTTTAAAAATTCTAATATTTTATCAGTGTTGTTACAAGGCAGGGAGTTTTGGAACACCACACAGGGATGTTGTGAAGGTCAAATGAGATAACATTAGAATGCAAGCTCCTTGAGGTCAAGGACTGTCATACTTTTTGCTTATCTTTCTATCACCAGTGTGTAGTTCAGTGCCTGGCAAGTGATTAATAAATCTCTCTCTCTCTGCCTTTCTCTGTCTCTCTGTCTCTCTCTGTCTCTGTCTCTGTCTCTCTCTCTCTCTCCCCTTGTGTCTTTCTGTCTCTTTCTGTGTCTGTCTCTGTCTCTATCCCTCTGTGTCTGTCTGTCCACCCATCTGTCTATCTAATATTAGCTATAATTATAGTGATCAAAACATGCAAAGACAAACGAGGAAGCCCATAATTTTGGGATATACAAAGGGAATTCCTAGGACTAACTTAAGTGGCACAGTTTACTGATTAGGAAAGAGCCCTTTACTTCCAGAATAAAAACAAATAAACAAAAAGGAATGAAAGTTCTTGCATGATAACAACACTGTTATTGGAATAAGACTCCTAGGAGAAATTAGTAGAATATTCCCTTTCCCTGGACATGTGCCTGGGTGAAAATGAGAAGCAAAGCGCTCTGGGATGAGCTTTTCCATGCTTCTCTTGGCCAGAGCATCTCCCTGAGAACAGAAGGAAAGGTTGAACTAAGCTCACCTTACAGGCAAATAAGCCTTCTACAGGTACCTGGGGAAAAGGTTCTCACATGGGGAAAACACAATCTGCTTCACAAAGAGGAAGCAAGAAAATTCACCCTCATTAGGAATGGCAGCTGGCATTTTGTGTGTATGAACAGAAGCAAAGAAATGCTACCACTTCTCCACCCTCGATTGAATATGCACATAATAGGTGCTTACTACTTACTTCCACTTGTGTATCCACTTTTGTAAATTCATCATAAATATGAGTGGCACCTAGTAGTCCCATAATAATTAAGCACATATTAATTTCCACTATGCGTATTCATTCATTTATTTATTTATTTTCAGCTTAGTTAAGTCATAAATGAATAATGAGTACAGTATAAGCCCAAAGCCTTCAACTCAAAGCTTCAGTTAAGGAGCTTCTCATTTTTGTACATCACCTCTACTATTTAGTCCTTTTCTTCCTGAGTTAAAAATATTTTCATATTGTACTGTGTTCAAAAGATTATTCAATGTAAAATTTGAACAGATGGTCTTAAAAGTCTCTTGAGATGTTTCCTATCCTGATGAATGTGAATACATACTTCATATTATGGTTTCATTGGCTTTGGGGTCTTTTATAATATATCATATATATATATATACATATATATATGTACATATATATACATATCAAATCTACATACATTCCAATATATACATAATTATATTTGTAAACTATATTTTATATATATTGGTAGCCAATCCTTGACTATATGGGCCTATAAAAGTCTTTGTGCCATTTTAAGCTTTTAAAGCTCAACAGATCTGCAAATATAAGTACTTAGCACAGTGCTTGGCACCTATTAGGCATTTTAATAAATACTTATTAATTGATTGAATACAAACCTGTACACAGATGGCATACTATGAAGACAAATTGTTTCCATGTTTTAGTCTCCTAGCATGTTTAAGTTCCCAATTAATAATCCCCTTCATCATAAAAAAAATTCATGTGTAACATGTATTTTTTGGTTGGTTGGTTCTTTTTACCAAATTTTTGATTTCTTCAGTGTAGGGAGCTCCCAGTGAGAGCTCTGCCTGCTAATTCAGATCCGCCCATATTCTCCTGCTTGATAGCCTTAGGGAGTCACATAGTTAAGTGACTTATCCAGGGTCACAAGCTAGTTTTTGTTTTTGTTTTTGTTTGGGGGAGGCAATTGGGGTTAAGTGACTTGTCCAGGGTCACACAGCTAGTAATTGTCAAGTGTCTGGTCTGAGACTGGATTTGAACATAGGCCCTCCTGACTCCACGGCTAGTGCTCTATTCACTGCGCCACTTAGCTAGTGTTTTTTAGAAGCAAGAGCTGAGCCAACATCTTCCTGAGTATGAGTCAAGTCTCATTCTACAGCCCAAGCTACCCCTTTAAAAAAAAAGGCAAAAAACCTATTTTTTGTGTGCTAAAAATGTTCTTTTTTCTAGCTACAGTTACATCTCTCGTTAAATTTGTAGGAAGCATTAGGTTAAATTTAGGGATCGACCAAACTGGGGGTTGTTCATCCATAACATTACCCTCACAAGACTCTACCTAGCCAAGGATGGGTATCCTCTGGTCTCCACCAAGCCACAGGCTCCCCACCCCCGATAGACTTTTGTCTTCTAACAATGAAGTTTTGGTGTAAAAGGCCAAGAAAACAAACAAACAAAAACCCAGCAGCAAGCAAACAGCTTTCTCCAGCTTCCCTTAGTTTTATCAGCTTGTTAGGCTTAGGTCTGATTTGGCTCTTTTCTGTGAAAAACTCATCAACACCCAGAGAAATGTGGTTCGCAAATTAAAATAGTAATATCAGTGATTTCCCCTGAGAGGGCCTTGCTTCTAGCCAGCCAGAGGCAGTATCACTGAGCAGCAACTATTGAGATCTCTCAGTGGTGCTGCTGCTGCTACCGCTGCTGTGTTTATGGGAGCACTAATACTGACAGGCAGGAAACTGTCATCTGTAAACGCTAATACAAACTAATGCAAAACCATGATAATAATGATTTCCTCTTAAAGAAATGGAATTACTATTATTACCACTGGAATATTTGCCAAAGGCAAGAAACACAAACAACAACTCAAAAAAATAAAATAAAATAAAATGAAAACCTTTGCTGATCCCTATACTGTCTGCTTGCTTCATTAAGCGGTTCTACAGACCTCTGCTAAATACAGCCTCTCTCTGGATCATATCTTAACCATCCTTGCTCCCATCAAAGAAGAATTATTGGCTGAGTAATGACTGCAGAATCAGAGCCCAAGTACACAAGCCTAGTGGTGCTTTTTGTGTGTGTGTGAGTGTGTGTGCCTTTTTTTTTTCTTCTTGTCTAAGACTAAGGTGTCCTTACCTTCAAAATGACCAACTTGCCACTTTTCAGACTCAAGAAAAGGGCAAGTAATCTTGGAAGAAGCCATAAGAAGGTGTTGATGTGGGGTTACACATAAACAGAAGAAAGCAAAAGCACATGAGAATCTTGAAAACCAGTTGGCCCTGATTTTCCTCACTTCTGATTATATGTTTACATGCCCATGCCTTCTCCATTATGTAATGAAAACCTACAAGGCACAAGCAGATCTATCGTCTTTTTAAACTTCCTACTCTGCACCATATATACCAGCTTTTGGATGTACTTTCTTTAAAATGGAAAAGTTATGGAAAAAACATTGCTCCTAAGGGATAATAAATTGAAGAACCATAGCTGAAGGATCCAGTAGACACAGCTTTCAGGGTCCTCCCCATCCCATCACTGTGCATCTTATAAACATGCTCCCTTATGACTTCATTTTGTTCTGGATGTGTGTTCATATGTGAATCGCTCTTTATTTTGTTCTATTTTCCAAACTGTTGTCTCGGCTGCGTTTCTCCTCTTCCCTCCAGCCCGGATCAATCTGTTCATTTCCAAAAGCCAGCAGCTTCCCCAGTGTCCTGGGAAACAGGAGCTGCACAGCTGAAGAGGCATGCATTTGATTCAGCTATCAAATATGGGTAGTGGCATTGGAGAGGAGGCAACTGTGAAAAATGGTCAATATCTAATGGTGGATAGAAATTTGGGCCTGTGTTCAAATCCCTCCTCAGACCATCAGCTAGCAGTGAGACTCTGGGCAAGGCACTTACCCAATCTTTGCCTCATTTTCCACATTTCTGAACTGAGGGAGTTTGACTCTTGACTTCTAAGGTTCCTTCCAGCTCTAAATCTGTGCTTAGATGATTAATATTTAAGTCTTATCCTGTCCTGTTCAATTGGGAATAATTGACCTTTTATTTTGTAGCATAATAAAATCAAGCCAACCTAACATGCCCATTTTGTGATATTTTGAGCATATCAAAATTTTACCAAAATGTTTTTACTTTAAATGTGATGCTAGAAGGGGTACATCTGAGGTAAAAACAGGAAGATTACTATTTTATGTTGTTAACGCTCAAATTCATTGCAGAGGAGCATATTCCAATTCTGTAATGGAAGACAATAGGGAAAAAAGGCTTTGATCTGCTAACATTTGCTGTACAGGTGTTTTGCACTTATTTCAAACATCGATTTAACTATGATCTCATCAATGTAGGAACCTCCACCAGAGATGCAGATTGCATTGTGCCTGTACTCAACAGCAGGAAACACGTAAGAAACATATCTTTCGTAAAGTAATGCAAGCTGATAAATATTGTTAAAATTAGATTTGCTCTTCCTTGGGTGTCAAATACTTATCTTGCTGTCAATGGATTAATTAAGTGATTAATTTCCTATAGAATAGATACATGCTTAGTATATAGGTTATACCAATAGCTTAAATTTATATAGTGATTTAGCTTTTAGAAAGAGATATACTTACATTGTGGGTACTATTATGATCTCCATTTTATTGCTGGTATTCAGTTTTTTCAGTTGTATCCTACTTTTTGTGACTCCATTTTGGATTTTCTTGGCAAAAATACTGGAGTGGTTTGCATTTCCTTCTCTAGCTTATTTTACAGATGAGGAAACTGAGGCAAACAGGGTTAATTAACTTGCCCAAGATCACACAGTTAATAAATGTCTGAGGCCAGATTTGAACTCAGTAAGATTAGCCTTCCTGACTCTAACTCTAGCACCTTATTTGTTAGACCACCTCATTGCCCTTTATCTCCATTTTACAGATGGAAAAACTGGGGCTGAAGGAGGTTCCATAACTTGCCCAGGGTAAGAGAAAGGATTTGAATATTGTTCTTCCTGACTCCAAGCCTAGCACTCTATCCACTATACCAAACTGTCTCTCTGTAAAACTTTATACTATAAAGGACATGTATGACTGGGAAAATATGTGGGTCCATAATAAAATGAGAAAACAGAATAGATGGACACTGACAGTTTTAAACTGTTATCCACAAAATATTTAAAGGTCTAGAACATATTGGCTAGAATCTCTCTAGAAAGAATTGCACAGGATAAGAAACTGAGAATGGGTGGCTTCCTGCATCTGTGAAGGTAGTGCCTACTACACTAACTGGATCAGAGATACATTTACGGATTAATATTCTAGAATAGAAAACCTTTAAGAGCAAGAATTGTCTTATTTTTCTTTGACTTCCCTCCGGCAAATAGCATATCACTTCAAACAATCTAACTGATTAATGGAGATTTCTTGAGTAAAAGAATGTAAGAATAAATTACTCATAGATGGCAGAAGCTATTAGGGATCTTAGAACTCATCTAGTCCAATTCCCTTATGGTATAGATAAGGATAATCAGGCCCAGTGAAGTTAAGTATTCCACCATGCCTGAAATACTCACCCTCCTCATCTTCACCTCTTGCAATCTCTTAACTCTTCAAGGCTCAACTCAAGTGCCACCTCTTACACAAGGTCTTTACTTATTAGCCCCTAGTTTTTAGCATTCTTCCTTCCCTACCAAAATTACTTTGTATTTACTCTGTATAAATTTTCTGTTTATTTTTCTACATATATGTTGCTTCTCTCCCATGAAAATATTTTAAGCTTTTTTCAAGGCTAGGATTCTTTTCATTTTGTTCTTTGTATCCTATGGGATTATTTCTAGTATTTATCACAGTGCCTGGCACTTGGTAGGTGATTTATAAATGCTTATTGAGTATAACTGAATTTTCTGTTAATGAGAGGTTAGATGGAAACCAGGTCTGTGATGTTATTGGCATAGAGAAATTTCAGAAATAACACCTCCTCTGCTAGGATAGATTGGCAACCATTCTGCAACTTACAGCCTTAGAGAAATACCTGAAACACTGAACCCAGGGTTAAACCACCAGGTTGAGTCAGTGATGACATCTGAACCCAGATCTTCCTGATTGCTAAGCTGGCTGTCTATCCACATTACTGGCCATAAATGCTTCAAAATATTTTAAAATAGATTTCATACGGATTGAGCCAAATCCAGAAATGTCAACATCATTTAACTTTCAAAAAGAGAATCTAAGGTTGAAAGAGCCCTAGCTGGCCATCTAGTCCAGTACAAGCACAGACAAGTATCCCCTTGCACTACATCATTGCCTGGTATCCATCCCAACCTTTGCTTAAAGATCACTAATAAGGGATAGCTAGGTGGCACAGTGGATAGAGCAGTGACTATATGTGTGTAGGTGGGTACATATATAATATATATATATATATATATATATATATATATACATATATACACATATGTATATATAAGCACATCTACATTATTATACATGAGTGTATGTATACACGTGCATATATATATACAGAAATATACATAAAAGATATGAGAGATTTATATGGATAAATTAGATATGCACTTATATCTATATGAAAATAGTTATTTGGCATGGTCTGAATATTGCTTCTTTTTTATTTATTAAAGTGTCATGTGGTTTTGAATGGGTCACTAGCACAAAAAAATGATTCTACGAAACAGTGTTGCTTATGTATTTATATTACTTGCATGTAAAGTATGCAGTGATTTAAAAAAATATCAAATGAGTTACTAGATGTAAAGTGCTTTGCAAATCTTAAAGCACAATATCTAAATATCATTATTATGGGATATAAGGACTTTTGACATCAAGACAGAAACAACAAATGATTCTGAATATGGGCAGTGATAGAGAGGAGAATTACCTCTAGAATTGGTTAGATGATAGCTGTCCCCATCTTGTTATGTGAAATGTTATTCCTGTTCCTCAATGAAATTTTCTGAACCCAAAATCAGAATGCATGATCTGAAAAAAAAGGTTATTCCTATTGCAAAGCTTCATTTAAGATATATTTTCTTTTCTTCAGTTATGACTGTTCTAGATAATAATTAGAGCTTCTCAAAATGAAATGTACTTTCTCAAAAGGTAGTGAGCTTCTCACCACTGGAGGTCTTTAAGTAAAGACTGGATGACCAATTGTCAGGAATATCATGGAGGTTACATCTCTTCTCTATTCCCATTGATACTATACTAGTTCATGCCATCATTATTCCCACTTTCCAGTCCTCATAAGCTTTCCCACTTTGACTCTCTCCCCTGCCAAGTACATTCATATCACTGTAAAATCATCATTATTCTGTAGAGATCTGGTCATGTTACTACTTGTTCAAAAACAAACAAACAAACTATAACCTAACAGCAACAACAACAAAAAACTTCAGTAACCTACTTCGGTAGCTCCCTAGGTTACTGAGTAAAGCTTAAATTCCTTGTCCTCTGTTAAAATACAACACCTTTCCTTGCCTTTCCAACCTGTATTTTATCACCGCTTCCATTCATTCTTTGTTCTAGACAAATTGGAAAGATTTCTGCCTCCTAAAGCAAACTATGCTCTCACACCACTGTGCTCTTACTTGTAATATTTCCTATGTTTAAAAGCCTAAAGGAGTGTGGCATAGTTAGATGGAGCTCTGGACTTGGCCCTGGATTGGTTCCAACAGCTTTCTAGCTCACTTATACCCTATTTAGATAGATAGATAAATAGATAGGTAGATAGATAGATATAGAGATAGATAGATATATGTATATATATATATATGTATATTATAATATACTATATTATACCATCCGTTTCCTTATTTGTAAAACAGAGATAATAATATCCATAGTACCTAGTGGACAGAAAGGCTCTAATTAGATAATGTATGTAAATTGTTTTAAAATCTTATGGGATGTGAACTAGAGTGTCAAAAATCAGTATAGTAAAAAGGTTAATAGATGGTAAAGATGCATCTACACTATTCTTGACAAATAGTCATTCAAGCTATATAGTATGTAAATACCAGCTATTATTAGCAAATACTTTCTCCTCCAGAAAATTTTTCCTGTCCACTATAGTGAGTAAAAACCTTCCCATTCAGCCATCACATAATTCTTTGTTTTGTGATTAATTCACTTATCATATACCATTGTGTGTTAAGAGCCCTCATTTTGTGTCCTCATCCCCTACTAGATTATCAGCTCCAAGAGGACAGATTTGTGTCACATTTAAGATTTTTCTATCTTGTATAAAATCCTCTGGCTTTTAAAGTCTTCCATAACCTGGCCCCTTTCTACTGTTCCAGTCTTCTTACACCTCACTCTCCTTCACATACTCTGCTATCCAGTGGCCTCTTTGCTTTTCCTGGAAACCTGACACTCAACACTCTGTCTCTCTCCTCTTTTCCACTTCCATGCTTCAAGTGTCAGTTAAAGTCTCACTTGCAAGGAACCTTTCCTAGTCCTCCATAATTAATCTGTGTCTTCTTTATGAGACTATCCCCGATTCATTCTGTCTATATTTTGTTTGTTTGCATTTTGCGTCCTCCATTACACTTTGAGCTTCTTGGGAACAGGAACTTTTATTTTTTTGCCTTTCTTTGTATCTCCAGCACTTAGCAGAGTGCCTAGCATATAGTAAGTGCTTAATAAATGCTAGTTCACTAGCTGACTTCTGCAAATAACAGTTTTCTGAACACAGTAGTCTCTTAAGACTTTTTTTATTAGTTGATCCATTCTGTTAGAACTTCCAGAACACTTTTATCTCTGACATGGTATGCATCTATAATTCCGATTTGTTGTGTATCTATTCTAAGCAGTCAATAGAAAATAAAGAAATGGGATATCTTTTGAAAGATCCTTAAGTGACTGAAAAATCAGTCTGTGGAACTGTGGCAGAACAGAAAAAGACAGTTATTGAGTTCTCAATGTCTTGAGATGACAGTGTTTGTATGCCATTGGTTACACATGTTAGCTCCCCTCAAAGACCTTAGGGAGAAGCCAAGATTTACACATATAGATACAGATAAACAGGATAAGGAGTAATGTAGCATAATAGATTGGAGGTAGCTATGTGCTGCAACTAGCTAGCTCCAACCAGCTCTAGAGACTATTGTTAAATTTTCAGCATGAACATTTATACCTCAAAGATCAGTAACCCTACAAATCAGGGCTTGATTCTTTGTTTTACTGTTTGTCTACACTTAAGGAAAATATGGAGGAAACTTTAATAATGTTGATTAAGCTTAAAAGTGTGTCTACTGTCTTTTTTTCCCTTTAGTAAGCCAGTTCTTAAATATTTACAAGCATAGCCCTTGACACAGAATTTAGAAGGCCTTGAAGTCAAGAAAGCTTGGGTTCAAGTCCCACCTTACATGTTAGCCATATATCTGTGGGTGAGTCACTGAAGTCACTTAAGTTTTCTGTGTCCAGGGAATTCTCCAAGATTACACTTACAGATGAGTTGCTGATCTGAATAGAGGAAGAAGTCTTCATTCAGTCTCTGCGATAATGAAATCATAGTACCACATGTATGTATACATACACATGCGTATATTAGGATAGTACGGGAAATGGAAGAAAGGACAGAAGACCATTGGTTTTGTCATTTGACCAGACATTCAAAATTAGTTTTTTTTATTTATTCATTTATTTTGAAAAAAGATTGTGTGTAGATATGGGGTTCTTAAACTTCTTTTGTGTCACGGACTCTTCTGACAGTCTAGTGAAGTTTACGTTTTTTCTCAGAATGATGTTCTTAAATTTATAAAATGCATAGGTTTATAAAGGAAGTTTACTATATTGAAATACAATTATCAAAATATTTTTAAAAGCTCACCAATTGCACAGTAGTTAGATCTAGATATAATTAAAAAAATAACTTATATTTGTCTCTGTGAACCTTAATTTGCAAAATGTGACCTGACAGAGGACTTGACTCCAAATTCCCTGCAACTGACATTTAAATATTAAATATTAAACATTCCCTTTAAGCTTAAAGTAATTTTCACTTATTGAACTTTATTGGACACAGAGCTAAGCATATGAGGTCTCTGGGTTATTGTCTTTCATGGTCTCTGTCCTTCCCTGAAACATACATCACTATCTTTTTTACAAGTCTCCTACATCAAATAATAATAATATGTCTCCTGAAGTATAATACCCTCTCCAAAACATGAGACAAAAGATGATGAAATAGATTGTTAAATTAAACTCCATTTCTAGTGTCAGATAGCAGGAGATAAGAAATAATACCCACTTGGGTAGGGAAGGGTAGGAGAAGCACAAACATGAGAGGAATTGACCCCATTCTACTTCGAAATTACTCAGCTCATTCTAATACAAAAATTCTAGTTAAGAAAAACACATCTAAATCAATTTTTCAGTATATTTTCTTCTCAAGAAATCTTTTTCTGATGTAACATTTCATTTTTACCTTAATATTATTTCCGAGATCCTACAGAAATTAAAATCCAGGGTTATAAGTGAGATATCAATTAACATAAGAATCAATTTAATGGTAATTTAAATAGCTAACTATTACAATTTTTGCATAATGAAGTGGCCTCTGGGCTTGAAGTCCTAATCATGTCTAATTAATTTAAAGGATGTTACTTTTTATTATCATTGAAATTTCTGACAGGTGATAAAACATTTAGGGTCCCAGTCACAAACTTTTTCCATCAGTTTTACTCCAAGTTGACAAGTTGTACATTACTGCCTTAAAAATGTCTATTTAGGGAGTGAGATTGCTAAACTACACACTAAAATGTGTAACACAGCACCATTTCCTTGCACATTAAGAGCAAAACAAAACGATTCACTAAAACTTAACACCATAAATTGACATTTCATTTTTAAGCCCTTAATAGCTATCACCTTCTTAGGGTATAATCAGTTTCATTTTCAGAAAATCATGTTTATAACCTCTTGAATTTATATAGTGCTTGTCTTGTCAAAAATATGAATATTTTTGCATTATTAATATAAAGTGATCTTTTGCAGCCCAATATACCAAATCACTCCACTAAGATCAGATTAGCTAAAAGGTGTGTTGATTCTTAAAAGTGAAATAAAAAAAAGTATCAAGAAAGAAGATTTCCTTAGGGTAAGAAAAATTATTTATCAAAGAGTCTGGTGATTATAGACCATCTTCCTGAAAACAAATTGAGTCCCAAGTATGCAGAGTAATGTGGAGGAGTCTGAAGGGGTATGGAGACAGCCTGTTTGACTGGTTAAGTGATAAGGGGCCACCTCAAACAGCATCTGAATTAGGAAAAGCCAAGTCTAGAAGACCCCTATGTCAGCAGTCAAAGCCTTCAGGGAGGGGAAAAAAAAAAGCAACAGGCTTCAGGGGGGGAAAAAGAGCTTCAGAAGTCACTTTGAAAGACTTTACCTATGTTAATTGCTACCAAAAAAGCTAGGTGAGCTGAGGGATCTGGGAAGAAGAAATTCTATGAAAGGTAACTAAGAGTTCCCAGAGCTTCTGAAGCTTTCTGCTCTTTACCTTTGCGCTTTTAATCTATAGCGACTGCAATTCTGATCTGAAGGAAACATTTCACTTGATTTAGGTTCAGTCTTGCTTTATTCAGTAATCTGAGATTTGGAGGCAACCTTGTCTGTTTGTTTCACAGATAACTTTAACAAGTATGTTCAAGTACCATCCCCTCCTCCGTTTTACTCCTCTCCATCATAGCCAAAACTACTCATTTATCGTACCTGGGTCAAGTGTGGAGCTGAAGTGGCAATGTAAGTGCTTCCTGGGACATGACCAGGATGCAAAGCTGCTGAAAGGACAAGACCATAGGATTGGGGAAATACATGCTAGGATGGTGGCCTAGGTGCCTTTTGAATTTCTCACCAGAATGAGATTTCTGGTTATGTTGCTAAAACTAAGGAGTTTTGGCTTTGTCCTGCTGTCTCTTCAGAAATACTAACCCTTCATGTATCTAATCTACCTGTCATTTTACGTAGATTTCTAAACTTGTTCCTATAGTCCATGCAAAGAAGTCTTGGTTCTGAGACCCTATGTAAAAACTCAAAAGCATCCTCTTCCACCCCCTGACATGAGAGGATATATCTGTTTTCTAGATCTCAGAATTAGTATTATTCATATAAAATTGTACAACTGGAAGGTACTTTAGAAATCATCTGGTCTAATCTCTTTTCTAGGTAGGGAGTGAAAACTATGAGTTAAATCACTTGTCCAAGGTTGACAACTGATAGAAAGTTGGGAAGAGGAGTCAGTCATCTTGATTCTAGCATTTATTTTTTTAAGCATTTATTAAAGGCTTACTATATGCCAGGCACTGTACTAAATGCTTTACAAATAGCATTTCATTTAATCCTTACAACAATCCTGGGAGGTAAGTGGTATTATTATCCTCATTTGATATCTGAGGAAACTGAGGCAAGCAAAGGTTGAATGACTTGTTTATGGTCATGCAGCTAGTAAGTGTCTGAGGCAAGATTTATTCTTGTATCTTCCTAACTCCAGGCCTAGCATTCTATCCACTGCATCACTTAGGCTCAATGACTTCTAATACTGTTGATGTCTTATATGTAGAATAGTATATATGTGTTCATTTACAAAATTCATAGCAATTAGACCAGGAAGGATAATTGAAATAATGGAAGCCTTCTCTCTGACTAACATTGTGTTTCTCTGTTCTTTAGGCCTGCCTATCTTTATTGAAAAAAGAATATGGAAATCTATGTAGTTTGTGTGGGTCTGGGATTAATTATGCTGTTGATGAAGGACTGGCTACAGTACCTGTGCCTGAACTCAGGAATGACAAGCCTACTATACTAGGGTAAGCATATTTGCAAAATGGAAAAGGAGAAGAAATTGCCACACTCTAAGGATTTTTCAGGACACCCACCAAAAGTACTAAAAAATAAGATAATCCCTCAAAAAATGGGATGCCTGATCTCCTTAGCTCTGCGGCAGCTTATTCAAGGGTGCAGTTTTAAGAATTGAATAAATAAATGCCCATATTAATCACAAGTTTGAATTCAGGCCCTGGCCTAAAGGGCCTTGCAATCTATAGAAAATCACACACAAAGGTGGACACACACAACACAGGAAGGAGCTTATAAAGTCTTAGAGTTCCTAAAATAAAGCCTTTTTTTCCTCTCCCCACTATATTCAATATTCTTGGCTCATAAATAGAAAGGTGAGAAGGAAGAAAGTTGCAGTCTCTATACAACTCAGATTTTTTTTATCATTTACTCCTTGCTGCCTGTATCTGCAGTATGGTCAACTGAGGTACTGGGTTCTCTAAATAGGTTGTATGATCACTTATACATTAGTTAAAGGGTAATATGGGACATCTTACAAATACCCTTACAATACTAAATCTATGAAGACTATTCTGTCTTCCAAAGACAGAATTGCTAAAAGAATTATTAATTATGTATTAAAATAATAGATGAAGTTGGAAGTAGGAAGCCCTAGGAAAAAAAAGCTGCTGCAGTAGTTAGCAATGAGTGAACAACACATTGAACAAAATGTTTGTTCCTCTTGCTGAGACTATTGGTGGAATGTGGATTGACTGAGCTTTATTATCACAGAACTCTGTATAAACAACTAACCCAAACGAGGGAATTGCTGCCTTCTAATCGGGTAACCTAACATTGAACACAAGGTCACAGATATGCAAGGAAGTTCTTTGGGGTATGGTTGCTTATATAGATTTGCTCCCTTGTTGAAAGCATCTAGATATATTGCTGATCTCCTTATCTTATAGAAAATGTCTCCTTGGAAAAGCTCTGTTTGCATTTATTCCTTTAACAATGATTGAAGCTTTAGGTAGAGAGGCTGGGGAAAGCTGCATTGAGGAAGGGTCATCGAAGCTGAGTCCTGGAGAATGATTAGCATTCCAGGAATGGAGATGGCTTATCTTCAGTCAGTCAGTCAACAAGCATTTATTAAATGATTACTGTGTGCCAGGTACTGTGCTAAGTGATACAAAAATAAGTGAGATGTCAAGATTGGATGCAAAGAAAGGGGAAAAATAATACTGTGGTCCCTGGCCTCATGGAGCTCACATTCTAATGAGGGAGATAGCATGCAAAAAAATGTATATACATGCTACAGAATAAATGGAAGGTAGTCTCAGAGAGAAGGTACTTGGGAGGAGGGAGAGTTAGGAGAGGACCAGAAAAGGCCTCCTGCAGAAGGAGAGCAAATCAATCAACAAGCTTTTATTAAACACCTACTACATACGAGGCATTGTGACAAGTGATAGAATCTTCATTATAGAACTGCTCTGGGCTTCAATGGAAGATTTTGTAAGTTCACAAAGTTTGATTAATTTCTTCATCAAAAAGTTTTTCCAAAAGATGAAATGCCGGCTATGATTTGCACACTATTCTACGCCTGAGACGTAGAATCATGAAAGTTAGTGCTGAAATCGACATCAGATATGATTGCATATAACTTCATTTTGTGGAAGAGAAAATTATACTCTCATGATTTAAATACATGTGTATACATTTATGTACATATACACAAATACATTCCTGGGAGCTAAGGAAGGAGGAGTTACCTACCATCCATTCATTACAAAGGGGCAAAATTTACAAAATGGAGTCAGGAGTATAGCCACACTTATTCATGGGACAAAGAAGATGAACCTTTGTCTTATGGGCTTATAACTTTACCTAGTCTACCAATCTTAAAAACAGCTTTCCAAAATCACCAGATAAGAAAACATACTTCAGTCTTACCCAAAATAGCAATACCTCTCCTGACTTTATCTGTGGCTGTTCCTATCGATGAGCATCTGCCAGTCACAAAATCAAAGTTCCTCCGTAAAGACAAATTTCCCTCTACCAGACCCCATCTGTCACAAAAACAAAAAGCAGAAACTACAACTAACCAGAAAGCTAAAAAGAAAAGAAGATTCTGATCCTTGTCTGGACCAGAAGATATATGTGCCTTGGACTAGGAAGGTGATAATACCACTGTCTTCTAACTTAATGAATACATAAAGCAATTAGTCAATAAACATTTATTAAGTGCTTATGATGTGCCAGGCACTGTGCTAAAAGCTGGGGATATAAAGAGAGGCAAAAGACAGTCTCTGACCTCTAGAAGCAGGAAAGGAGAGCATGCCCAGTGAGAGGGCATGATGATGAAGTCCAGGAGTGCAGCAGAGTGGGGAATAGAGAAAAGGGTGACCTGGGCTCCTACCTTTTTTTGGGGGGGGCGTTGGGCAGTTGGGGTTAAGTGACTTGGCCAAAGTCACACAGCTAGTAAGTGTCAAGTGTCTGAGGTCACATTTGAACTCAGGTCCTCCTGACTCCAAGGCTGGATCTCTATCCACTGCACTACCTAGCTGCCCCTCTGAGCTCCCTCCTTAACTGGAGGTGCTAGGAAGAGATTTCTACTCTCCAGGCAGAAGGAAAGAGGGTTCCAGGGCAAAAGTTCCTGGGGGCCTGATGGGGAAGTTCAGTAGTGCAGCTGCTGGAAAAGGAAGAATACTGCCTTTAGTTTAGGTTCCATATTTTGGGAAAGATATTGGTATTCAATGTCCTTTATAAGCAGGCTCCTACCTACCTTTCTTAACCTTAGTGCGTTTTCCCATGTTTTACAGTCACTACAGCCTGACCAGACTGGCATTCTTCCTATTTTCTTCACATAGAGCACTCATCCCTTCCCTCCATGACCTTGCACTGGCTGTTCACCATGCTTGGAGTACATGTCTTCCTCACCTCTGCCTCTTAGAATTCCTAATTCCTTTCAAGGCTCAGCTCAAGAATCACTTTCCGCATAAGGATTTTGCTGATTTCTCCAGCTTCTAGTGTATCCCATAATTACTCTGTATATGTTTTGCATATTCTTATATATGTAAATATATTATATATGTGTATGTGTGTTTGTGCGCACATACATATATGCTGCCTACCCAATTTAGCTTATGATAAACTCCCTGAGGGAAGGAACTATTTTCTTTTTTGGTTGTTTGTTTATTTTTGCACCTCTGGGGCCTCAAAATATTAGAATCATTTATGATATTTAGCCTGGAGAAGAATGAACTGAGGGAAAATGGGGTTGCAGCTGTTCTACAGACACTTCATGGCAGAATGAGGATTAATGTATAAAAATTGAGGAAGTGAATTTTGACTAAATGTAAAGTCAAACTTATTAACAATTACAATTAATCAAAAGGAAAATGACTGCCCCTTGAGGTTGTGGTTTTCTCCTCTCTAGAGATCTTTGAGGAAATGTTGGCTAGCCAGTGATCAGGAATTTTGTAGAAAGATTCCTGTTCAAGCGTAGTGAGCTGGACAAGATTGCCTCTGAAGTCAATTCCAACTCTGACCAGGTAAGAGTCTAAGAATGGTAAGGTGGAATAGAACATCTTTACTTCCTCTCATGCCCCACTATCCTTTTCTCACTAGTCCTGATACCTGATTATGTGGCATTGGGAAAGACTGTTGTTTATAGCCATCTTATACATTCCACTTAATTTATAAGAACAGACAAGGGTAAAGTCTCTGAAGACCATTTAATTTGGGTCAGGATAAGTCTTTCCATCAAGGATCTTAGAATCAGTTGGCGGGGAAATATGCTAAAACTGGTGTACTAAAAATGAGTAGTTTAAATGAGACTTTATGTATAGAAAACAAAGAATGGAAAAATTATATTCATTTAAAAGCTATTCTTGGAGGAGAGATCTTTTTTTTTTTTCTGACTTGGAATAGTGAGGGATGAAATTGGATTGTGTTCAGGAATTTAAACCCCAGGATGGAACTGAGGATGGGCAAAATGTGGTTGAACTGATATGCCTGATATACTAAAAAGAATCAGTTGAAAGGAATGGGAATGTTTAGCCTGGAGAAGAGAAGACTTGGCAGGAGGCAAAGCAGAACAGGATTACAGTCTTCAAATATTTGAAGTGTCATCATATGGAAGAAGGATTAGATTTTTTTTTTCTGCTTGGCCCCAAAGGTCTGAACTAGGACCAAGGGGTGGAAGTGACAGGGAGGTAGATGTTGGCTCAACATAAGGAAAAAACTTCTTAACAATTAGTACTCTTTGGAAATGGAATAGGATGCCTCTTGAGGTAGTGAGCTTTGTGCCAATGAAACTACACAAGCTAAGGTTCTTTGATCCACTATAGATGTGATTCATGATGCTGGTAGGGTTTGGATAAGATAACCCTTGAGGTCACTGGTAAGTGTATGACAACTCTCCTGGTTTCAGTGCAGAATGGAGTGAAGGATTTATGATGCTGGAGGTGGGGAGCCATGTAAGAAGAAGATGCAGTAGCTGTCATGAGTGAGCAATACACCCAACAACAATACAGCCAACAAGAGGCTGTAGTTCCTCTAAGGAATGCATGCTTCTCGAGAGTGCAGGTAACATTTCTTGCTTTTCATCTTCCTTTTCCTTCTTCTCCTCATCTTCCTACATGTTCTCCTTTTCTTCATCCTCATCCTCATCCTCATCCTTCTTCTTCTTGTTCTTGTTCTTCTTCCTCTTCCTCCTCCTCCTCCTCTTCCTCCTCCTCCTCCTCCTCCTCCTCCTCCTTCTTCTTCTTCTTCTTCTTCTTCTTCTTCTTCTTCTTCTTCTCCTCCTCCTCCTCCTCCTTCTCCTTCTCTGCCTCCTCCTCTTCCTTCTTTTCCTCCTCCCCCTCTTCTTTCTCTTAAATTAGTATGAGACAGGATCTGAGAGGGAGTTGCAAAGAAATAAGGGGGCAGGAATTACAATGGAGTTGATGTCAGAGAACAGTGGATATAAAGAGTCAGACAGGGAGATAGTTTAGCTCAGCTAAAGCTATTGAGAACGAATCATAAAATATAGAGATGAAGGAAATTTCAGAAATCATCTAGTCCTATCTCCTATTTTTTAAGTCAAAACAAATGAGGAAACGGAGATCAACGAGGAAGTGTGTCTTTCCGAAGTTAACACAGTAAGTGCCAGAGGTGGAGGATTCAGTCCTAGATCGTCTAAGTATAGAGACAGTGATCTTTCTTCTGTACCACACTATCTTCTAAGGTGATGGCAGATGCAATGTCTCAATGGTACATTTCATGACCTTTATTTCTTCATCAGGCTACAGGACTTCAAGTCATACAAAGAACACAATAGGCAAGGATGGAATAGGGTAGGAAGTGGGAATCAAGGGTTTATAAGTTTATAAAAGGGGTTTAGAGTCTATAAAAACAATTAGGGAGCTCCCTTTTGTAAGACAAATTTCAACCTATAAATGACTTAAATGAGAATCTAAGTAGAAAAAGATCAAAGAATTTGCCTGAAGCATAGAGAGGTTAAGTGATTTGCCCATAGTCACACAGATACTCTCAGAAGCAGGATTTGAACCATGATCTTTGTGATTCCACAAGCTCAGAACCTCAAAAAAATTTAGTGCTGTGTGTGAGCCTAATGGAGTTGATTTGTGTGTACATATAGTGTCTAACTATGGAACACATGAACTAGAGGTTTTTATTTTGTTTTGGTTTGGTTTTTGGGTGTGCTGCTCTCTCCTGGTTCTCCTCCTACCTATCGAAAACTTTCCCATTCTCACACCCACTAAATTTCAGCATTCTATAGGTCTCTCTCCTGGGAGTCATCTCTTCTCTTTATATACTATTTTGCTTGGTGATCTCTTCAGCTATGAAAGATTAAATTATTGTTTCTATGCTAATGATTCTCAAATTTACTTATCCAGCCCTAACCTCTCTGTTGGCCTCCGGTCTTGCATCTCTAACTGCATACTAGACATTTTAAACTATATGACATGTATATGTATGTATATAGGTCTGTGTGTGTGTGTGTGTGTGTGTGTGTGTGTATACATATGTGGATATATCAGTATATCTATAGATAGATAGATGAATAGATAGATAGATAGAGATATAGGTATAGAGATCTTAAACTCACATGTCCATGATTGAACTTCCTCCAAAACTCTCTCTTCTTCCAAACTTCATTGTTGTTGCTGAGGACACTACTATCCTCCTAGTTTCCCAGGTTTTAAATGTAGATATCATCCTAAACTTCCCACTTTATCTCAGCATTCATATGCCAAAGCCTGTTAATTCAATCTTTACACCATCTCTCAAATTTTCTCTCCCTTCTCTCTCTGACAGTAATACCATCCTAGTATAAGCCCTCGTCAACTTGCACCCGGACTGTTGTAATAGTCAGTTGATGGCACTCCCCGTTGAAATCTCTCCCTACTTCAATCCATCTTCCATTCATTTGCAATGAAGTAGAATAAGCATGTATATATCACCCATGAAGTACCAAGCACTGTGGTAAGCATTTTTTAAAATATTATCTCAGTTCATCCTCACAACAACCCTTTGAGGTATTGTTACTATACAGTCATTCCAGTTGTGTCTGACTCTTCATGACCCCATTTGGGGTTTTCTCGGCAAAGATTCTGGAATGGTTTGCCATTTCCTTCTTCAGCTCCTTTTACCGATGAGGAACCTGAAGCAAACGGGTTAAGTGACTTGCCCAGAGTCATACAGCTAGGAAGTGTATGAGGACAGATTTGAACTCCGGTAATCTTCAGGCCCAGAGTTTTAGCCATTGCTTCAGCTAGCTGCCTCAAAGTGATATCAAAGTGATTTTTATCACTTTTTGTCTCTGTGCCCCATAGCTATCAAAGTGATTTTTCTGAAGAGCAAGTCTGACTATGACAGTCCCTGTTCAAAAGAACTCCAGTGGTGCCTTATCACCTCTAGCATCAAGTATAAAACATTCTGTTTGATGTACAAAGTCTTTCATAACCTTCCCTATCCCATACATCTTTCCAGTTTTTCTACACCTTAAACACTTCTATATACTCTTTGGCCTAGTGACAATGGCCTCCTTACTTTTCTCAGTACAAGACACTCCATCTCTCAGCTCCGGGCATTTTCACTGGCTGTCCCCCATGTATAGAATGTTCCTCTTCCTCATCTCTGTCTCTTGGTTTCCCTGAATTTTCAAATCCCAATTAATATCCCATCTTCTATAATCACTTCCCAACCACTCTAACTTTCAGTGTCTTCCATCTGTTGATTATTTCCTATTTATCTTATTTAAACATAGCATGTATACTGAATGTTGTCTTTCCACATAAAATTGCGAGCTCCCTAGAGGCAGAGACGTGTCTTTTGTCTTCCTTTGTATCCCCCATGCTTATCACATAATAGGTGTTTAATAAATGGAGGTTGCCTGACTAGTATCAAAAATAGGCACTTGCCTACTTGAACTTGTCAGGCAAGGAATAACCACAATAGTATGCTGGAGTGAGCTCTAACCCACTTGCTAGGCAATTGTTAAATTTTTAGTGTGACCATTTATATCTCAAAAATTAACAATCATTACACATGAGGGGTTGATTTATTGTTTTGCTCCAGACTTAAGAAAAAGTTAATAATGCAGATTAAACATAAAAGTGTGGGTGCATCCTTTTTTTTTTACATTTTTCTTCTTGCCAGTACATCCCTGTATTGCTCTGTAAACACTGCTTGATCTCAGCAGGAATGCAGTAAAAGGTTCAGGAATGAAGTCATCACCAGACTGGAGTCCTAGTGACTGTAAAAGAAGAATAATTAATAGGAACAGTAATAATATTAATGATGGCAGCTAGGTGGTGCAGTGGATAGAGTGTTAGTACTGGAATCAGGAAGACTGAGTTAAAAATCAAACATTTACTAGCTGTGTGACCCTGGGCAAGTCACTTAACTCTGCCTCCTTTTCCTCATCTGTAAAATGAGCTGGAGAATGAAATGGCAAACCAAACCACTTCAGCATCTTTGCCAAGAAAATCCAAATGAAGTCGTGAAGAATCAGACATGACTGAAAGACAGCTGAACAACAACAATAGTAACAAATTGGGCATTTATATAGTACTTTAAGTTTTGCAAAGTATTTTATATCTATTTTCTCTTATATCCATTCTCTCTGTTGGGGAGGCTAGTGTTTTTTAGTTATTTGCAAAGCTATAAAATATTTATTAAAATGGGTAAAAGGTGGAAAAGTTAGAAATTATGGGAGAGTACATACAAAATAACCAGACAAGGGAATCAAACATTTGAATGCCCATCCTCCTCTCCTGCAATCCTGTTTATTTAGACATCATAATAGTACTTATAAAAAAAGACAGAGTTCTTCTAGATTGAAGAAAGGTAGCACAGAGGAATGACATGACTTGGCCTAAATGCAGTTAAATAATACGAGAAGACAGAATGCAAATGAAAATATTTTTTTCTTGTGCCTGTAGAAAGATATGCTGCTAATTGTGTTCACTTATTATCATAGAAATGACATGTTTTCAGCTTTAGTTATATGCTGCCACAGTTAATAATTGAAACACAAACACATGAAATGCTAATTTAGTGGCAGACTTTGTAATTACAAAAGTATAGTAAGGGTTTGTTTTGTAAACATATGTGAAACTCCTTTGTACATGCTTTAATTAGCATAAACAACAAAATACAAGAAAAGCTTAAAAAAGAAATTCCAACACATTTGTCCTGAGGCAATGGTTAAAAAGCAGGAACACAAGGGTCCACTAAACAAAAGGTGTGAGGAAGCTTTTATTTAGGTAAGAAATCAAAATTATTAATAGAGATTTTGCTAGAGATCTTTGACTGAAGGTGAGACAACTACTTGTTAGGGCTGTTTTATAAAGGGTTTTTGTTTGGGTAAGATTAGACAATCTGACCTCAGAGGTTCCTTCCGATTCTTAGATAACACAACACTGGAAGACAGAGTCAAGATTCCAAAGGAGTTGAACTTTGAGCTGACTTTAATAAGATGTGAGGGCATAAATGCAAATTCTTACTCTCAGGTTCAAAAATAACAAGTACATAAATTATTGTTGTTTCTCATATTCAAAGAAGACTAAAGACATCATGGTGGTGGGGTGAAGGTACAGTGTGTTCAGTTGTGGCTGATGATTCCAATGCAAGCTCAGAAAGTGCTACCACAGGTGGGGCACAAATGGTCCATTTGAACATTTGGGATGAAGTTGTCTCTAGATTTGCATGTCTCATGTTTCCTTTGTACTACTGTGATTTTGCTTTGCTTTGCACAATGACTTCTTTGATGTAGGCATGCCATGCTGGGCAGACCTGTGCCAATGTCTTCCATGTCCCCTTCCATGTCTTCAGAAAGATCTTGAGAGTTTTCTTGTATCATTTCTTCTGACCACTGCTGAGCACTTGCCTTGTCCTTGTAAATTAGACTGTTAGGTAAACATACACTTGGCTTTTGGGCTATGTGGCTAGCCCAGTAGAAGTGTGCTTTCTGTAGTAGAGTTTGAATGTTTGGCAGTTCAGCTCAAGAGAGGACCTCAGTGTTTGGTGCACCTTATCTTTCCAAGTGATTTTCAGAATCTTCCTAAGATAATACGAATGGATGTGGTTTAATTTACTGGCATAGAGCTGGCATGTCCATGTTTCACAGACGTACATACAATGAAGTCAGCACAATAGTCTTCAGACCTTCAATTTGGTAGTCAGCTTGATACTTCTCCATCACACTTTCTTTCGGAGCCTCCCAAACACTGAGCTGGCTCTGGTAATGTGCACGTCAATCTCACCATCCATGTGGACGTCCCTGGAAACATACACACAAGGTAGTGGAGGCCTGGCTGGAGAGCAGCTCGTTTGAGAAAAATGTGATGATGCTTAGTGGATTGCAAACTCAATAAAAGTCATTGGTCTTTTTTGGAAGCCAAAGAAAATGGATAACACCTTGGGCTGTATTGTGAGGTATAACTTCCACTATCAGAGAGCTACCAGTCTTGCTGCAGATAAGTGATGCGGTGCCTGGAAGGCTGGGTCTGAAGGCAAGGAGACGTGAGTTCAAATGTGACCTCACACACTAGCTGTATAACTCTGGATAATCTTTTCTTCCTGAGTTTCCATGATACTGCTCTCTCTTGGTTTTCCATCCAACTTTTGGATCATCATCCTTGTTCTATCTCTTATGTATAGCTAAGTCCCAAGGTTCTCTCCTGGGTGCTACTCTATCTTTACTCTTTCAGTGATTCTGTTAACACACATGAATTAAATTGTCATTTCTTTGCCTATAGCTCCTAAATCCACATAACCAGCCTCCTCTCTGAAATAGTCTCCCTTCTCAACTCAAACTCTTGGAATTACTAGATTTGGTTACGGCTCAATACAAAAGTGCCACATAGCTAACAGAGGCATCTAGGTGGCATAGTGGATAGAGTAGTGGACCTCGAGTCAGCATAAACTTGAGTTCAAATCTTAATTCAGACACATTAGCTATATGACTGTGGCCAAGTCTCTTAACATCTTTCTGTTTCAGTTTCCTTATCTAAAAAATAAGAATAAAACCCACTTCCCAGGGTTGTTACAAGAAAAAAGGCGAGATAATATTTGCCAAACTTAAAAGATTATATAAATGCAATCTATTATTATCTCCTATGCAAAGCCTTTTCTTATTTTCTCAGGTGAAAATACTCTCCTTGCTCTCCTGAAGTCACTTTGTATTTACTTTTAATACACTTTATATTTACTTCTTTGTGTGCATTTCTCCCCAGTAGAATACAAGCTCCTCAAGTCCGGGAGTATTCTTATTTTTGTCTTTGGGTGCCCAGCACAGTGGCTAGCATATAATGCTTAATGCATTCTTCTGGAATTGGATTGAATTGCTTTTCATGCCTTTCCCTATGGCTTCCATTCATTCTAAACTTTAGTAATCCTGACATGACACATACCGGACCAGGCCCATGGCTTTGTACTCACTCTCTGTTACTTGTCCTCACTTCTGTCTTTTAAATATGTCTTTTAAAAATCTAAGCTGGTGAGCTCCTTGCACATCCTCATTTGTCTCTTCAGACAACTCCAATTTTTCATCATCCTGGGAATTCTTTTTCTGTGTATTTTCAAAATTCATTCTTGAGAGGTTTCTATTCCTTGCAGGCTTACTTCTCCTGAAACAAATTATTGTAATAATCTGTGGGATCCTACCTATCATTCCTTTGCATGTTTTGAAATCTGTATTTCCAAGATCTAGTGTTCATGTCTATTCATATAGTGCTCATGACTATCCCCAGCTCTCTTCTCTTTCTCATTCACAAATTTTAAGTTGGAATGCTGACTTTCCCATAAGTTTCCCATTGATTCCATTATAGTAACCAGTTCCTCCCTATCGGTGGGAGATCCAGAATATGATTTCACTTCCTTTAAGACTCTAATATCATCTTTTGCATGAAGACTTTCCTTATCCCCTAAATACTAGTGACCTTCTCAAACTACCTAGTATTTAACTACTTTATATATAGGTATATATGTACATGTTTATATTTATTTTATCATACGTACTGCCTGTCTGTCACAATAGAGTGACCATTTCCTTTGGAGTAGGGATTGTTTCATTCTTTTTATTTGTATCACTAGACTCTAGTGCCTGGCACATGGTGGATACTTAACAGATTGATAGATTGATTGATTGATTGAATAGTTCCTCTACCTCTATGAAGGAGAAAATCTTCACCATACAAATCAAGAAATGAACTACTGTGCTTTTGGGGATTACTAGCAAAAGTCTGTCTGAAATTTACCATCACAAGTCATGCAATCTCTGAACCAAACTTGTGATCTGTTCCCTGAACTTGGTACCTATTCTCTTCATTCTGACATAATAAACCAAACTTCCACCAAAGTAACATCTCTTGTCTGTTTACAGAACTGATGGGTATTCAGTATAATGTGGGAAGACAGAGAAAAAAGAAAGCCATGCAAAAAAAAAGACTCTGAAGAGATATCCAATTTTTCAGTTAATTCTTGAAGAGTTCATTATTATTATTTTTAAAGAGATGAATATTAGCATGGGAATATTTGGAAACACAAGAACTACTTAATTTTCTTTAGTTGAGCATATGTGCAAATCTTAATGTGAAATATACAGAAATTCCTATCTCCTAGCTCTTCATTTCTGACAACACCCAACAATAGATGCACTCAGATGAAACATCAGTGAGCTTTTTCTATCATTGGGAATGTGCACAATAACCACAGTTCATACAGTTTGTGAGCAGAACCAAGGCTCCAGAGTGAATTTACTGTTGTATTTAAGGGAGTTATTTGTTGTTATTTATATGTTGATATGTGCCTTTTAATTTTTACCTTTTGACATTTAAATTTTCTTCAAAATGTTATCTTTGAAAATAGACCCCATTTAGGAGAGAAAATCTTTCTCCTTCACATCTTAATGTGCCCATCTCTCCAGGAAGTCACTTGTTGTCTAGAGGGAAATGAGCATAGATTGCTCCATCTCTTGGTCATCCTCCTGGTCACTGAGGCAGAGAAGACTTATTGATCATTTGTTTCTGCTATAGAAAAACAATCTTGATGTTGTCGTGGAAAATTAAGTAAAAAAAAGCAAAATCTTCCAAATGTGTTATTTACATCCAAGGAAGCATAAAATAGCAAATGCCTTTATCTTACCATGAATATTTTTCATATTTCAGTTATAAACTAAGAAGAATTCTTTTTGTTGTTATTCTTTAAGGGGAAGGTTAAATTATATGCATTGGGAAACAATTCTGCAGTCTAGACTCTGGATATTCCAGGCTCTTATCCTAGAGCCTATTGTGAGAGGAAGCTAACATTCTCAGCTTGGTAATCTCTCATCATAGCAGCAATTTAATCAAAAGTTAATTTCTTTTTAAAAAAAAATCTAAAAAGCCTAGGCAATGGGCAAAAGTGTTACACTGAAATATCAGAAGTCAACCCCACTTATCATATAAGCAGAGAAGAGCCAGGGACAGAAATAACATTCCCTCATAGGCACCTACTAAACACTCATCACCCTCTAAATAAGATTGGAGGCTGTTATCTCATCTTTTGCCATCTAAGTCAATATTGGTCATGGAAACTCCTGGTACTACTCAAAGCTACAAAGATAAGCCATTGTGCAAAGGAAGGGTACCCACAGTGGTGTCCTAAACCAGTAACATTCTTATCTGGGAAAACAAATAACATAAAAACAATGTCATTTCACTCACAGTCTACACTCAATTCATTTCATGGTGTCTTGAAGCCTTCACCTCATTCTCTGAGCCATTTGTAGGGTCAGTGAAAAATATAATCGATAGTCAATAAACATTTATTAAGAGCCTACTGTGTGCCAGCCGTTATGCTAAATATTGTGGATACAAAGAAAGGCTTAAGACAGTACTTGTCCTCAAGGAGCTAACAATTTAATTTCAGAGACAACACATGAAAAGAAGCTGAAAGGCAGAAGGGAGGCTATTCTCACTGGGGATTGATGAAGTCATGCAGCCAGGATGGGAAATTATCTAAGGAGGTTTGAAATGAATTTCAAAATTTATTTCATTTTGCAGAATGATGACTTTCTGGAGATGATGAAATTCAGGAAAGTAACTAGTTGGGAAATGATGAAAATCTCTTGGTTTCCTTCCTTAAATGGTGGAGGATCAAGAAGGAGCTCCTATATGTCCACCCCCACAACTAGAGGGAGGGAATGGAGCCAGGGGTAGGGAGTGCTTAGGAAATGTCAGTGTCAGAGTTGATTTCATCTCATGGAATAATTAATTTCTGGAGATGATGAAATTCAGGAAAGCGGAAGCAATATAGTGAAATGATTTGGCATAGAATTAACTCTTGGATTTATTTGAGAACTGATGAAGCCTGCTAAGGATATTTTAGGTTGTAAAAATACAAAGCCTGGGAGTATATCACAAAGATGCCAGAATCACAGAATTATTGGAATCACAGATTGCTGAAAGGGATCTCAGGTCCCACCTAGTCTGATCCGTACATGAAAGGAATCCCAATCATAGCGAAACAATATCTAACATTTATTTAGAGTTTTAAGGTTTGCAAAGGGCTTCACATATATTGTCATATGTGATTTTCACTGTGGCCCTGTGAGGCAAGTGCTGTTGTTATGCTGTTGTACAGATGAGGAAACTAACAGTAGAAAAGACAGTGTGACTTCCCCAGGATCACCCATCCTGTGTCTAAATTACAAATTACAAATCTTATAAAACAGGATTGTATTCAAGCTCAGTACTCCATCTACTATGCAACCTATTGGCCTTATCATATCCAACAATGGGTTCATTTAAACTGTGCTTGAAGGAGGGGAAACCAAGCACTTCTCAAAGTATCCCATTTCATCCTTGGGCAGCTTTAACTCAGGAAGTTAGAGCCTCAGGCACTTATTATCTACATAATTCTGGGCAAGCACTTAACTCTGTCTGCCTCAGTTTCTTCATCAATGGGATGATAATAATAGCGACACTTACCTCTCAGGCTTGTTGTGAGGAGATAGTGTTTATAAAATATTTTGTAAATCTTAAAGAGCTATATAAAATTTTATGTATTAAATTATTAAATGTTTCAAATTATTAAATGTTTTCTTATACTGAGCTAAAATCTGTCTTTCTGTAGCTTTCTATGAATAAAATTTTTTTTAATTTAAAAAAAGTACAGAAATATCTCAAAAGAAAACTACCTGCTGCTACTTGTGAAATGAGAGTTCAAAACATAAGGAAGCAATTCGAAGAGCTGTTTTTGTTAAGTTCACCAAACCATCCTACCAAATCACTTTCTTTTCCATGAAGAAAACACCAGAGACAAAGCACACTCACAGCACCCTCTACTGCCTTCCAACAACAGTGCCAACTTTATTGTGGAACAAGGTTTCTCACTTTCTTGAAGTAACAAGTCTTGGTATTAAAAATTATTCATAGAATCTTGAACAAGCACCAAAGTTATCTTGAGAAATATATATTTGTATATGTGCATATGGCAAATGTCAATAAATTACAACCCATAATTATTTCTAATATTAAGATTTTTAAAAAAAGATTTGTAGAGAGGTTTTCTATTGATTCTGTGAGATGGGTGGAGCTTTGGTGAACTGGTGATCACATTAAAACAGGTACTCCTTCTGATGATACAGACTGCAATCTAACAAGGCCTGTTCAACTGTTATCTCCATTGTCCAATAAATAGTCCAGAGTGGATTCACTGATAATGCTGGAGATCCAATTCTCTAGACATTCCATAGACACCACCATATGACTGGCCCACATTCTTTTCCTTCTTTTGTGCAATTCTTGGTTGACAACGTGTTGAAACCTAATGATACCCACCATAGACTTCTCCATTTCTAAAGACTCTCAATTTTAATTCTTTGAAGATTATGATATTCTATGACTTATCCCTCAAAAACACAAGTGGCCCAAAGAGATCTAAGATGGAGGGAAAGGTCCATTATGTATAAAAATATTTATAACAGTTCCTTTTGTGTAGGAAAAAAACTGAAAATTGAGAGAGTGTCAATCAATTGGGAAATAACTGAACAAATTATGGTATATGAATGTGATAGAATAGTAATATGCTGTAAGAAAGGATAAAAAGGGGGGTCAGAGCCAAGATGGTGGAGTGAAAGCAGTGACTTGCTTGAGCTCTCCCCCAAACTCCTCCAAATACTCATCAAAAATGTCTCTAAACAAATTCTGAAGCAGCAGAACCCAAACAAAGACAGAGTGGAACAAACTTCCAGGGCAAGACAACCTGGATGATTAATCAGAAAGATATATCGTGCGGGGCTGGGAGTGCAGTGCAGCATCGCGTGGGTGCACGGCGCCAGCAGAACCTGGAGCAGGCCTCAGAGGACGGAATCGTGGGCAGCTGTGGAGGTTTCCAGGCTCCTCAATCCACCAATGCCAAAGACAATTTAGAAGGTCAGTGGGAAAAGTCTGTTTATGTCGGTGCTCAGAGAGGAAGGCAGGGTTTCAGCTCCATTCCTCAAGAGCGTGCCGCTGGGGGGGCAGCTGCTTCCGGAGCTTCCGGCCCACACACTGAGGGGGAATCCAGTGGCTGATCAGAGAGGGATTGCAGGAATCTCTTTGCCAGTGCTGAGGCAGGAATCTCTTGCTTTGCCCGTGTTTGGATCTGGGTCACAGTTCTGGGGGCAGTGCTGGGGTGAGGAGGAGCTGGCTTGGTGGAGCTTGTAGTGGCTGTGAGAGGAACCCTCCTCACAGTTACAGGACAGAAAGGATACTTGTAGTCACAGGCCAGGAAAGGAGTAAACACCTGCCCCTTATCATACCACCTTGGAAGAACTGAAAATTTACAGGTCCCTACAAGTATCTCTGAAAACAGCTGTACAAACCCCGAAGCTTGGGACAGTACATTCTCCACATTGGAAGCAGATTCGTACCTTAACAAAGAGTTTAAAACTCAAGTAATTGGCCGGGATCATGAGCAAGCAGCAAAAAGAGTCAGACTATATTATCTTACTTTGGTGAAAAAGAAGACCAAAATATACAACCAGAAGAAGACAACAAAGTCAAAGCCCCTACATCCAAAGCCTCCAAGAAAAATATGAATGGTCCCAGGCCATGGAAGAGCTCAAAAGATTTTGAGAAGCAAGTAAGGAAGTAGAGGAAAAACTGAGAGTGATGCTAAAGGAGACCCAAAAAAATACTGAAGAAAATAACACCTTAAAAAATAGCCTAACCCAAATGGCAAAAGAGGTCCAAAAAGCCAATGAGGAGAAAAATGCCCTAAAAAGAAAAATTGGCCAATGGAAAAGGAAGTCCAAAAGCTTACTGAAGAAAATACTTCCTTAAAAATTAGAATAGAGCAATTGGAAGATAGTGACTTTATGAGAAATCACAACACAGTAGAACAAATCCAAAAGAATGAAAAATTAGAAAACAATGTGAAATATCTCATTGGAAAAACAACTGACCTGGAAAATAGATCCAGGAGAGAGAATTTAAAAATTATTGGACTATCTGAAAGCCATGATCAAAAAAGAGCCTAGACATCATCTTTCAAGAAATTATCAAGGAAAACTGCCCTGATATTTAGAACCAGAGGGCAAAATAGAAATTGAAAGAATCCACAGATCTCCTCCTGAAAGAGATCCCCAAAGGAAAACTCCTAGGAATATTGTAGCCAAATTCCAGAGTTCCCAGGTCAAGGAGAAAATATTACAAGCTGCCAGAAGGAAACAGTTCAAGTACTGTGGAAACACAATCAGGATAACACAAGATTTAGCAGCTTCTACATTAAAGGACCGCAGGGCATGGAATATAATATTCGGAGGGCAAAGGAGATAGGATTACAACCAAGAATCACCTACCCAGCAAAACTGAGTATAATCCTTCAGGGGAAAAAATGGTCATTCAGTGAAATAGAGGACTTTCAAGCATTCTGATGAAAAGACCAGAGCTGAATAGAAAATTTGACTTTCAAATACAGGACTCAAGTGGAACATGAAGAGGTAAACAGGAAAGAGAAATCATAAGAGACTTATTAAGATTGAACTGTTTACATTCCTGCATGGAAAGATGATATTTATAACTCATAAGACCTTTGTCAGAATCAGGGTAGTTGGAGGAAAAAAATTATATGTATTTATATGTAGATAGTAGATAGTAGATAGAGGGCACAGGGTGAGTTGAAGATTAAGGGGTCATATCTGGAGAATAAAATTAAGGGATGAGAGAGGATTATACTAGGAGAAGAAGAAAGGGAGAGGTAGAATGGGGTAAATTATCTCACAAAAAAAAACAAAAAGAAAAGTCTCTTACAGTGGAAGGGGAAACGGGGGAAGGTGAGAGGGAATGAGTGAATCTTATTCTCATAGGATTTGGCTTAAGGAGGGAATAACATACACATTCAATTGGGTATGGAAATCTGTCTTACCCTACAGGAAAATAGGGGGAAAGGGGACAAGAGAGCAGGGGGATGATAGAGAGGGCAGATTGGGAAAGGGGTAATCAGAAGTAAATACTTCTGAGGAGGGACAGGGCCAAAAGAAAGAATAGAATAAATGGGAGGGCAGGATAGGATTAAGGGAAATAGAGTTAGTTTTTCACAACATGTCTACTATGGATGTGTTTTGCATAACTGCACATGTACAACTTATATTGAGTTGCCTACCTTTTCAATGAGGGTGGGTGGGGAGGGAGGAAGAGAGAAAATTTGAAACCTAAAGTTTTAAAAACATATGTTAAAAAAAATGTTTTCACATGCTACTGGGAAATAATATAGGAAATGGGGTACAGAAGTCTATCCTGCCCTACAGGAAAATAGAAGGGGAAGGGGATAAGAGAAGGGGGGAGAGATAGAAGAGAGGACAGAGTAGGGGAAGGGATAGTCAGATGCATGACATCTTGGGGTGGGAGGAGGGGGAGATGGGATGAAAATATGGAAATCAAAAACTTGTGGAAGTGAATGTTGAAAACTAAAAATAAATAAATTTATATTATGAAAAAAAAGAAATGATGAAAGGGAGAAATTCAAGAAATCTGGAAAGAGGAGTGAACTAATATATAGTGAAGTGAGCAAAACAAGAATAGTTTATGCAATAATAACATTGAAAAGACTTAAGTATTCTAATCCATGACAACTGTAATTCCAGAGGACCTCTAATGAAAATTGATACCCTCTCCTTTACAGAAAGGTGATGGATTCAAAAAGCAGACAGAAACATATTTGGGAGACATGGTCACTACAGAAATTTTCTTTGATTGACAAGGCCTATTTGTTATAAGGGTTTTTTTTCATCTTTTTCTTAAAGGTGAGAAGAAGACAAAATAAATTTTTCTTCATTGAAAAATTAAATATAATAAAAAGTAAAAAAAATTAAAATTAAAGAAAAAAGTAGGTTTGTTAATGATAGGTATTTGTTTTCATGGAGGATCTTGGGGTCATAAAAAGAACCCTGAAAACCATTGGCCTTCCTAATTGGCTTTCTCCCCCTTCAGTTTATCCACCACAATCACCAGTGATTTTTCTTAAATGCAGATATGACCATGTCACTCCCCTACTCAGTTACCTCCAGGCTTTCTCTGTTACCTCTAGGATCAAATATAAACTCCTTTCTGACTTTTAAAGTCCTTTACAATTTGGGCCTTATCCTATATTTCTAGTTTCATTATATATTACTATCCTTCCTGCACTCCATGACTCAGACAAACTGGCTTTGTTGTTTCTCACAGAACACTTCATGTCTCTTCTTTGCAGCAGCAGTGCCTATATACCCTCTCTTTATCTCTGCCTCATGGAGACTCTTTCTTCCTTAAAAGTACAGCCCAAGAACTACCTTTTACATGGAAATTTTTCCAACTGGTAACACTCTCTCTTTCTTTCTAACCTCATTGTATTTCACTATTTCAATCTTTTTATATTTACTTTTGTACATTTGCAGTCATTTTTCATTCATGTTTGACTCTTCATGACCCTAATTGGGGTTTTCTTGGCAAAGATACTGGAGTCTCCTTCCCCATTTTACAGATGAGTAAATAGAGGAAAATGGGATTAAGTGACTTGTTCAGGGTCACACAGCTAGGAATTGTCTGAGACTAGATTTGAATTCAACTTTTCCAAGCTTTTCAACATCATTTACCTACTTACCCTGCATACACATAGAGGCACACACACACACGCACATGCTTACAGAGTGAAGGAGAAAGAAAAGGAAAGAGAAAAGGGGAAATGACAGAGTGAAGAGAGACATAGTATGTAGTTCCTTCTACATCCATGTTGATTATTTTAGGCAGTATGCCCTTTCCTTCTTCAAAGGAGTGGTTTCTATCTGTGGATTCTTGATTTGACTCTTGAGAACTTCCCTATGTCTTTGTCTCTTTTTTCCTCTGGAATATTAGTCCATTAAAGCCTACCTATACTTTCTCTGAATCCTTTAAAATACTGACCCCAAATCTGTGGTTCATCCCCTTCTCTGTTACAAACATCATGGTGGAATGATCAGTTATACCCAAGTTTCATGTCATTTTGACTTTGGTACCCAGACCTCCATAACAATTACCTTTGAGAGATAAAATTATTATAAAGCAAAGTAAAAAAAAAATTTACAAATGCTCTGCTTTCAACAAAGAAACAGATACACAGAGAGATAGTGAAATGGGGGGAGAAGAAAAAAAAAGAGGAAGAAGGAAAAAGAGGAAGAAATGGAGGAGCATTCTTCTAGGCCAGGTTTGTGATCAGCGTTCTGAATTTCTCATTGATTTTACTGGCTTCTCCATGTTGCCCAAAGAATACTTTCATGAATTACCAATTTTTCCCCTGCCATTAATCTTCATCAAATGATTTCTGCAATGCTTCCTCCTTGGGTTTCTTCATTCTTCGCATAAACATTATTTTCTTATGCTATTCTACCAATCATTTCATTCGAACAAAGCATTCAAATTCCAGAGAACAATACTTCAGTCATAAATTCCATTTTCCCAAGTCTCACTGATAGGTATGAGATTAAATTTGCCTCTTTGCTTGGTTTTTTAGATCACGTTGCTTATTACTGTTACTTTGTGTATTGTTGTATGGACATTTGAAGTCATGGAACATTTTTGCTATCTGTTTTCTTGCAAACTGTTTCCTGTGAATTACTGGTCCTTTCTTCTTCTACTCTTCTTGTACTATACTACCTGCTATATATGGTATTAAGTTTAGCAACTATATGTAGATAGTCTTCTTCCTCCTGTTCCTTTTTATTTTAGAGCCCTCTTTATTAGATTAGCAATATGTCAGGTGAATACAACTCTACTAGTCCTCAACAGGTGTATTCCAAAATCCTAAATTTTAAGCTGTGGTCTGGAAATCTACCTCCTGTTCTTAGATACATAAAAAGCTTCTTCTTCCTTGCTCAGTTACGTTCCTTTCCTATACAAAAAGTTTTGCAATACCCATTTAGCTACAAATGTTTTGTGATACTTTTTTTACTCCTTTTTTCTAGCCTCCTATCTCATGATACCACAGTATTCTTTTTCTGGTCCTTAACACACATTTTCTTCTTGACTTTCCCCTTGAGTCACTTTTTCCCTTTTTTTTTTGAATGAAAAGAATTTTTTTTATATGAATTTATTTATTTTTAGTTTTCAATATTCACTTCCACAAGTTTTTGAGTTCCAAATTTCTCACCCCTCCCCCCACCCCAAGATGGCATGCATTCTGAATACCCCTTCCCCTGCTCTGCCTTCTCTTCTATCTCTCCCCCCTCCCTTCTCTTATCCCCTTCCCCTTCTATTTTCCTGTAGAACAGGATAGACTTCTGTACCCCATTTCCTGTATTTCTTATTTCCCAGTTGCATGTGAAAACATTTTTTTTAAAATATGTGCTTTTAAAACTTTGAGTTCCAAATTTTCTCCCTTCCTCCCTCCCCACCCACCCTCATTGAAAAGGCAAGCAACTCAATACAGGTGCAGTTATGTAAAACACTTCCTTAGTAGACATGTTGTGAAAAACTAACTCTATTTCCCTTAATCCTATCCTGCCCTTCCATTTATTCTATTCTTTCTTTTGGCCCTGTCCCTCCTCAGAAGTATTTACTTCTGATTACCCCTTTCCCAATCTGCCCTCCTCTCTATCATCCCCTCCCTCTCTTGTCCCCTTCTCCCCTATTTTCCTGTAGGGTAAGACAGATTTCCATACCCAATTGAATGTGTATGTTATTCTCTCCTTAAGCCAAATCCTATGAGAATAAGATTCCCTCATTCCCTCTCACCTTCCCCTGTTTCCCCTCCACTGTGAGAGACTTTTCTTTTCTGTTTTTTTTGTGAGATAATTTACCCCATTCTACCTCTCCCTTCTTCTCCGAGTATCATCCTCTCTCATCCCTTAATTTTATTCTCCAGATATGACCCCTTAATCTTCAACTCACCCTGTGCCCTCTACTATCTATCTATCTAATAAATTTTTTTCCTTCAACTACCCTAATACTGACAAAGGTCTCATGAGTTACAAATATCATCTTTCCATGCAGGAATGTAAACAGTTCAATCTTAATAAGTCTCTTATGATTTCTCTTTCCTGTTTACCTCTTCATGTTCCACTGGAGTCCTGTATTTGAAAGTCAAATTTTCTGTTTAGCTCTGGTCTTTTCATCAGAATGCTTGAAAGTCCTCTATTTCACTGAATGACCATTTTTTCCCCTGAAGGATTATACTCAGTTTTGCTGGGTAGGTGATTCTTGGTTAATCCTATCTCCTTTGCCCTCCAGAATATTATATTCCATGCCCTGCGGTCCTTTAATGTAGAAGCTGCTAAATCTTGTGTTATCCTGATTGTGTTTCCACAGTACTTGAATTGTTTCCTTCTGGCAGCTTGTAATATTTTCTCCTTGACCTGGGAACTCTGGAATTTGGCTACAATATTCCTAGGAGTTTTCCTTTGGGGATCTCTTTCAGGAGGAGATCTGTGGATTCTTTCAATTTCTATTTTGCCCTCTGGTTCTAAAATATCAGGGCAGTTTTCCTTGATAATTTCTTGAAAGATGATGTCTAGGCTCTTTTTTTGATCATGGCTTTCAGATAGTCCAATAATTTTTAAATTCTCTCTCCTGGATCTATTTTCCAGGTCAGTTGTTTTTCCAATGAGATATTTCACATTGTTTTCTAATTTTTCATTCTTTTGGATTTGTTTTACAGTGTCTTGATTTCTCATAAAGTCACTGTCTTCCAATTGCTCCTAATTTTTAAGGAAGTATTTTCTTCAGTAATCTTTTGGACTTCCTTTTCCATTTGGCCAATTTTTCTTTTTAGGGCATTTTTCTCCTCATTGGCTTTTTGGACCTCTTTTGCCATTTGGGTTAGGCTGTTTTTTAAGGTGTTATTTTCTTCAGTATTTTTTGGGTCTCCTTTAGCAAGCTGTTGACTTGTTTTTCATGATTTTCTTGCATCACTCTCATTTCTCTTCCCAGTTTTTCCTCTACTTCCCTTACTTGCTTCTCAAAATCCCTTTTGAGCTCTTCCAAGGCCTGGGACTGATTCATATTTTTCTTGGAGGCTTTGGATGTAGGAGCTTTGATTTTGTTGTCTTCTTCTGGTTATATATTTTGATCTTCTTTTTCACCAAAGTAAGATAATATAGTCTGACTCTTTTTGTGCTGCTTGCTCATGATCCCAGCCAATTACTTGAGTTTTAAACTCTTTGTTAAGGTAAGAGTCTGCTTCCAATGTGGAGAGTGTACTGTCCCAAGCTTCAGGGGTTTGTGTAGCTGTTTTCAGAGATACTTGTAGGGACCTGTAAATTTTCAGTTCTTCCAAGGTGGTATGATAAGGGGCAAGGTGTTTACACCTTTCCTGGCCTGTGACCACAAGTATTCCTTTCTGTCCCATAACTGTGAGGAGGGGTTCCTCTCACAGCCACTACAAGCTCCACCATGCCAGCGTTCTTCCTCACCCCAGCACTGCCACCCAGAACTGTGACCCAGATCCACACACGGGCCAAGCAAGAGATTCCTGCCTCAGCACTGGCAAAGAGATCCCTGCAGTACCTCTCTGATCAGCAACTGGATTCCCCCTCAGTCTGTGGGCCAGAAGCTGGGGAAGCAGCTGCTCCCCCCAGGGCCAGGCTCTTGGGGAATGGAGCTGAGACCCCGCCTTCCTCTCTGACAGAAACAGACTTTTCTCACTGACCTTCTAAGTTGTCTTTGGCATTGGTGGATTGAGGAGCCTGGAAATCTTTACAGCTGCCTGTGATTCAGTCTTCTGAGGCCTGCTCCAGGTTTGCTGTGGCCTATGCGCCCACGTTGTCCTCCCAGCCAGGCGAGATACACCTTTCTGATTAATCATCCAGGTTGCCTTTTGCTGGAAATTTGTTTCACTCTGTCTTTTTGTGGGTTCTGCTGCTTCAGAATTTGTTTAGAGCCATTTTTTATGGGTATTTGGAGGGGTTTGGGTGAGAGCTCAAGCAAGTCACTGCTTTCACTCTGCCATCTTGGCTGCCCCCCACTTTTTCCCTTCTTTAAAAGGAAAATTAATTCTCCCTGGTAATCTAGAGAATGCAGATTGAAGCACACTATTTTCACTTAATTTATTTTTTTTGTGACATCCTCTAAAAACCTGCAAATTGTGTGACCATAGGCAAGTTTCTGTTTCTTCACGTGAAAACAAAGATAATTCCAACCATTCTGGAGAGCAATTTGGAACTTTGCTCAAAGGGCAATCAAACTGTGAATACCCTTTGATCCAACAATACCACCACTAGGTCTGTATCCCAAAGAGATCATGAAAACAGGAAAGGACATACATATACAAAAATATTTATAGCAGCTTTTTTCGTGGTGGCAAAGAATCAAGGGGATGTCTATCAATTGCGGAATATCTGAATAAGGTATGGCCTATAAATGTAACAAAATATTATTGTGCTATAAGAAATGACAGGCAGGCAGATATCAGAAAAACCTAGAAAGACTTACATGAATTGATGCAAAGTGAAATGAACAGAACCAGAAGAACAGTGTACACACTAACAGCAACTTTGTGTGGTGATCAACTATAATTAACTCTTTTCAGCAATACAATGATCCGAGACAATTCCAAAAGACTCATGATGGAAAATGCTATCCACATCCAGAGAAACAATTGATGGAGTCTGAATGCAGATTGAAGTATACTATTTTCACTTTCTTTATTTTTCATAGGTTTTTTTCTCATTTCTTCTGTTCCTTCTTTCACAACATGACTAATATAGAAAAAAAATGAGGATTTTAAGTTTAAATGAGATAGCATATATAATATATCATATAAATGGAACCTATTTTTTATTATTCTTCTATCCTTTTTAATGTTTTCTACAGGAAGGAGTCCAAGCAGCTCTTTGTACATATATAGCCATTGCTTGGTAGTGGCAGAAATATAAACATCAAACACTCTCTGCAGGCCTCTGGGAGAAAATCCTCCTTGCCGTAGAGGCTTGTCTAAAAAGAGATTTCTACTGTTTTATTTTCTTTTTGGTAGTACTGTAGGCTAACTTTCCTGGTCTTCCTGTTTGCCATATCTTTTCACTAATCTAGGGGCTCAGTCCCATAAGGTTCAATTTAATTATGGAGGGTTTTCCTATCTCAAGTGCCTTTTACTGATCAGTGACTTTCTTAGTTAGGTGCTTCAATAGATAGATTGCTAAACTGGAGTCAGGAAGACCTGACTTCAAATCTAGCTTTTGACACTTATTAGCTGTGTGACTAAGGGTAAATCATCTAACCTCTGTTTGCCTCAATTTCCTCAATTGTAAAAAATGGGGATAATAATAGCACCTACTTTCCAGGGTTATTGTGAGCATCAAATGAGAGCTTACTTATAAAGTACTTAGCACAGAGACTAGCACATAGTAGGCTCTTAATAAATTCTTGATGACTGACTGAATTAGTACATTGTTGTCTCCTTCTAAGACAAACAGAAGCTGTTCCAGAAGCAGAAATCAATTCTCTAATTAGAAATGATCACATACCTTATTTGTCTTTGCCAACTGGTCTCTAGATATCTCCCTGTATTTCTCTGGCCACTTTGTAGCAAGTAGAAGCATCAGGATAGAAACCCAAGACTCCATATCAAGTGATCTTTCAGGAAAATGATAATCAACCTAAAGTGGAAAGGTTGGGTGACCTTGCAGGTAAAAGTCAAGTAGGTGACCTTGAAATCTTGAATGAAGCACCATATATGGAAGGTACCACAAGTCCAGGAAGACTTTGAGATGGGCTCTGTGATGAATTGTTCATCACCATAGATTAGTGCAGAGAAGCTTATCTTCAGACCCCAGTGTAATGACATATCTGGCTACAGTAATGCTGAGACAGCCTTCTTATTGATAATAGGGTTGTGATCTGCACTCATATAGGGAAGACCCAGAACAACAAAATCAGAGATCCATTGGACCGTTTAAAGATAAAAAGTTTGGGAAAATTACAAGGGAATTTCTCTTCTCATTTTATGTTGATTCTTATCTAGATCACAGTAAATCAAGTCTAATGCTTTTTCTAAATCTAAGTGACATTTGCATTGTGTTTTCCCTCCTCCTTTCCACCACTGACTTCCCTGACTTCCTTTTAGTCCCAACTAAAATTCTATTTTTTACTACAAGCCTTTCCCAACCTCTATTAATTCTAGTGCCTTCCCTTTGTTAATTATTATCATTATAATTTACTTTTTGATGAGGCAATCAGGGTTAAGTGACTTGCCCATGGTCACACAGCTAGTAAGCATCAAGTGTCTGAGGCCAGATTTGAACTCAGGTCCTCCCGACTCCAAGGCCAGAGCTCTATCCATTGCGCCACCTAGCTGCCCTAAATTATTTCCTATTTATCCTGTATGGATTCAATTAACTGGGCCCTGGGCTACCTTATGTCACTCTTGAGTGGTACTTTCCTTTATCATCAACCTTGTGAACAATGAAATGTTCTAGAAGGCCTCCAAGTCCTGATGAGACATAGCAGCATCTACTGAAACAATTTTGGTTGAAGCCGAAGCTATAGAAGTGGGCTGGAGCCAAGGGAAGGGTTGGCACTGAGAGGGACCCCTAGAAAGAAGATCATTTTAATATTCAAATGGCTTGTGCTCAGTCGAGATGGAATATAAAGTAGTTAATTAGCAGTGTTGCAAAAAGTGTTTATGTACTCATGAAGCTTGACTATAAATATCCAAATTGATTTTGCTAGTAATGACAAATTAATGGATTTTATTCTAATTATTCTGCAACTGTTATTCTTCTGCGCTTAGTGTTCCCTTTTCTGAGTGGGAATAAACCAATTACTTACTTAATTCATATCTGAAAACTGAGTGTCTTTTTACTTTCCTTCCCCTGCTTTAAGAAAATCCTAGGCTGGAGCCAAAGCTAGCAGCTACAGCTATATGGTACAGTGGAATTCTGGTCTTGGAATCAAGAAGTTCTCAGTTCCAATGCTGCCTCACCAACTGTGTGATCCTGAGCAAGTCACTTAACCTCAGTTTCCTTACTTGCAAAATAAGGCTACTGAACTTGATAGCCTTTAAGGTCCTTTGAGCTCTAAATCTACGGTCCTATAATTTATAATTCTTTGATAATATGACTGTCATTATCAAGTTTCTTTGGAAAGCCAGATGGAGAGTCATGAGTCAATGAACATGAAAACTGGGGACCTACTTTCCCTGATGAGAAGTCAATCTTACCTTGGCTGACCCTAGGAAATAATAACAACACATGAAGGGCAGGGATTGACACTGATTATCATCTCCTATGGCTTAAGGTTAGAGGTACTTTTATTAGCCAATGCTAGACTCCCTAAAATTACCCAAAGCTACTTGCAAAATATTCCCCAAATATCACAAAATTAGAGTTAGAAGGAGCCCTCGAGGTTCCTTTATTTTTATAATTCAATTCTCTCATGTTCCCCATGAGGACAAGGAATGCCAAAGATATTGAATGACAGACCCATGATCACATAGGAAGTAAGCATAAAGTTAGGATTTAAACTCACATCCCTGATTCCAAATCCAGTACTTTTTCCCCCCGCTGTAACATATGAGACATAGCTTGGAAACATCTCTGCCATAGAGAAATCTTTGCTGTTTCTTCAATGACACTTATTTACCCCATTTCAGTGATCTAATTGTAAGCACACCTGTTGTTCATGTGAATCTTTCTGAGAACAAATTCGGAATGCCTCGAAAGGGGAGGAAAAGGAGATAAGTCACAGGTGTCTTCCTGGTGAAATAACATTTACTTTAGAAGGCTAAAGTGAAGCTAATAAAGAAAAAGGTCAGGTGAACATTCATTGAGTGCTGACTGTGTGCAGAGTGCTTAATGTGAACCCTGGAGGGAATTTTAAAGAAAGCCTGAGGCACCATGCCTCTTCCCAAGGACTCTGCAATCTGATGGAGAAAGAAATGAAAGTTTTTCCAGGTATTTGCATCAGGATCAAGCCCTTTCTTGTACTTCACTAATATTAACCAACCATATCTCCTGGTTTCAGGGTTCCATATTTGTTCACTAACTCCTCTTTTATATGCCTTGGACTATGGGTGGTTCTGTCAGAGATACAATATAGTTCAGTCTTTACATTTGTATAAAACAATAAATTTCAAAACATTTCCTTGAGACTCTGTGAGGAAAGGCAGGAAGAATGTTATTATCCTCATTTGATAGGTCTAGAAACAGCAACAACAATTACAAAACTATGACCTAGAGGTTTGGCTAGGTTTGACTTATTTGAAATCTAAGCTAGCAAAACCAGGACCAGAAGACTAGCTTTTTGTCTCCTATACTACTGTCCCTTCTAAGACACCAGGCTCACTTCACACAAGAAGGGTAATGCATGTTTCCTCTCCTCAAGGAGGTTACAATCATGTCCCCCTGAAATAAAGCAAGAGCAATAGAAAGTAGAGAATGCATGACGAAATGCCTAAATGTGGGAAGTAGTGTAATGAAAGGTTAGAGAAGGGAGAATTATAGGCCAGCATAGAGAAACAACCATTACTCGTAGCAAGGTGATATAATAGAGTGCTGGAGTTGGCATCAGGAAGATCTGAGTTCCAATCCAGTCTGAGATATTAGCTGGAAGAAACTGAGTGAGTCGCTTAATCTTTCTCTGTGTCAGTTTCCTCATATGAAAAATGGAGGATAATAATAGCACTTACATCATAGATTTGCTGAGAGGATAAAAAGCATTGTAAAGCAGTGCTGTAAAGCACTTCAAAAACCTTAAAATGATATGTAAATGCTAGGTATTATTGTCATTATTATTATTGTTGTTATTAATAGTAGTAGTATTTTTGGAACAGCTCTGACTAGATCAAGAATGAGCTGGATATGACCTAGGGAAGAAGCAAGGTGAGAGCCTGGGGAGGATAGCATATTTCCAGGTGTCAAAAACTTTACCTGATAACTTTTTTTAGTTTACTTTCCTCTTATTCATTTTTTTACTCTTATTTCTTCTCTTTTTATTCTACTCCTTAAAAATAATAAGTACTTAAGAATGATCATTTAAATAATGTTTTAAAATTTTTAGTTGCACCCAGGGTAGTTCTCAAGGGAATGAACACTGGATTTAGAGAGTTTGAATCCTAACCCTACTTCATTAAAGCATATTGGCTAAGGCAACTAGCTGTATCTCTCTGAGCCTCAGTTTCCTTATATGTCAAAAAAAGGGTTGAATTAGATGGTAGGGAAAGTTTCTTCCCTCTGAATCTCTTCTCTCCCAAACTACTCAGCATTCTAGTTCTATTATATTCTAATCACCAATCCATGAAAGGAACTCCAAGCCAAAGCAGTGTCTCTCCAATGGTCAGATTTCAATAAAGGACAGACACAAGTACTCCTGCTTATACCACTTACACTTATGCTAAGGGATGACTAAGAGGTCTATTTTTTAAAGCTATGTTGGGGAAAACAGGAAGAGCAAAGAAATGTGCATGGGACAACGATAACTAATGACAAAGAAAAGTCAGAGCTGCTAAGTTCTTCCAGTGTTTCTGTTATCTCTGCCAACAACAATGATCTTTTGACTAGAAAGGGCAGAACAAAAATGGCTTAATAGGGAACTGATCCTCCAGTTAAGGAGAGCAATAATAACAGAACAACTAACTGCTCTCTAAGTTACCTAACCCAAATGAATGGTGTCCTCTAGTACTGAGATACTTGACAGAAATGGTTGCTGAATCTCTGTCAGTGACCTCTAAGGACAGGGGAGAATAAAAGAGTTAAGGCAGGAAGAGGGGGGAAAAAAGAAAATGGCCTGATTTTCACCACTACCCCACAAAAAAAAAAGAAGGGGAAGAGAACAAAATGTAAACTATAGGCTGTTGAAATTGACTTCAATTCCTGGCAAAATCTGGTTGTTAAGGAAAAACCTAGAGAAGGAAATGATGATCATAAAGACCCAACATGGCTTTATCACAAATGGACTATTCCAAAGTAATTTTATCTGTGTTTAAAGATTTTCTAGATCAAGTGAATACCATAAATAGAATTTATCTAAATCTTACCAGAATTTCACAGTATTCATGCAGATATGACCAAAAGATACGGGCTACACAATATTTTAGTTAGATGGATTTGAACCTGTTGTTAATGATCAAGCCCCAAGAGTAGTAATTGATATTTCAATTTCAATTTGGAAGTAGTTCTCGTTTGAAATGACACAAGAATCTATTTGCCCTCAAGTTGTTTCACTTTTTCATAAATCACTTGGATAAGAACATAGATTGCATGCTTATCAGATTTTCATATGAGAGAAAGCTGGGAAGGATAATTGATATGGCAGGCAACAGATTCAAAAAGTCTATGTTGGCTAGCTAGAATATTGGCTAAGTCTAATGAGATAATATTCAATAGGTATAAATATAAATCTTACCATTGGGTTAAAGAAATCAACTTCACAAATAGGAGATGGAGGTATGCTAGTCCAGCAGTCCAAGTTCGTTCAAAAAGGTCTAAGGGTCTTAGTGAACTTAATTCTCTCTATATGTCAACAGTCTGAAGTGATAGTCCAAATCTTGAGCTGTATTAAGAGAGATATAGCTTTCAGGAATTAGTATGTGATAAAAATAGATGTGTTAGGCATCCTTGGTGTATAAATTCATGGGGGAGGGGAAGAAACCTCATACAAAAGTCTGAAAATAGCAAACAGGAAGAAGAAAACCTGTATGAGTGATGTCAACAAATATATTTTCCTTCCCCCAGAGTTGTTGAGCGTCATGACTACAACCAAGATGTTGAAGGGCCTTGAATCCATGCCATGGGTAAGTTGGTTGAAGGAGTGGACATTTTATCCTGCAGAAGAATAGACTCAGGGGAGGTGATGGCTGTCTTCAAATATTTAAAACTGTAACATTAAAGATGGTTTACTCTCATTCTGCTTTGGCCTCAGAGTGTAGAAGTAGGAATAATGGGTAGATTTGCAGAGACTGATTTAGGCATAATGTCAGGAAACACTTACTAAGAATTCAAGCAGTCCAAGAGTGGAATGGTGGTCCAAGAGCCTAGAATGGTGGTAGGTTTCTTCTCACTGGAGACCTTCAAACAAAGATTGGACTAAATGGCCCATGAGTTCTCTTTTAACCCTGAGATTCTGTGATTCTATCAAGTAAAATGTAGAGGAGTCTAATTCTTGTCTATCTTTAAGGTAGAGTGAGGACTTAAGGTTTGCCATAAGCTATCCATCATATCATTTATTTATTTTTTTTTAATTTTTAGGCAATTGGGATTAAGTGACTTGCCCAGGGTCACACAGCTGGTAAGTATCAAGTGTTTGGTTTGAGGCCAGATCTGAACTCAGGTCCTCCTGACTTCAGTACCGGTGCTTTATCCACTGCACAATCTAGCTGCCCCCATCATACCATTTAGACAAATGATGGCAAGGTTGCTAACAATGAGGTATGTGTGACAAGGGGAGCGGGGGGAGTATAATTTTACATTCTTTCTCTAGGCAAAGGTGTCCGTCTGATGTATGCCTATCTCTCTAGTCTCTAGTTTCTTCTTTTATCATGGATGTGAATGGTGCAGCCTTCCATAATTGGGATTTCCTTTAAAATATTGAACATTTTTTTTCACTATTAAACACTATCTTCAAAATCCTAGGGCAATGTTCCAAGAGCTTTGATTCACCCTGAAACGATTTGGTTCTCAGAATGTTTCAATTTCTGGATTTAGCAACTCTGAGCTGTGGTGCAGAAAAATATATTTTGAAAGATCCTTGAAGCTAGAGGCAAGAAGAGCCAAGTAAGCACCTAGAAACTTCAGAATATTTCACTTCATTTTATTTTTCATCCACAGAATTCCAGTGCAGTGGGCATAGTAACTATATGAAAACCCCTTCAACAAACTTGATATCAGGAGTCAGCAATAATAATACTATTTAATAATAATAGTGATGATTAAATAAAAATGAAGATAATGATTGAATGCTAATTATCAGATTTTTTCAACCACTTCCTCACTCTAGCAGATGCACCCAAACTTCTGAGCTCCACATACTTCTGTATATGTAAGCAGACCTCAGAATATACAAAATGGCACTTCGAAGATTCATGACTTCATCACAGTGAGTATACCCCATGAAAATGCAGATAGCAGCCCTCACTACATCACCTAACTGCCTATCAGACATCCTAACTTTGATGTCCTTAGAATCTTAAACTCAACATGTTCAAAAATGAAATCCATTATTATCTCCCCTCAAAACCATTCTGCCTCCAAACTTCTCTATTCCCATTGAGGGCATCACAGTATTTCCAATCATACAGGTACGCAACCTTGACCCCATATCCAAATCTACCTCCACAATTCATTCCGTTCTATCCACTGCCTCTGTTCAAACCATCATCGCCTTTTACCCACGTTACTGAAATAGCCTTTTCATTGGACAATAGCCCCTTCCTTTCTTTTTCTCTCCTCTCAAAGGCATCTGGCACATATCTATCAATTTGTGATTTCTAAAGCTCAGAAATGACCATTCCCCCACTTCAAAAATCTTAAATAGTTCTCTACTGTAAGATAAAATATGAAATCCTCATCCAAACATTTAAAACTTTCCCTAGACTGACAACCATTTACCTTTCCAATCTTAAACCATGCTTCTCCCCTTCGCTCACTCACCCTTCTAGTAAAACAGAGCTGCTATCTATTCCTCTTGACCAGTATGCTATCTCCATGCTTCAACCCAGTGGATCTTCTAGGTCTGGAAGATACTCCTTATTCACTTTCTTCCCTTGGAATCTCTAGCTTCCTTCACAATACAACTCAGGTGCCATATCTTACATGAGGCCTTTTCTGATTACCCACTCCCCTACTTGTTATGGGCCTCTCCCTCTTTCAACTATTTTGTATTATTTTGTATATGAATTACATTTACTCATCTGTGCTCATTTTGTTTCCTCTCAGTAGAATATAAGCTCCTTGAGGACTTGGGTTTCTTCTTTTTTTTTAAATTTATCCTTAGTGCCTAGGATTATAACTTCAACATAGTAAATACTTAATAAATGTCTGTTGAATTGAATTACAAATGATCCAAAGGGTAATTGAAAAGTGCATGGTTCAGGAGCAATACTTTTATTATGCTTCCATAAGTGACTTGCATGTGATGAGTGGTCTAATAGTTATTGAGTATATGCTTAACTTGAAGAAGAGGTGGGCTGGTGAGGAAGTGAGAAAAAGAGGTGACAGACAGTCCAAGTGTTATTCTGACACACTTGAGCTACTCAAGGAGTAAGAGGAAGGCCTCATCCACAGATTCTCTACTAAGGATTTATAGGAAAACAAATAAGAATCACACAGAACAGCAAGGCACATAAGGGCGATAATCTCTTTTGGTAAAGGTGATATATTCATTTCGATGAATAAGAGAATCACAGAATCTCAGAGGTTGAAAGAATCTTAAAGACTATGAAGCCCATACTGCAATTCAAAAGAAACCTTCTGTACAACATCACTGACAAGTAATCATCCAGTCATTACCTTATGACTTCCAATGATGGGGAACTCACTGTATCTTGAGGTACCATGAGTTTCCCATTTTCAGTTAGCTTTAATTTTTAGAAAGCTTCTCCTTTCATTGAACTGAATCTATCCTTTCATATCTTCTAAACCTTGCTCCTAGTTCTATGTTCTAGGGTTGAGCAGAACAATTGCAAACCTTCAACATAATGACACTTTAATGACTTCGTGCCAGTAATGTCATCCTTAACTCTTGTCTTCTGGTTAAACACCCCCATTTCCATTGATCAATGCCCTTATGGCTTGTTCTCAATTCTCTCAGCATTCCTAGCCACAGTCCTAGGGAAGTACTAGTCTTCATCAAAAATCTTTCTAAGATTTGTGGCTTCTAAACAACATGCAGCATTGAAGGTGGACTGATGAAGAAGAATACAGAGAGACTATAACCTATTTTTCTTGTTCTTGACACTGTACCTCTAGATGAAACCTAAATTTATGTTAGTCTATTGACTGTTATGTCATCATGCCATGCTCTTGATTTGTATTGAATTTGTCACCCAATAAAAACACTAGATCTTTGTCATAGAAATGGTTGTCTAGTTATAACTTCATCAGGTGATTTTATTGAACCATAAGAAAAGCAGCAGGGAGAGGGGGGTTAGAATAGAAAGAGACACAGACATAGAGATACAGAGAGACAGAGACAGAGAGAGATGAGAGGACTTCTTCCTCTCCTTCTTTTCCCCTCCTCTTCCCATACTAGAGCTTAAATGCCTGCAAGAAGAGCCCAAGGAGTGCTTCCTTTAACTTCTGCCACTAAGTGGTTGTCTCATAGCTCCGCAACACTCTCTAAGGAGGTGGCTACCTCAAGGCTCATAGTCTATTTCTGACTTACTGTCCATATTCATTACCTCCCTTCAGACTGCTAATTCAAAATGTGGTACCCTGACATTTAGGAGAATGGAGACATTCAATTGATTGCTTATCCTTCTGCGATTCCCAAAAGAACAGAGAATTGCCTTCTGGAAGTGGAGCCCTAGTAGAAATGCCAGAACTCTCTTGGTAAGTATTCTTTCACTGGTTCATGAAATCACTCTTTCTTCACCCAATGTGAATGTTCCATTATGTTCAATGAAAGTAGGAAAATAAAGGAAAAGATAAAAAAATGCTGATGACATTAGGAAAAAGGTTCTGGCTACTAAGGATGAAGCAGGAAAGAATGGAGTGAATGTCTTCACTATGATGATCAAATATTTCATCCAAACTATTCCCTTTCTAACTTTTTCTGACCTTCCATATTTCGTCACCATGCTCTAGCTGTTGTCTCATCCTGGAATTTCCCTCGTACCTGAGTCTTCCTTACCCTGAGATACCCATCATTCCATAAGGCCTTCTTACTCTAGAACATTTCTCCACCATGCTAGTCAACTTCTCCAGTTTATGAGTTACTCTTGGGGCCTCCAATTTAGGGAGTGGCCCAGGTCATTCAACCTTCCTTTTGCTTGAAGCAGGGAAACCAACCTAATAAAAAATGAAAATTCTACCTAAATTAATTTACTTATGCAGTGCCATAGAAGTCAGTCAACAAACACAACATAAGAAAAAAGAAAATAAAGAATACCTTTTGTCCAGACTATAATAAGCTTTGTAAATTCTTTCCCTCTTGTGTTTCTTTCCTGTTTTCCTTCTTAAATATCGTTGGGATAACTTTGTTTTACTAAATCTCTCATGAAGCTTTCCTTACCTGATTTTCCTTTCACTGTTTCTTGCTGTGTTATGGCACCACGCTCTTCCTCATCTACTATCATTCTTCTCTATAATATTTTACAAATTAGTTTACTTTCGAAACCAGTGTTGTCTACTATAGCTCTCTGTTTAACATGGAGGTTAAGTAATGCTGACTAATGTGTTTTAGGCTATTTTGATCTCATTATGACAATTAATTTTCATTTTTAAAATTTCTGTATGAACATTTGGCAATCAGTTTCATCATACTTTTCTTCAACCATTTCTTCCAACAAGTATTACAAACTTGTAAAAATAGTGGTGGATTTCAAAATTACATTTAAAAAAAATTACTCTCCTAGGAAGAGGCGAACACTTTCCTTTTAGGTATTCAAAGAGAAGATGGATAACCACTCCTTAAGCATGACGTAATGGAGATTTCTTTGTGATTTGAGTTATATGGCCATGGGAATACTGTCCAACTTTCAAATTCTATAATATTTTCCCCTCATTTTTAGTCTTTGATCCAGTTTTGTATTAATTTTGATCTTTGCTCTGTTAAGTTAGCAGTCTGGTTTTATATGGACAGCTGATTCAGGAATGGCTCCCACATTAGGAATGAGTCAGTTCCTGTCTGTTAGAATGTAAAATTATTTTGTCTGATATTATTCATCACACACTGTTCCCAGTTCCTCCAGATTATTTTTTTGAAGAAAATAGTTATGAGGCTTCTGTGTAGTCAATCTATAAGCCTTTAGCCTCTCTTCCTCTTAAGAATTAAACCATATTTTCCCACATTTTCACCTTCCTCATCTATACTCACCTTTACATTTAAATCATATGATATTTAAATACACACACAAAAAAATGGAGAGAATGTATGTGTGTGTGTGTGTGTGTGTGTGTGTGTGTGTGTGTGAGAGAGAGAGAGAGAGAGAGAGAGAGAGAGAGAGAAGAAAAGATATTTAATTTTGAATAGTTTCATCATGTTCTCTTCAACCTCCACAGTTGTTGGTATACAAGCTTAATTATTTTCATGATTTTTTGTGAATATTCATTATGAGCAAAGCAACATGAGATCAAGAGACAAACATATTATGAAATTATGTTTCTTAATGCCTTTGGACAATAATAAATCTAACTCTGTTTCCAAGGAAAACCTTTGAACTCTCCTTCATTTAGCTGTAATTAGCTCTCACTTTTTGGTTTTGTTAATAAAGTCAGAATCAGAGTAAATAAACATTTATTAAGCACCTACTATGTGCCAAGCACCAAGCTAAACAATGGGGATACAAATAAGAAAAAGAAAGCCAGCTTTTGCTCTCAAGAAGCTTGTAATTTAATGGAGGAAGACAATACACAAAAGGAAGCTAAAAGAGGTGGGGGCAAGGAGGAAGCCACCAGAGGTTAACAGGACCAAGATAATGAGTTTAGCTGGAAAATTCTGAGCCCTCTATAAAGGAAAGCATTAGGAGTAGTTTATTGGTCTGCCCTCTAGTCTTCCATTTGGGGGGAGGGGGAAGATACCTGAGGGTGCTGAGAAGGTGTTGATGAATATATACATATACACATACACACATCACACACATATATGCGGTATATATACATGTGTGTATATATTTAATGTGTGTAGATATGTGTGTGTGTATATATGTATATACACATATGTATATATGTATATATATGCATATATATACATATATATATATATTATATATATACAGCTAAGTTAGTGAAGTTAGTGTTCATAGAGGGTCTGGAAACTCTATTTCTTATCACTCCATTATCCCATATTTGAGAAGGGAGCAGGGGATTATGGGTTAAAGTGGCCAAAGAATTTGACACCAACTAGCCAGTTTTTCTGCTCAGAGAGTCTGCTCCTCTGAAGGCAGACTGTTGCTGGACCCACAGCAATCTATAAAACCTCTGAGAAAAAAATACATAAGATCAATCCAACATGGGCTGTTCTGGATGAAGTGATGCTGGATCTTTATGATAACTTTATTTTCTTTCATTTTCTAAATGTTCAATAAATCCCACCTAATGTAATAATGCATTCTAGAGTATTGCCAGCAATTGAATTTAAGCTTATTGGCCTATGATTTGTATATGTCCTTGTTTTATCTCTTTTTTGAAAATTAAGACATTTGCCATTTTCTAATTTATGATACATCTCTTGTTTTTCACAGTCTTTCAAAAGTCATTTACAGTGGTTCAGTAATTATTCCTGTCAATTATTTCAGATTACTAGAATTGTTTTTCCCCACATACAGACACATAGTTGATTCCATCAAGGACAGATAGATGCTTCTCTTTCTGTTTCTCTCTTTCTTTCTGTGTGTGTCTCTGTGTATCTGTGTGTCTGTGTGTTTTTCTGTCCCTGTCTTTCTGTCTCTGTCTCTCTCTGCTTCTTCTCTGTCTCTCTGTCTCTCTCTGTCTGTCTCTATGTCTCTCTATCCTTTTTCTCTCTTTGTCTGTCTCTCTGTTTCTCTCTCCCCCGCTGTCTCAGTCTAAGATTATTATTCTTGTTCACAAAATATGAGTTGGTTAGTTCTGCTTCCTCTGTCATCTCTTTTTAAAATATCATCCACTTCAAGCAGAAGTCTAATTATTTGTCTGATTTTTCTACTTTCCCCCAATATTAATAAAATCTCATCTTCTTCTTGCTTGATATTTCCCACAGTTTTCACCACTGTTGACAACTTCTCCCTTTTCTAAGATTTCCTCTCCTCCCTTGGGTTCCTAAGTCATTGCTCTCTTGGTTCTCCTCCTATGTGTCCAATTTTCATTGTAGTTGCTTTAGTTGGCCCACAGGATCTTCCTAGATCCTAATTCTCTTATCCAGGCTCTCAGTTCTTTATTACACTGTCTCTTGACTCCATTAGTGACCTCATCCAATTCTTATGAGTTCACTATTCAGCCAAATGACTTCCAAATTCACATATCTAGTTCTAATCTCTCCAGATTTGCCTCTACAATTGCCTGCTGGAATATTCTTCTAAATGCTCTCCTAGAATCTCGAGCTCAATGTACTCAAAAGTAAATTATTCATCTTTCTCTTTTGGCTCTTTTATAAACTTCCCTGTTTCTATTGATAACACCATTCTCCCAGGCACTAAGATTCATCTATGAATCTTCCATCTCCTTCACTCTCCTTATCTAACTTGTCACATCCTGCTGATTCTACCTTCATAATATGTCTCATAGTTTGCATATATGTATATATGTACATATATTAATATATGTATTTATACACACAAATATATACATTTAAAATGTATAAAATCTTCACCAATATTAAATATTTCATAAACATAATATATAATACAATGTGTATTTTATACATTTACATGCATGTCTATGCATATTTACATATATATATATATCTCACCTTTATAACATCTTTCTTTCCTTTTCTCTATTCATATGACCACCAAACTGTACAATCTACTATCATCTCTTACAAAAGCCATAGTGGTAGCAGTATGACTGATCTCCCTACCTTTTGTTTCTCCCCTACTCAACTCATCCTTCACATAGCTGTCAAAATAATCTAATTGCTGAGGTCTGGCTATACTACTGCCCCACTCAAAAGCCTTCAGTGGCTTCCTGTAGCTACAAGGATAAAAGATAAATTCCCCTTGCTGGCATTCAAGGAATCTCACAATTTATGTCTCCCCAATACTAACATTTTAGTATTTTCATGTTAGTCCCCTTTATGTAGTTTTTGATTTAGCCAAAACATCCTACTAGCTGTTTCCTGAATGTAAAATGCTGGATTTACCTCCACGTATTCATACAGGACATACTCTATGCTCTTGAAGAATTCCCTCCTCATATCTCCCTTTCAAAATAAGGCTTTCAAGGCTTATTTGATGAGTAGCCTCTCTGGGGAGTCTTTCCTGATCTCCTAAACATAAAAACATTTTATTCCTTCTCAATTTTTTCTAGAGCATTTTGTCTGTCCCAAGCACACTTGATTTGCCATTAAGTTCATTCATGAATGTACCATATACTTCCCACCCTCACTTCATTCTACTACCAGCACAATGAAGGTCTCAAAGGCAGAGACTATGACAAATATTATAATTTCTTCCTACACATTATGAAAATAAGTATGGCCTATCTGCTAACATCTGTTTCAGAGGATGAGGAGGTATACATATTCTGTGAAAAATTTTCTAAAAACCTGTAAGTTAAATGAACACATACTTTTCTATTTTGTTGTGCTTTTGACATTTCAATGCAAAGAAGGACATAGAAGAAGGTAAAAACATATATTGGAAAATGTGGGTAAGTAGTAAAAACTTATAAACTACATAAAAACCTCGTATCTATACCTCTTGAGTAGCATTGGTAAGAAAAAGAATTTAAAAGTGCTGGACATGACAAGCACCTAACACACCAACATACTAAGTAAAAATGATTATGTCTTATTAGGAAACAGCTCCTTATTAATGTGAGAGCTATGCCTAGATTAGTTGTCTCTATAGTCAGATTACAGATTTAGCGTAAAGATCAAAACTATTACAAAACTAAGAGAAAGAATAAAAATGAGGAAAAGATAAAGTATGTAAAGAAATAACTGTAATCTGACCTACTTAAAAGAATTACTGATGCTGAGAAATGATAAATGGATAGCAGAAAGGACATTGACACTGATTATAACAACCTCACACAAAAGTTTAACCAATGAAAATCAGTAACCACTACAAGGAGACCAAAAGAGCCTATAAACTACCTTGACCAGAAAGCTTTTGGTCTCCTTGCCAATTTATAAAATTTTATAGAGCAGGATGATGGAAGATCATGGGCAGTATTACCTTATAAAATACAAAAAGCAGTAGAGGGAAAAACCAGTTTAAAGAGGATTGGCAAGAGATCTAACATAGCAAAATCATTCCAAGGACATTTATAGTTGAAACTGGGAGGACAATAATAGATTAAAGATGGAAAATATCTTCAGGGATTTTATGTCAAGCTTTTCAGCATCAAGGACTGTGGAGCCACAATCCTGGGTATGCTGCTGCTAGAGGAGGGTGAAAATCACTGAAGAAATTTTTTTTAAAGCTGTTGGATTGAATTGGATTAAGTAAACACCAAAGAGGTCCATACTAAAGGATTCAATTACTATATTTATGAAGATGATTCTAAGATCTACTTATCCAGGACCTCTGTCCTTACATCCAGGGTCTCAACTCCAATTGCCTATTGGACGTTTCAAACTGGATTCCTACAGAAATATTAAGCTCAACATGTCCAAAACTGATATCACCATCTCACCCACAAATGCTCCAATCTTCCCAACTTCCTTCTTACTGTCAAAGGTATCACCATCCCACCAGTCACTCAGATTCACAATCTAGATGTCATCAATTCATCATTCCTACCTGTCTCCTATCCAATCAGTTGCCAAGTGCTGTTGATTCTGTCTTTCTACCATCTCTCCTCTACTCTCCCTTCTCTCCTCTGCCCCTGCCAGCCCTGTGGTGCAAGCCCTCATCACTGCATGATTATTGGATTATTACAATAGCTTGCTGGTTGATCTGCTTACTTCAAATGTCTACCTATTGTAATACATTCTCCATTCAGTAAAAGTGGTCTTTCTAAAATATAGGCTTGACTATATCATTCCCCTATTCAACAATCTCCCTATCACCTCCAGGATCAATTGTAAAATACTGTCTTTGGCTTTTAAACCACTTCATAACCTGCCTCTCCCCCATCCCTAGTCTTCTTATATCTTAATTCCCTTCATAGACTCACTCTATGATCTGATGACCCTGGCCTTCCTTGCCTAAGATACCCATCTGTGGACTGAAATTTCACTGGCTGTGTCCCATAGCTGTAATTCTCTCCCTCTTCATATCCAGCTCCTGACTTCCCTCAAGTCTCAACTAAAATCCTATCTTCTACAAAATATCTTTCCTAGTCCTGCTTAATGTTAGTGCCTTCCTTTCAAAATTATCTCTGATTTATCCTGTATTAATTGTGTTTATACAAAGCTATTTGAGTGCTGTCTTCTCCCATTTAACTAGGAGCTTCTTGAGCACAGGTACTTACTTTGCCTTTCTTGGAATGCCCCATATTTAGTACAGCACCTAGACATTTAATAAAGCTTGTTGACCAGTTTAAGGTGACAAAAATTTGAGTGCACTCTGTGATAATTTCTTAAGGGTTATGAAAGAGTGGAGGATATCCAAAATATGGAAACAACTCTTGGACTTTATTGTAACCCCATAAAGTAGCATAGGTAATTTCTAGCCTAGAAGATCCAAGGAGATCCAGCTTCTAAGAAAAAGAAGATGTAACAACAGATATGATTTTCTTTGATGACCACTACTGATTAATTAATCCCATTTTCTATGAATGAATAAATCCTTCATTTATGGATGCCTCCCCCAAAAGCAGAATGGGACTATGCCTCATTAAAGTAGATATAAACTTGCAAGTGGGACTATCTAAACAGTCAGTAGAAATAAGCTGCTCCCAATCACATGGCAGGCCAATGCAGAATGTTTTCTACCAGAAGCAGGTCCCTGACATCTCCCATTATAAATTATCTTGACATGCACTAAATACTGGTTTTATACACACACAGACATGTATACACATGCATATAAATTATGTCTATGTACCTACATGCACATGTGCTACATGTTTGTATTATGTACATACATGGTGCATACATGTTTGTGATATATATCTGTATTTGCACATAAAGACACATACATAAAATGCATGCTATATACATAGATGTATACACACTGTACACAAACATACATGTATATGTGCATACATGTATGTATATTCATACTCTTAATTAGTCCCTCAGATCTTTATGTGTTGGTCTTTTTGGTCTCTTTAAACAGTTCCTACTGTGTATGTCCAGATGTGATGTAGAGAACTCCTGGGTAGAAATTTTTTCTACCAATGCAGATAACCAACTTTTCTACAGCTTAAAGTATTAGGGAGTTGCTGTGAGCACTGAGAGTTTAGCAATTGCCTGGAATTATATAGTTAGCCAACAATCACTTATAAAGTACTAACTACATACCAGATGTTGATGTAAGTACTAGATGTGAGGAAAAGCAAGGACATGGTTCCTTCCCTCAAGAATTTCAGATTCTAACTGAGGAGAAAATATTTTAATAACTATGTACATACCTGATATGTACAGTATAAACTGAAGGTAATCTTAAAGGAAAGGGCCTTGGGGAGCAGGTAAGGCATCTTGCAGAAGGTGGGTTTTCAGCTGAGTCTTGGTTGTAACCAGGGAAGACAGGAAGGAGAGGTGAGGAGGGAACTCATTCCAGGCATGAGATCAGGCAGTAAAAAATACACAGAGTTGGGGGATGGAGGGACATGTGTGAAGAAAAGTAAGCAGTTCAGCATAGTTGAATCATTAAGTATGTGAAGGGTAGTAAAGTACAAGAATATTAGAAAGGTGGAAGAAGTCAAGTTATTAAGAGTTTAAATGTTATATGTTCTTGTTTAGTCATTACAGTCATGTCCAAATCTTCTTGACCCCATTTACGGTTTTCTTGGCAAAGATACTGGAATGGTTTGTCATCTCCCTGTCCAGCTCATTTTATAGATGAGGAACTGAGGCAAACAGGGTTACGTGAGTTGCCCAGAGTGACACAGCTAATAAGTTTCTGGGACCAAGTTTGAAAAAAATGAAGATGAGTCTTCTGATTCCAAGCACAGCACTATATCCATTGAACAGCTAGCTCTCCTTAAATGCCAAATACGGCATTTTCCATTTCATCCTGGAGGTTACAGGAAGCCACTGGAGTTTATTTTTTTTAATATAAATTTATTAATTTTTAGTTTTCAACATTTACTTCCACAAGTTTTTGAGTTCCAAATTTTTGCCCCATCTCACCCCACCTCCACCCCAAGATGGCATGCATTCTGAATATTCATTCCCCTAGTCTGTCCTCTCTTCTATTTCTCCCTTCTTCTCTTATCCCCTTCCCCTTCTATTTTCCTGTAGGGCGTGATAGACTTCTATACCCCACTGCCGGTATTTATTATTTGCCAGTAGCACTTGAAAACATTTTTTTTAAACATATGTTTTTAAAACTTTAGGTTTCAAATTTTCTCCCTTCCTCCCTCCCCATCCACCCTCATTGAAAAGGCAAACAACTCAATATAGGTTATACATGTGCCGTTATGCAAAACACTTCCATAGCAGACATGTTGTGAAAAACTAACTATATTTCCCTTAATCCTATCCTGCCCTCCCATTTATTCTATTCTTTCTTTTGACCCTGTCCCTCCTCAGAAGTATTTACTTCTGATTACCCCCTTTCCCAATCTTCCCTCGTCTCTATCATCCCCCTGCTCTCTTGTCCCCTTCTCCCCATATTTTCCTGTAGGGTAAGACGGGAAAATGTGTATGTTATTCCCTCCTTAAGCCAAATCCTATGAGAATAAGATTCCCTCATTCCCTCTCACCTTCCCCTGTTTCCCCTCCACTGTGAGAGACTTTTCTTTTCTGTTTTTGTGTGTGTGTGTGAGATAATTTACCTCATTCTACCTCTCCCTTTCTTCTCCGAGTATCATCCTCTCTCATCCCTTAATTTTATTCTCCAGATATGACCCCTTAATCTTCAACTCACCCTGTGCCCTCTATCTATCTATCTATCTATCTATAGAATTTTTTTCCTTCAACTACCCTAATACTGACAAAGGTCTCATGAGTTACAAATATCATCTTTCCATGCAGGAATGTAAACAGTTCAATCTTAATAAGTCTCTTATGATTTCTCTTTCCTGTTTACCTCTTCATGTTCCACTGGAGTCCTGTATTTGAAAGTCAAATTTTCTGTTTAGCTCTGGTCTTTTCATCAAGAATGCTTGAAAGTCCTCTATTTCACTGAATGACCATTTTTTCCCCTGAAGGATTATACTCAGTTTTGCTGGGTAGGTGATTCTTGGTTGTAATCCTATCTCCTTTGCCCTCCAGAATATTATATTCCATGCCCTGCGGTCCTTTAATGTAGAAGCTGCTAAATCTTGTGTTATCCTGATTGTGTTTCCACAGTACTTGAATTGTTTCCTTCTGGCAGCTTGTAAGATTTTCTCCTTGACCTGGGAACTCTGGAATTTGGCTACAATATTCCTAGGAGTTTTCCTTTGGGGATCTCTTTCAGGAGGAGATCTGTGGATTCTTTCAATTTCTATTTTGCCCTCTGGTTCTAAAATATCAGGGCAGTTTTCCTTGATAATTTCTTGAAAGATGATGTCTAGGCTCTTTTTTTGATCATGGCTTTCAGATAGTCCAATAATTTTTAAATTCTCTCTCCTGGATCTATTTTCCAGGTCAGTTGTTTTTCCAATGAGATATTTCACATTGTTTTCTAATTTTTCATTCTTTTGGATTTGTTTTACAGTGTCTTGATTTCTCATAAAGTCACTATCTTCCAATTGCTCTATTCTAATTTTTAAGGAAGTATTTTCTTCAGTAAGCTTTTGGACTTCCTTTTCCATTTGGCCAATTTTTCTTTTTAGGGCATTTTTCTCCTCATTGGCTTTTTGGACCTCTTTTGCCATTTGGGTTAGGCTGTTTTTTAAGGTGTTATTTTCTTCAGTATTTTTTGGGTCTCCTTTAGCAAGCTGTTTGACTTGTTTTTCATGATTTTCTTGCATCACTCTCATTTCTCTTCCCAGTTTTTCCTCTACTTCCCTTACTTGCTTCTCAAAATCCCTTTTGAGCTCTTCCAAGGCCTGGGACTGATTCATATTTTTCTTGGAGGCTTTGGATGTAGGAGCTTTGATTTTTTGTCTTCTTCTGGTTGTATTTTGATCTTCTTTTTCACCAAAGTAAGATATATAGTCTGACTCTTTTTGCGCTGCTTGCTCATGATCCCAGCAATTACTTGAGTTTTAAACTCTTTGTTAAGGTAAGAGTCTGCTTCCAATGTGGAGAGTGTACTGTCCCAAGCTTCAGGGGTTTGTGTAGCTGTTTTCAGAGATACTTGTAGGGACCTGTAAATTTTCAGTTCTTCCAAGGTGGTATGATAAGGGGCAGGTGTTTACTCCTTTCCTGGCCTGTGACCACAAGTATCCTTTCTGTCCCATAACTGTGAGGAGGGGTTCCTCTCCACAGCCACTACAAGCTCCACCAGCCAGAGCTCCTCCTCACCCCAGCACTGCCCAGAACTGTGACCCAGATCCACACACGGGCAAAGCAAGAATTCCTGCCTCAGCACTGGCAAAGAGATCCCTGCAGTCCCTCTCTGATCAGCCACTGGATTCCCCCTCAGTCTGTGGGCCAGAAGCTGGGAAGCAGCTACTCCCCCAGGGCCAGGCTCTTGGGGAATGGAGCTGAACCCGCCTTCCTCTCTGACCAACAGAAACAGACTTTTCCCACTGACCTTCTAAGTTGTCTTTGGTTTGGTGGATTGAGGAGTCTGGAAACCTCCACAGCTGCCCAGATTCAATCCTCTGAGGCCTGCTCAAGGTTTGTTGTGGCCTGCATGCCCACGCCGTGCTGCGCTGTGCTCCAGCCGGCGATACACCTTGCTGATCAATCATAGGGGTTGTCTTGGGCTGGAAATTTGTTTCACTCTGTCTTTGTGTGGGTTCTGCTGCTTCAGAATTTGTTTAGAGCCATTTTTTATGAGTATTTGGAGGGGTTTGGGGAGAGCTCAAGAAAGTCACTGCTTTCACTCCGCTATCTTGGCTCCGCCCCACCCCCCACCCCGCCAATAAGTTTTTGAGGACTGATTTGGAGTCAAGAATTCTTTCCAGGCTTGGCAGTCTATCAGAGGGAGAGTACAGGGACAGAGGGTACTTGCAATGTTAGAAGCAGTCCAGCAGTGGAGTAAGCTTCCATGGGGAAGCTATGCTATGGCATGGCAGAGAAAGTCCTGTGGAAGTGAGTCAGGAATTCAGCCTAGAGAGGAATTACTTAATCCCCATGACTTAGTACAGTTCTTGATGAGTAATAAGTACCCAATAAAAATGTTTTTTTTTTAAGTCATTCATTCAGGAGGAGAAAGAGAAGGAAGGTTAAACATAGTTTGATATTCACTCCATGTTTTGGGAAAGCACATTTTAAAGGCTTTATAGAAAGGAGAAGTAACATCCCAAAGAGTAAGGCCTTATGGAAATAGTACAAGGGAGATGAAACAATCAAAAATGAAATCCTTATACAAACAACATGATTATAAAGAAGAAAAGGTGCATGACATCATTGATAGAGAACAGATATCAGAGTCAACGAGACAAGGGCAAATGCCCCCCACATTAATACATGCTGGCTTTGGAGGGCGTCACCATCCCCCCAGTCACCTGAGTTTGCAAGCTCAATATCATCCTCTAGTCATTCTCACCCCACATATTCAATCTACTGCCAAATCTTGTCATTCTTATCTTCGACATATCTTTTGCATATGCCTCCTTCTTTCTGCTCACATAGCTGTCATCCTAGTACAAGTCTTCATTATCTCTCACATGGATTATTGCAATAGTCTTTTAAAAATATTTTATTTTCAATTCACAGAATAAAGCAAGCATTTTTATAACAGAGTACAATAAAAAAAGATGATTGCACATGAAACTGCAAATCTACCATGTACAAATTGCTATTCCCTCCAAATATGCAACATAGTTGTCATGTAAATTTCATTTCCCCTCTTTTTTAAAATTTCCTCCCCTCATCCTCACCCTGGAGATGGCTACCATTAGAACAAAAGATATATATATACACACACACACACACACACATATATAGATAGATATACACACATATATATGTGTATATATATATATATACGTACATGTGTATGTGTGTATGTATACATATGTATGTGTATGTGTACGTATATGTGTATATATATGTGTGTGTATGTATAAATGTTAAATTATTCTATACATGCTACTATTTATCAGTTCTTTCTCTAGATGTAAATACCATCTTTCTTCACGTGTCCTTCATTTTTACTTGGTGTATTTTTAATAGTCAAAATGACTGAGTTGCTTAAAATATTACTGTTACTATACACAATTTTCTCTTGGTTTTGCTCACCTTGCTCTTCATCATTTCATGCAAGTCTTTCTATGCCTTTCTAAGATCATTGAGCTCATCATTTCTTTTTCTTTTTTAGTGAACTCATTTCTTACATCACAGTAGTATTCCATCACAACCATACAACACAACCCGTTAAGCTATTCCCCAATTGATGGGATCCCCACAATTTCCAGTTCTCTGCCACTAAAAAGAGAGCCACTATAAACATTCCATTCAGATTCAAAGTTATAATTAATATTGGTAATTTCTCTCTATCTTATTTTTACTCATTATTTTCTTTAAACTAGTCTCTCTGCCTCATGCCTCTCTCTTCTTCTGTCCATTCTCCATTGAGCTGCCAAATTAATCTTCCTAATGCAAAAGTCTAACCATGGCACCCCCTTACCTCACAGTAAACTCAGTAAACTCCTGGTTGGTCTGCATATTCAGTAAACTCCAGTGGTGGGGGCAGAGCCAAGATGGTGGTTGAAAGTAGTGACTTGCTTGAGTTCTCCCCAAACCCCTCCAAATACTCATAAAAAATGGCTCTAAACAAATTCTGAAGCAGCAGAACCCACACAAAGACAGAGTGAAACAAATTTCCAGCCCAAGACAACCCCTATGATTGATCAGCAAGGTGTATCATGCCAGGTTGGGAGCACAGCGCAGTGCGGCGTGGGCATGCAGGCCACAACAAACCTTGAGCAGGCCTCAGAGGATTGAATCGTGGGCAGCTGTGGAGGTTTCCAGACTCCTCAATCCACCAATACCAAAGACAACTTAGAAGGTCAGTGGGAAAAGTCTGTTTCTGTAAGTGGTCAGAGAGGAAGGCGGGTCTCAGCTCCATTCCCCAAGAGCCTGGCCCTGGGGGGAGTAGCTGCTTCCCCAGCTTCTGGCCCATAGACTGAGGGGGAATCCAGTGGCTAATCAGAGAGGGACTGCAGGGATCTCTTTGCCAGTGCTGAGGCAGGAATTTCTTGCTTTGCCCGTGTGTGGATCTGGGTCACAGTTCTGGGCAGTGGTGCTGGGGTGAGGAGGAGCTCTGGCCTGGAGGAGCTTGTAGTGACTGTGGAGAGGAACCCCTCCTCACAGTTATGGGACAGAAAGGAGTACTTTCCTGGTCACAGGCCAGGAAAGGAGTAAACATCTTGCCCCTTATCATACCACCTTGGAAGAACTGAAAATTTACAGGTCCCTACAAGTATCTCTGAAAACAGCTACACAAACCCCTGAAGCTTGGGACAGTACACTCTCCACATTGGAAGCAGACTCTTACCTTAACAAAGAGTTTAAAACTCAAGTAATTGTCTGGGATCATGAGCAAGCAGCGCAAAAAGAGTCAGACTATATGATCTTACTTTGGTGAAAAAGAAGATCAAAATACATAACCAGAAGAAGACAAAAAAATCAAAGCTCCTACATCCAAGGCCTCCAAGAAAAATATGAATCAGTCCCAGGCCTTGGAAGAGCTCAAAAGGGATTTTGAGAAGCAAGTAAGGGAAGTAGAGGAAAAACTGGGAAGAGAAATGAGAGTGATGCAAGAAAATCATGAAAAACAAGGCAATAGCTTGCTTGCTAAAGGAGACCCCAAAAAATACTGAAGAAAATAACACCTTAAAAAACAGCCTAACCCAAATGGCAAAAGAGGTCCAAAAAGCCAATGAGGAGAAAAATGCCCTAAAAAGAAAAATTGGCCAAATGGAAAAGGAAGTCCAAAAGCTTACTGAAGAAAATACTTCCTTAAAAATTAGGATCCAGCAATTGGAAGATAGTGACTTTATGAGAAATCAAGACACTGTAAAACACATCCAAAAGAATGAAAAATTAGAAAACAATGTGAAATATCTCATTGGAAAAACAACTGACCTGGAAAATAGATCCAGGAGAGAGAATTTAAAAATTATTGGACTATCTGAAAGCCATGATCAAAAAAAGAGCCTAGACATCATCTTTCAAGAAATTATCAAGGAAAACTGCCCTGATATTTAGAACCAGAGGGCAAAATAGAAATTGAAAGAATCCACAGATCTCCTCCTGAAAGAGATCCCCAAAGGAAAACTCCTAGGAATATTGTAGCCAAATTCCAGAGTTCCCAGGTCAAGGAGAAAATATTACAAGCTGCCAGAAGGAAACAATTCAAGTACTGTGGAAACACAATCAGGATAACACAAGATTTAGCAGCTTCTACATTAAAGGACCGCAGGGCATGGAATATAATATTCTGGAGGGCAAAGGAGATAGGATTACAACCAAGAATCACCTACCCAGCAAAACTGAGTATAATCCTTCAGGGGAAAAAATGGTCATTCAGTGAAATAGAGGACTTTCAAGCATTCTGATGAAAAGACCAGAGCTAAACAGAAAATTTGACTTTCAAATACAGGACTCCAGTGGAACATGAAGAGGTAAACAGGAAAGAGAAATCATAAGAGACTTATTAAGATTGAACTGTTTACATTCCTGCATGGAAAGATGATATTTGTAATTCATGAGACCTTTGTCAGTATTAGGGTAGTTGAAGGAAAAAAATTGTATGTATAGATAGATAGATAGATAGAGGGCACAGGGTGAGTTGAAGATTAAGGGGTCATATCTGGAGAATAAAATTAAGGGATGAGAGAGGATGATACTCGGAGAAGAAAGGGAGAGGTAGAATGGGGTAAATTATCTCACAAAAAAAAAAAACAGAAAAGAAAAGTCTCTCACAGTGGAGGGGAAACAGGGGAAGGTGAGAGGGAATGAGGGAATCTTATTCTCATAGGATTTGGCTTAAGGAGGGAATAACATACACATTTTCCCGTCTTACCCTACAGGAAAATATGGGGAGAAGGGGACAAGAGAGCAGGGGGATGATAGAGAGGAGGGAAGATTGGGAAAGGGGGGTAATCAGAAGTAAATACTTCTGAGGAGGGACAGGGTCAAAAGAAAGAATAGAATAAATGGGAGGGCAGGATAGGATTAAGGGAAATAGAGTTAGTTTTTCACAACATGTCTACTAAGGAAGTGTTTTGCATAACTGCACATGTACAACCTATATTGAGTTGCTTGCCTTTTCAATGAGGGTGGGTGGGGAGGGAGGAAGGGAGAAAATTTGGAACTCAAAGTTTTAAAAACATATGTTTTAAAAAAAATGTTTTCGCATGCAACTGTTAAATAAGAAATACAGGAAATGAGGGTACAGAAGTCTGTCCTGCTCTACAGGAAAATAGATAGGGGAAGGGGATAAGAGAAGGGGAGGGGGAGAGATAGAAGAGAAGGCAGACCAGGGGAAGGAGTATTCAGAATGCATGCCATTTTGGGGTAGGGGGAGGGGTGAGAAATTTGGAACTCAAAAACTTGTGGAAGTGAATATTGAAAACTGAAAAAAAAAAGAAAAAAAAGAAGAAAAAACTTACTGGCAATGTGACCCTGGACAAGTCACATAACCTCTTGGTCTCAGTTTCCTCATCTGTGAAATTGGGATAATAAAAGCACCTACCTTGCAGGGTTGTTATGTAGATCAAATGAGATAATAATTGTAAAGTGCTTAGCACAGTACCTGGCACAGAGTTAGTGAGACAGAAATGTTACTTATAATTGACAGAGCTTTATCTTTAGGTGGTCTAAGGTCTCCATTCCTCTCCAGGCTTCACTCTTGGCTATCTGTATTTGCTGTACTACAGCCCTCTACCCAGTACTTTCATTCTTCTCTCCTCTTTTAAAATGTTTTCTTACGTGTGTTGTCTTCCCTATTAGACTGTAAACTCCCTCTGGGTAGGAACAAGAAAGAAATCAGGCAAACTCATTGGAGCCTTTATTGAGTCACCAGTAGCTTGTGAAGTTTTCCGGATGGGATTGCAATAGAAAAATTTGAATCCTGACCCTCCTTTGCACTGTTTTCAGAAATCAGCAGGCACACCAGCTTTCTGCCTTGTCTTGCCAAGATCAAGGCCACCAGTTGCTTTGCTGCCATTTCAAAGCCTTACTTCCTATCCCTAATTCCAATTCTAGATCATATTAATGTAGTGCCTTCTGATACTAGAAAGTAAGCCTCTTGAAGTCAGGGAACTTGACCATTAAATGCAAATATATGTGCATAATAAGTATGCATATGTATGTATATGTATATTTACATATGCATGTATATATGTGCTTATGTATATATTGCAATTATTTACTTTGATTCATTGAAAGATTCATTATTTCATCTGCTTTGAGAAGAGAAAGGGAATATACTATTGCTTCCTGACCAGAAGGAAGAAATAGAGAAAGATTTTGGGAAACAACGTAAACGTGGAACAGAAACATGCTAGCATGTTCTAGTAGTTATGGGGGATTCCCACTATCTAGACATTTCTGGAGCTCTTTCTTCTGTCTCTAACTTACAGTTTAAATAGCTTATCCTAAAATAATAAGAAGTCAGCCACTGCCCACAGATAAGTGAGAGTTTCCTGTAGCCTTCCTGAAATCATAATCAAATAACAGGTATATGACTTACAATTGGTTAATTAAGAATAGGTATTATGCAAAAATCCTAACTGTTAAATGAGAAAGAAAACTGAGGTTAAATAGATGGTCAGGCCCAGATAGACAAATTAGCTAATTTTCAGAGAGTTTTGACTTAGCCAAAGATACAATTTGACTGAATTCACATTCAATTCAGAAATATTTATTATTTTTTATTTTTATGGCACTAGGGGAGATACAAAGTTTTACATAAAGTGTAATTACTGTCCTTTTGGAGCTTATAGTCTAATAGGGATACAGAATCCATGCATAGAGAACTAGCCTGAAATATTTTAATGGTTCTGGGAGTTCATCATCTAGGAGTTCCTTCCAAATGGAGATTACAACCATTCATGCCTATTCATCTTACATGACTTTTAAAAATATTTCCCCAGATGTTCATCACTAAGTATTCCCTCTGCAGTGTTGGAGACCTTCTTAACTTTCTTTTAATACCTTGTGGGGAGAGAGAAAGAGAGAGTGAGAGACAGACAGACAGACAGAGACAGACAGAGACGGAAAGACAGAATTATACAGAGAGCTATAATACAGACTAATGCACCATAAGTATATTAACGAAATATAAGGAATTATATTATTTGAGACTCCAGTGGAAAAAGGGTCCTCACAGTCTGTTGAATGCCTGACAGAGAGTAGATGCTTAATAAATGCTTGATGAGTTAAATAGAGTTGAATAGATGAAGTGACATCTGGGTTGGGTTTCAAAGGAGCTGTAAGAAATGAAGGGAAAGGAGGAAATTCCAATCCTGGGGAATAATGCAGAGCAAAGATAAGGACATGGGAAAGTATGTTGTGCGCTTATAAATAGAAGTGTAGTTTGCTAGGGGCAGAGAACATAAGGAGGGCAGTAGAATGAGAAAGGAAAGGTAGGGCAGGACGAGATTGAAGAGATTCTTGAATGTCAGGCAAAAACAGTGAATTTTGTTTGATAAGTCATAAGAATGGCTGTTCCACTGATGATATTAAATAGAAGAGGGGCACGATCATATTTATATACACATGAGGGGTTAGCAGACTAACAGTATGATGGATAAGTTGAATAGACAGCATAGATGGTAACACTTTCTGCAGGAAGGTATATTGAGGGAGGTGCTAGAGCAGTGATGCAATGGAGTAGCATAAGAGAGGAGAGAACATTTTATGATGAAAAATACGGGCAAAACAATGGTACCTCTTAGAAGGTACTTGGGAGACTCAAGCATTAAGAACTTTCCTTTGAAGACTTACAATGACAATAGTACTAGTTCTCACTCAACAGTTTTTTTTCCTATTTGAAGACATAAGCAATGCCTAGCACATGATTGTTGCATAGTAAATGGTTTTTGAATTGAATTGAATTGAATCAAATTGTATTGAATTGAACAAATCTAATGGCTTTGAAAGAAATGACTATCTGTAAAGTTTTGGTTGATGCTACTCAAAGGTGTTCTAGAGCCTACTCAAATCTACTCTAAGAGTAAATTGTTAGAATTTTAATGTGAGCCTTTATGCCCCAGAAATCAGCAAACTATAAATCAGAGTTTGATTTATTGTTTTATTGATTGTGGAGATTTAAAACAATCAGTTATTCATTCAGCCAATAAGCATTTATTAAGCAGCTACTATGTACCTTGCAACTGGATTGTTCAGTGTATAGACTACTGGGCCTGGAATCAGAAAGACCTGAGTTCAAATCCAGCCTCAGACACTTACTAGTTGTTTGACTCTGGGCAAGTCACTTAACCTCTGTTTGCCTTAATCCACTGTAGAAGGAAATGGCAAACCACTCCAGTATCTTTGCCAAGAAAACCCCATGGACAGTATGTTCTATGGGGTAACATTGTCAGACACAACACAACAAATGAATAACAAAAATGTGAGAAGCACTGTGCTAAGTGTTGAATACGCAAAGAAAAGCAAAAGACAGTCTTTACCTTTAGGAGTTCACAACTGAATGGAGGAGAAAACGTGCAAAGAAGTATGTACAATATCTATCTATGTATCTATCTAGGTATCTATGAATCTATGAATCTATGTTTCTATCTATCTGATAAACAAGAAATAATAGAGAGAAGGCACTGGAATTATGAAGGAATGGGAAACATTCTCTTCAGAAGGGGAGATTTTGCCTGAGTCTTGAAGGAAGACAAGAAGCCATGAGGCAGAGACAAGGAAGGAGAGCATTCCATGAATGGGGGACAACCAGTAATTCCCAGACACAGAGCATCTTGTACTAGGAATAGCAAGGAGACCAGCATCACCAGGAATGATGGAGAAAAAGCATTGGAGAAAATGTTAATAATGCAGATTAAACAAAAGTGTATCCTGCATTTTCTGAGAGCTGGTTGTTAAACATTTGCTAGCACACCCCTGAGGCTACTTATAAAATGCAGCCTATCCATCGTGGAGAAATTTCAACTCTATTGTAGAATATTCCCAATAAAAAGGGGGAAAAAGTGTCAGGAGAGAGGGCAGACACTGGCATGATATGCTAAAATATTAATGTTGGTAAACAATTCATTTGTTTAGATTTAATATAAAGCACAGAGAGAAGGCTGAAGACATAGGCAGCAAGAAGTACCCCCAAGGTAAAATGCGGTTTTATAGTTATGAAAATTTAATTTGACTGCTTTCCAAATAATTGCTCATGTTTGCAGCAGGAATGCCAGTAAGATAATGGTCAATCAAATGGACATCCCTCTGCTATGCTCTTAAACAACTGTACCGTATATTTTGCACATAGACAGAAGTTGTTTCCAGTTAGGAAAAGATGGCAAGTTAGAAAGGCAGGATAAGAAATAGAATAGGAGGATATCTTTACAGATTGCCTTTATCCTTTTTTTCAAATACAAGTCCCTGTTAGAAGCTGGAATATTTTTCCCCCCTCTGAAAATGGAAAATCTGTCACATCATAAACCAAACCTCAGGCCTTTAAAGTGTTTGATTCTTTTTTTAAAAAGAATCCATTTATAGTCAAGAAAAATTAGTATATGCTACAGACATGGGTTGGGTTAATATTTCTTTCATAGGTGAGTGAGGGACAGCAATAAATCCCTCAGTGCATGACAAATTTCCCAGGATCTGTGTTGAGAAACAGCAATGGAAAGTATACTCTCCGTCTCTGTCTCTGTCTCAGCCTCTTCTAATTCCTCTCTTTCTTTTGTTCTTCTCTTCTCCTTCCTCATTTCCCATACTCTTCATGACCGGAGAGAAAATGCCATTAATAACTGGTACAAAGGATCGTGCACAGTGCATGGAGATAAACTAGGGATGACAAAATATCAACTTCCTGCTGCTCAATTGGAAGCCGTATCTGTACAACTGGTAATTACTTTTAATTTAATTAGGACTCCTGGTATTGTTTCGATCTCAAAGATTACATTATAACATGCAATGTGTTAAAGCAACAAGACACATCAAGGAAGGAAAATAGAAAATATTATTACCTTTTTTTGGGGGGGAGGAATCCAGAAATAATACCATAGTTTAACTCTTTCAAAAGCACCCAAGAAGCTTAATAATGGTTGTTATTATTTTATGTATTCTTTCAGTTTTGTGTAAGCAATGTCTTACTGATTCTCACTCCAAAGCACATCCCTTGAGTATGTGAGAAGAAAATAAAAACATCCCCCTCCCTTTCCTCTAAGCCTCCCTTCAACAATAACAAAAAAATCATGGCATAGGCAGACATAGAGAAGGAGAGAATTCACACAGCTTAAAGTAGGCTTCTGTGCTGTTGATGCAGGATGAGGCTATCCCTTTGCCCAGTGAGTGCACAGACTTTGGGCAGAAACACATAGTGTTAGCATGGGCAAGGTTTCACTTTGGACCCTTGCCCACCTGGAACTTTTACTGGCTTAAAGAACACTCTTTTTACATGCCTATCATGAATTAGAATCTTTATCCAGGATTCACAAGTGCACATTGGGATATCTCATAAGACCCCTTGGCTAGCACCTCCCTCACCCCCAAACTATTAAATATGACAATTATGGGAGGCATTGACTGGGACCCCCAAAATCCACAGGCACAAATGGTAAAACTACAGAAGGGATCTAAGAGTGAAACACAAAGGGAGAAAGAGAATGTGAGAGAATATGTGCCAAAGAGACAGATGCCTCTGTTGGAAGAAGATTCTCTACACTGAGCGTACAATTTTCCATCCAAATAAGAGTGGGAAAAAATCAGAATTAATACCAAGTTAAACTATTATTATTGAACACTCCACTAATAAAATTTTATACTTTCATCTCAGTAAGTGAATCCTGACTTCAAGCAGGATGTATTGTATGAATTATCAAGTTTACAAACTTTATGGTTCTGGGGAAACCAGGAGAGAAATGAAGACATTTTTCCAAAGTTGGATGCAGCCATTCACAAAATCACAGAATTTTAGAAGCAGAAATGACCTGACAGATTGTTTAATGAAATCATTCATTTTACAGATGAGGAAAACTGAGAGAAGAGGTTTATTGATTTACCGTGAAGTCACAAAGCAAGTTGGAGATAAAGTCAAGACTAGACCCTAAATCTCTATGTACTTGATTCTTTCCTGTTATGTTTCAAGTTAACATTACAAACCTTTGAGGAAAAATTCCATATTTCTATTGGAATTCAGAAAAGGGAATTTTGAATATAATAAGAGTTTGGTGAACTTTTATAATAGCCTATGTTTTATTTCCCCATGTTGTCCTGTTCTCAAAAGAGAAAATACTGAAGATTATCCATCCATGGATCCATTTCTGATGTGCTTATTATCACAGTGTCCAAGTCTACACAACAATGCCTCTCTGGCAACCTCAGAGCTGCAGTCTGGTATAAAAGAGACAGCTGTTGCCCTATTTGCAGCCCAAGAAAACAGAGTTGGAAACCTGTTCTTGCAAGACACTCAGCCTGGTTCTGAAAACCCCAGAGATGCTAATAGGCATTCAGATAGTGGTGGTCTCAACCTGAATGAACTTCCCTACTTCCCACTTATCTCTATTATTTGCCTATTTCCTGGTCATAGGAAGTTTTGTACATTTGTTGGGGGGGGGGACCAGCAGGTTCACATGAAACCCTAGTTCTCTGTGGGAAGCTGGCCTTTTGGCAAAATGGCAAGGTTTCCTTGCAAAAATAGCAAACCATCATCTGGGTAAATTCAGAAAAGCCTGTGACTTTTGCCAAGGCACAATTATGCCATACTGATGGCAAACCAATAAATGTGCTGGAAGAGAGGACCTGACAAGCATCACCCCAGATTTAGTGAAATTCCCCAAAGTGTGGAGTGTTAAATATTAGAACTGAATCCTAAGTTACTCTGTGGCATCTCTTTCACCAGTATTGGTAAAATGCCTAGCTGTGCAATGACTCCTTTCATAAGAATGATAACTGACATTTATACATCTCTTTAAAGTTTGTGAAGCATATTAGACACCTCATTATCCACGTTCCTCACAAAAACCCTGTGAGGGAAGTTCCATTATTAATCTCCTTTTAATGAGGATGAAATGGGCTTAGAAAACTTAAGTAACTTGCCCAGGGTCACACAGTGTAGGACCATAGATGTAAGACTGGAAGAGATATCAGAGGCTATCACATTGAACTATTTTACTTTACAAATGATGAAACTGGGGTCCAGGGAACTTCAGTGATTTGTCCAATATCACAAGATCATAAGCATCAGAGACAGAATTTGAACTTAGATCCTCTGGCTCCAGATGCTATATTCATTTTACTCTACCACAATGCCTCCTTAGAGATGGCTGGGTGGTACAGGGGACACAACGCCAGACTTGGAGTCAGGAATAACTAAATTCAAATCCTGCCTCTGATACTAGTTGTGTCATCCTGTGCTAGTCATTTAACTCTGTCTGCCTCAGTTTCTTCAACTGGAAAATGGAGGATAATAAGACCCCCCTTTCAGGATTGTTGTTGTAAGGATCAAATGTAATATTTTTAAAGCCCTTGACACTTTGTTGTTGTTTCATCATTTTAGTCACATCTGATTCTGTGACCCCATTTGGAGTTTTCCTGGCAAAATATTGGCATGGTTTGCCATTTCCTTCTCCAGATCATTTTACAGATGAGCAACTGAGGCAAACAGGGTAAAGCGACTGGCTTACGGTCACACAACTAGGAAGTGTTGGAGGATGAACTTGAACTCATGAAGATGAATCTTCCTGATTCCAAGCCCAGTACTCTATCTACTGTACCACCATCTGCCTCTGTGCTTAGCACAGTCACTGGAATATAGTAGAAACTATACATGTTTATTCTCTTCTCTCATTTCCTTCCTTCCCTAATCTATCTAAGATGAGATTGGAACCTTTTCTTTCTGGACCTCAAGTTCAGTAACTAATCTACTTTATCATTGTCTCTCATAATAGATGCCTGTGGATATAGATATAGATATAGATATAGATATAGATATAGATATAGATATAGATATAGATATAGATATAGATATAGATATAGATATAGATATAGATATAGATATAGATATAGATATAGATATAGATATATACACACACATACATACACACACACACACAAGCATCATTTAGTAACAGTTTTGCTTAAAGTACAGAGGTTGGACTACACAACTACTAAAGGTCTTTTCTACAACTACTTTTCTGTGAGTAAATCTTGATTGGAACAAGGAGAGAGGAGTGATTACAACCAAAAGTGATCATAAATTACAAGTCAATGTCAAGGGTAGAGTTAGCCCGTGCTGCTATCTTCACGCCATAGTCATGGACCCAAGGGGCACAGAACAACTTGGAGTGTGGAAGTTGGAAGGCAAATGGAAAATAGAGCAAGTATTTTACCTAAGTCCCCAAAAGAATCAACAGAAAGTCATGACCATGTAAGAGCCTAAGAGCATACTGTACAGAGGCAGGGAATACTAATAATAATTGCAATAATTAAGAAGAAGGCAAAGGAGGAAGAGGAGGAAGAAAACACAGAGGAGGAGGAAAAGTAAAAGGAGGAAGAAAGCAAGGAGATGGAAGAGGGGAAAGAGGAAGAGAAAAACAAGGAGGAGGAGGAGGAGGAGGAGGAGGAGGAGGAAAACCAGGACCAGGACCAGGACTAGGAGGAGAGGCAGGAGGAGCAGGAAGAGCAGGAGGAGGGGGAAGAGACACACAGGTAGTGTTTGAGGATGGTTTTAAATTTAGCTCTTCTTGTGTCCAGGTCCAGCACTCCACTGCACCACCTAAAGATGAAAGAAATTCATTGCCCTAACTCCTGTCTGTATTAGGGCTAAGGACATTTAGTTGAATAAGATGAATTTACATGTCTTCAAGAAGTCTTTTCAATTGCCCAGTTGGTCTTTTTCCATGCTAGTTTGGAATGACTAGGTTCCTGATTAGAAATGTTAACTGGTCTTGAGATGTATTGGCTTTGGTTGGCTTACTCTGAAAGAGTTGTAACTCTGATTGTAGGATGTAGATGGCAGCTAAAGAGCATGGTATCAACAGGATTGAAAAGAGGGATGGCATTTACCTAGCTAGCAATAGGATGCCACAGCAACAGAGCAATAGAGTCTATGCCTCCATGACCGGAAGACCCTTTTTTCACCTCTCTCTGCTTTGGACCTCCCTAAGCAAGGACTGGGTTGGGAAAGGGAGAATAGCTTTCACAATTTTCAGTAAACCAGAAGCTATTTGATCAGCTTTTTATGTCCTTGAACTTGAGTTCAGGCCTACCTCACTCAAGATTTTCAGCCAGTTTAACCCATTCACATGGCAGTTTTAGGCTAGGATTAGGATCTTGTGCCATCGGTGCTGAGGTGTGTTTAGTATTAGGCTTGGAATTTTGATCTCCTTTGGCCTGGGACTAAAAATGTCAATAAAAAATAATAGGCAAGCAATATAAACTAACTGTCTCAAAACTCTCTGCTTTTAAGGAAAACGAATCTTGAGGATGATGAAGTTATGCAGTATTCACTTATTGAAAGGAAACACAACTTAGGCAAACAAGATGGATCTTACTTAATGCCACAGTAAGGAGAACTGGGCATTACTGAATGTGACCTGAGGTATGCAGAATTAGACCAATGCACTAAACAGGAAAAACTCAGAGACCATCTAATGTGGGGGATTTTGATGCCCAATGGCAGGGTGATATGTTAAAAGTTAATTATGTATGCTCAACAGTATTGCAAAATTTACACAATAACAGAGGAATGAGTCAAGAATGGTGGAAAGGATGAGGGGGTGCCTAAAAACTGGTAACATGGTACAGCATCCTAGATTTGGAGTCAGAGGAGCTGGATTTGACTCCTGGCTTGGCCAAGTACCAACTATGTGACTTTGGGCACATCAGCTAATTTATTTAGGTCTCAATTTTCTTTTATGTAAAATGACAGGTTTGGTTTTGATGGACTCTAAGGTCCCCTCTAGCTCTCAGTCTGTAGTCCTACACATATTTCAGGAAGCTGCCTAACAGAATATGATAATTGTGCCATTACTGACAAATGGAAATTGGGTTTGAAATTTGTAATGAATCTTGATTCTATTGGACTGATGATGAAACATGACTCTGTCCTTTTAGGAGAGAGGTGGCAGAATATGTGTGTGTAATGAGGCATATGCCACAAGGCCTGGTCAATGTGTCAGCTTGTCCTGTTCAACTCTATGTCCTTGTTAAAAGGGAAAGTTTGTCTAGGGGGCCAGGGACAGGGGGAAAGGGAGGAGTGTAATGGGATATGACAGCAATGATAGAAAAGAAGAGGCATTAATAAACAAATACATAAATGGAAAATAAAAACAGATACCTTCCCCTGATGTTTTTTGGACTGGGCTCCTAGAACTGTTAGACCAGGGAAATATTATAGATATAGCTTTTCTAGTTTTTAGCAAAGCATTTGACAAAGTCTCTCATGCTATTCTCATGGAAAATGTGAAGAAAAATGGGCTAGATATTATACTTAAATCCATTTGAATGGCTAGACCCAAAGAATAGTTATTAATAGTTTGAAGTCATCTTGAAAGAAGATGCCTGGTGGGGTGGCCCAGGGATCAATGTTTGACACTCTGATATTTAAGATTTTTATCAATGATTCATACTGCCAATTAGATGAGATAACAAACTCTGAGTCAGGTAATTTCTTTGTTGTTGTTCAATCATGTCTGACTCTTTGTGACCCCTTTTGGGGTTTTCTTGGCAAAGGTACTAGAACGGTTTGCCATTTCCTTCTCTAGTTCACTTTACAGATGAGAAAACTGAGGTAAACAGGGTTGAATGACTTGTTCAGGGTCACACAGCTGATAAGTGTCTGAGGTCAGACTTGAACTCAGGAGTCTTCGTGACTCCAGGACCAGCACTCTATTCACTGTGGCACCTAGCTGTCCCAAGAGCACTTTGCCATTTCCTTCCCCAATTCATGTGCAAGGCCTCTTTGCCCACCTGTTGTACTTTTAGAACTTTTAGTTCTTTCCATTTGGATTTTCTATTCCGTTTTTGTTTCTCCTCAATTATAGCATGATCTCCTTGAAAGGGAGAAGTGAGCTTTTTCTGTTTATATTCCCAGAGCTTAGCATAGTGCTTAAAATATAGTAAGTGCTTAATAAATGCTTTTTCATTCATTCATTCAAAGTTCATGTAGCATTTTATATACATTAATTCATTTGAGCTTCACACTAGTGTTGTGAGGTAGGCACATTGTGGTTAATATATGATACAATTGTAAATTGCGCTCCTTTCAGCTACATGACTTCCAGGTTCCCCTTTGCAATCTTATATCCTATTATTGCCCCTTTATACTGGCAACTTACAAATTTACTATACTGAATGGAAAGGATGGTGGTCACAGGGACCAGAAAAAGATACAATTTTGACACAAGTGGACTGCTTCCTATATTACTCTCACCCCCAATTTAGGTTATCCATTATGCATCTTTCTACTTCTTCATGCTTCAAATTGTCTCTATAACTTCAGCTGTCATCTTCCTAGTCTAGTCTCAAAAATGCAATGTACGTTTTGCTTGAAAAGGTTAATCCCGTATTTTATGTCCTTAATCCTATCCCCACCCCATCTGCCAATCTTCTTGTAGTTTGCCATGTCATTGATTATAGAGGTCACTAGACCACAGATTAATCATTCCCACTTTCTCATCATGAATGCCTCCTTTCCCTCAGCTTATAAATTGTCTACAGACATGCTCATCTCCCTCATTCTTATAAAACTTTCACTTGAACATGCAATCCCATCACATTATCATCCTATAACACTCTTGCTTTTCATTGTTTATAAAGTGAAACTCCTAGAAAGAGGAATCTGTGCCTGCTCCCACCATTTCCTCACCAACAGCTCATTTTTCAAGCCTTTCCATACTAGTTCCTGACCTCTAAATTCTACTCCAAATGATCTCATCAAGGTTAACAATGATGTCTCTACCATCAAATTGGTCTTTTCTCTTTCCTCATCTCCCTTAATCTTTCGGGAGTTTTTAACACTATTGACCAACCCTTACCAGATGCTATATCTTCCCTTCCTTATATGGCAGTGTTCTCTCTTGGATTTCCTTCTATTCCTCTATCCATTCCTTTTCAGTCTCTTTTGCTGATTTATGTCACTTCCCCCAGTGATCTTTTTTGAGCCTTCTTTTCTTTTCAGTCTCTATGATCTCCCTTGATGATCTCATTTTCTCTGATAGATTCAATGACCTCTTCACAGATGACTCCCAAATCTATCTATCTATTTATAGATAGATAGATATAGATATATATAGATATAGATATAGATATAGATATAGATATAGATATAGATATAGATATAGATACTTTATCCTTCTGTTGTGTAGTATCTACTATGTGCCAGGTACTGTGTCAGGCACTAGGGATAAAAGACAAAAAAAAGAAACCATCCATGCCCTCAAGTATCTTACATCTTATTGGAGGAGAGCGAATGTGCACATCATATATACAAAATAAATATCACATGTGCTGTGTGTGTGTGGAGGCTAAGGGATCCACAAAACTTAATCAAGTAACTTAAGCCCCAAAGGATATTTATTGGTGTGATACTCTCTCTTCATTGTTGGAGATCACTGTCTCACACTCACACTTGCATGAGGAGTGGGGTTGGAAAGAGGGGGAGAGACAAACAGATAGGAAGATAAAAAGTGACAGAGACAGAGACACAGAGAGACAGATAGAGATAGAGACACAGAAAGACAGAGAGAGACAGAGACAGATATCTGGTCTCTTCATTCTCTTTAAGCTCTTTGGTCTCATTAGCCTCTTTGGGGTCTTCTAGTTTCCATCTTTGAAAGAAAAGATGGACAATGTTACTTCAATGCTACCTACTTCAGGTAGATAAAGGAAGAAAAAGACTCTGGGAAAAAAGTCAACATGGGAGAAGCTGGTGATCTCTATTATATCCCTATTTCCAGCTTGTTATATCAGAAACTTTAGGAAATTTCCCTTTGAGTGAGATCTGGGACTCTTCCTCTTGGTTGAGCTGAGCTACCTCACTCTTATTTGGAGAGATCCTTCAATCTATATTATCTGGTATATAGTCTCACATGTGTAATTTCTTTGATTTCTGTTTTTCAGACAGACTTTGATCAATGGGTTTAAGTATTTGCTATGTGTGTTCATTGTAGAACTGGTATTTGGTAGGAAAGAAATCAAGTCTTGTGTATAAAGCTTGGGTCCCCCTCTACCTATTAAGAAACAGAGGTCAAGAGTTTAAGTTGAAATTGAAAATTGCATCCCCTAGACTGATAAGATTTAAGGAATCAGCTAGATAGACACTCCATGCTATATGTGTGGGACAGTCTGGCTACAATTAGATGTGACGAGTGAGAGAGACTGAAGGTTTCAAACCTGAGTACCTTGAAATCTGGTTGCATAAACAATGGAAGAGGAGTTGATAGTAGTGCTAGGTTTATGTTGGTGAAGATGATGAATTTACAGTGAATATATTGATTTTGAGATGCTAATGAAGCATCCAGGGTATAATAGTCAGCAGGCAGTTGGCAATGTATTCAAGAAAGACAAGATAGATATTGGTTTGAGTTTAAGAAAGATTGGATAGCTATTGGATATATACCAAGATTTCTCATCTATAAAATGAGAAGAATAACTGCAATGCCTGCTTTCTAGAGTTGTGGTGAGGCTTACAGAAGATTGAGGAAAAAGGAAGGAGAAGGAGAAGGAATAAGCATTTAATAAACTCCTATTGTATGCTAGGCATTGTGCTAAGTGCTTTATCAATATTATCACATTTGATCCTTATAACAACACTGAGAGATAGAAGCAATTACCCCCATTTTGCAATATATCTAAATATTTAACTTCTTCATTTTACAGAGGAGAAATCTAAGGCCTGGGGAGGTTAAATGCCTTGCCCAAGCTCAAAAAGGTAGTAACCATCCTAAGTGGGATTTAAACCCAGCTCCTCCAACTCTTGAGTCACTCTTTCCAAGGCAAAATGTAACTTTAAAAAAATGAACTTGATTATTCATTCAAAACCATTTTTTAGTTCATTATAACTAAAAAGTTAATAAAATTTTCTAATGAATTTTGTAATTTGAAATGTCATATTTTCTTTGAAATGGAGGTCTGTGCAATAATTAAGACAAAATGTTATAGCATAAAGCTAAAATGGACCTTAGAGATTGTTATTCAAACTACTTTATTTTACAGGTGAGAAACCCAGAGATGTTAAGTACTTTTCTCAAGACCACACAGGAGGCAAATAGCTCAGATTCATATTCAAGTCCCCATCCTGCTATGTTGTAAAAGAAACTTTTTGTGCCATTAAGTTATTCAAAGTCCTTCCAATGATAGACAAGTCATACCACCTATCCATCAGCATTGCAGGAAGAATAACTGGAAAATTATGTGCAGTGGTCAAATGATAAACAAGATGGAACATTAGACATTTCCTCTGATCCCCTCAACCTTTAAAATCTCTCTAAGACAGAAATTTATGCACCAAAGATAAAGTAACTTCAACTGTCTTCGTGATTTAGGATACTTAAAATCCCAAAACATGTAAAACAAACAAACCAATGAAATGACTTCTGCCGAGCTCACTCAGCGCCTCTCCTCCATACCCAATTCTACCATAGAGTAGAGATCCTGGCTATAGGCTACTTAGTCTTCTTAGCCCAGGACAGAGAGGCATTACATATTACCATTACAAATTAGGGAGGCTCCCTGGAGCCACACAACCAATATCATGAAGTAAAATTCTGCACCACAAAATATCTTTGCAGAAATCCAGGAACAGAGGGAAGGGAGCACACATGTCTAGGCTGGACATAAAGCTCAATATCATATTAAATACCATTCTACCCCAAACTCCTGAGCCTTAGAGATACAAAATACAAAAAACAGCCTTGTAGCACCAGCATGGAAGCTTGCTAAATTGCCAGTTCTGGGCCACAAAATTGAGGAACAGAGGAAGGAAGACAGGATATCTGGATAGGACACAGGATATATGTGTGGGAAAGGTGCTGTTTTGGCATTCCACTAAGCCAGAGGGAAAGAATTCAGCATCCAGCTGGGACTATTTCTGTCCACCCAGAAGTCATGTGGGCCTAAGACCTGGGCTAATGTGCTATGAGTTGCCAGAGTGGGAGAAAGTTAAGATGCTTTGAGATGCAGACCCCAAGGAAACCACCATCAATGGGGTGGGAGTCAAAAAGGTCAGGAAGTGAACAAAAGCAGAAAAAGCAGGTGGGGAAAAGAGACTGAAGTTACCAAAGGTATGAGAAAGAAGAAAGCTCAAAGACCTGGAATATAAGCAGATAAGTCAACAAGGAAGACATCAACAGCAGAAAGAAATATGGGCTCCAAATGTGGTAAACAAGTCCAGTCATCTAAGAATTAATACTATAAACCAAAGACAAATCATCTAATACTTGGTAAGACAGAAGACGCTATGGAGTATGAAGAGAACATGGAGCCATAGCACACTATTCCTGAGTGCTTAAAAGAGAAATAAGAAATAAATGGCAGAATTTGTGGCCTGCACAGTTTAAAAATCATAGTTTTTAAATGAACAGGAAAGAAAAATTGAAATCTACAATGCAAGTCTTACCAAAGGAACAAAAGAAAAGAACGACAGAGTCAGAATGCAAATATACAGAAATAGCCAAGCTAGCACAAGAGAATCAAAGAAGAGTGCTATTAAAAGAAAAGATGCTCATTATATAGGCAAAACACTGCTCTAGAAGACAAGATGTATGGAGACAACCTAAGGATCAACCGTGTCCCAGAAGAACATGACAGGAAAAAAAAAACTCTTAACAACATAATGTAGGAAATAATACAAGAGAATTGCCCAGAATTTCTGAACATAGAAAACGAAGTACTAATTACAGGACCTCATAAATTGCCTCCAGAAAGGAAAAAATCCAAAATCAAACCAAAACAAACCAAAACACAAAACAAAACAAAACAAAAAAACCATAACCAAAAACATACACACACACACACACACACACACACACACACACACACACACACACACACAGCTACAAACTCCAAGACACCTAGTGGTTAAATTTACCAGTTCCACTGAGAAACAAATTCTGCAAGTACCCAGGACAAAGACCTTCAAATACAAAGGAAAGAAAATCTGATTACAAGAGTATTCTGCATCCAGCAGAAAACATGGGAAAGAATTGAATAATGTGTTGCAAAGAGCAATGGAGCTCAAGATAACAGCACAAGGTGACTTACCCAGAAAGTCTGAGTTTAACCATAAATGAAAAAAAGATGGATGATCAATAATAAAGAGGTATCTGAAATAGTATTAGAAAGAAACACATACCAGAGGAGATTGTTTGTTTCTCCAATGCCCCAGACAACAGACATGCAGGGTGGGTGAACAAATGTGGCGGCCAAGGACAGCAACATGAACAGATTGATAGTAGAAAGGCTAATGAGCAACTTCTTTGCATGTACACAAAGAGACAGGGGTGAAGGCAGAAATTAGGTGGAGGTAATAGTCCCAGGCAAGCCTGGGACATTATGAAGGGAACCTGCAACACCTTGCTTATAGGAGAATCTTTTGGAGTTTTTTTGGTAGGATTACATTGTTGTTGTTGTTGTTCTCTTGTGTCAACTCCTTGTAACCCTGTTTAGAGTTTTCTTGGCAAAAAAACTGGAGGAGTTTTCCATTTCCTTCTCCAGTTCATTTTACAGATGAGAAATGAGGCACAAAGGGTTAAGTGACTTGCCCACAGTCACATATCTAGTAAACATATGAGGTTGGATTTGAACTCAGGTCCTCTCGACTGCATGGCCAGTGCTCTATCCACTGAATCATCTAGCTTCCCCCCAGTAGGACTACATTACAAAATGGGAAAATGCATGAGAGTGGGGGAAGGGAGCTAGAGAGTAGATGGGCATGTGAGATGTATACAGGTCAAACTGAGGGTTAGCAATGAGGGAACATGACACTGCTAGTCTCAAGAAGGGAAGAACCTACAGGGGAATAGATTATATGTAAAAAATCAAACCTGAGAATTGAAAAGAAATCTAGCATTACCTTAAAAAATATAAAATAGCAAAACCATCAGGAAGCCAGAAAGAGATATTAAGTAACCCAATATCACATAATAAAATAGATCTTTCTGTAAGAAACTATGAAAGAAAAAACTCCTGGTCCTGGTGGGGTCACAGAGGAATTCTATCAAACTTTTAAAAAGAGATTAGTACCAATATTTCACAAATTATTTTCAAAAGCAAGAAAACAAAGTACCCTACCAGAATCCTTTTATATGATTAATATAGTCCTCATGCTTAAACCAGGGAAAATAAAATGCAATATTCTTTTATGCTAAAAAACCCTATGAAGTTTAGGCTTGGAGAGACTCCCCCTTCCCTTTATTATAATATGGATAAGGAGCATCTATCTAAAACCCAAAGCAAACATTATATATGATGATTAAACACTTGAAGTTTTCCCCATAAATACATCAGTTAATCAATGCTGCTCACTCTCACTCTCCAGATAGAAAGATAGATAGATAGATAGGTGGTTATATAGATAGATAGATAGATAGATAGATAGATAGATAGATAGATAGATAGATAGACAGACAGACAGACAGACAGACAGACAGACAGACAGAGATAGATAGATAGATAGATAGATAGATAGATAGATATAGATGTAGATATGTATGTGTATTTATATGAATGTGTGTATAGCTATATAGCAATAAAACAAGATAAAAAATTAATAAATATAGACAAAGAGGAGATAGAACTATCTCTATTTATTTGAGGGAATAAATATTATCAGTAAAGTTGTAGCCTACAACCCCCCCCCAAAAAAAGAGCATTTCTATATAATAGCAAAACCCAAGAAGCAAAACTAGAAAGAGAAATCTCATTCCAAATAACTAGAAAATGCATGAAATACTTAGGAACCTACTGAAACATACAAAAGATTCATATGAAAAATAAAGAACAACTTAAATAACTGAGGGAATGTTTGGTGTTCATGACTAGGCCATGCCAATATAATAAAACGACAATACTCCCAAAGTTAATTTACATTTTAATGCAATGCCAATCAAATTACTGAAGATACTTTATAGAACTTGATAAAATAGTAACAAAATTTATTTGGAAACACAAAAAATATCTAGATTATCAGGGGAAATGATGAAAAGAAGTAGAGATGAAAGGGGAATAGCACTTTATAATTACATTAGCTTTATAATTATGTTATAAAGCACTAGTCATCAAAGTCAAAAATAGGGGCAGCTAGCTGGTGCGATGCAAGAGCACCAGCCCTGAAGTCAGGAGGACCTGAGTTCAAATCTGACTTCAGATACTTAATAGCTGTGTGACCCTGGACAAATCACTTTAAAAAAATAGATAATGAAACAGACTAAACAACAAAGAATCAGAAACAATGAAACTCAATAATGCAGTTTGTAATAAAGTGGAAAACATAAATTACCTAGGAAAAAAACTCCTCATTTGATAAAATTTGCTGGGTGTACTTGAAAGTAGTCTTTCAGCTTAGAACAGCACCTTTTTCCATGTTCTACAATATATTCTCAATGGAAACACAAACTTGATATGAATGATTAGACTAATAAAAATAGAAGAGAAAAAGGTCATATAACTCTCACAGCTTTGGTTAAGAGATATATTCTTAACCAAAGAAGAAAAAGAGGCAATTAGAAAACATAAAATAGATAACTTCGATTACATGAAACTAAAAAGTTTCTGCCTAGATGAAACTAATGCATCTAGGATAAATAGGGAAATAGTCAAATAGGGGAAAAAAATCTTTGTATCAAATTTCTTTAATAGGGTTTGGTATCCAAGGTATATACACAATATTTGTGTATGTGTGTATATATATCTGCATATATACATACATAGATATGACATATAAATATAATATACATATACATATGTATATTGTGTATATATATATATATATATATATATATATATATGTATGTATGTATAACTAATAGTCATTCCTCAGCAGATATGTGGTCAAAAGATATGAACAAACAGTTCTTAAAAGAAGAATTGCTAAGTATTCACAACCACATGAAATAATGTTCCAAATCAGTAAATAACAGACATACAAATTAAAACAACCTTGAGGCTTTACCTCACATCTTGGAAATTATCAAAGATGACAAAAATGGCAATAATCAATATTGGAGCAGTTACAAAACAACAGACACATTAACACATTGGAGGAGTTGTGCAATGGCACCACCATTTTGGAAAGCAATTGGGAATTATTTAAATAAAGTGACTATTACGTCAATACCCTTTGAACCAGAGACTCCATTACTAAGCTGACACCATAAGGAAGCCACTGATAAGAAAACTCCACATGTACACTACAAATATTTATAAAAATACTTTTTGCGAGAGCAAAGCATTGGGGGAAAAGAAGATCAATTCTTAAAGATTGAGGACTGGCTAAACAAATCGTGGTGAAATATATTGTGGTATAAGAAATGATGTATTAAAAAAAAGAAATGATGTGTACCATGAATATAGAAAAGCATGGAAAGATTTCTATGAACTGAAGCAGAGTGAAGTAAGCAGAACCAAGAAAACAATATACACAATAACTACAATATAAATGGAAAGTATAATCATATACCAAAAAGTTAAAAGAAAATATAAAAATCAAGGATGACTCGGTTGAAAAGATATGAGAAGACAGTCCTAACCCAGCCCTTCACAGATGTAGAAATTCAATAATTCTTACATACTGCACATTTTGTTTTAGACTTTTTCAATGTGCCAATCAATTGTCCTGATATATTTCCTCCTCAGAAAAAAAAATACTATTTATTATGTGAGCTGGCTCTCGGGGGGGTGGGGGAAGGTAGAAGGATACTGTGGCTAATTATGATGATGTAAGAAACTGAAGACATCAATAACAAAATTTATTTTTAATAAATAAATAAATAACTAATAACAACAGAAGCTTGTGGCTTCTAAGCCTGAGGTTGGGCAGGTAAGGATAGACTATTATAATCTGTAAGGTTCCAAATATCTGAACCACTTGCCTATCACATACAAGACAATCCAGCTAACAGTGGAAATTTGAATACCCTTCTAAGAGTATTAACATAACAAAAAGGCTTCTTTAAGTCATTGCCATAGTGTAAATTAGTGTCTTCAAGTATGTGTCAACAACTGAGATCAACTTATAATGGAGAAGGGATTTATGTAAGGAAGATAAAGGTCATCCCTAAAGAGAAAAGTCAGATGCATGCAAAATAGCATTGAGTAGAACTCTAGGATACTGGTGAAAATGGATGTTCAACAAAACAATTTCCTAATAAGAAAGAGCTATCTAAGAGTGGAATGGGCTGCCCCCACAGATAATGGATTCCCTTGCACTTGAAGTCTTCAAGCAGATCCCAGATGACCATTATTTGATCTGCCATAGCAAGCATTCTTTCAGGAATAGGTTGGACTGGATGGCTTCTTAGGTTTCTTCCAGATTGAGATTCTGCAATGCTGTGACTTCTGATTAAGTGAAATGGTATGCTTCAGTGAAACATTATCAAAATTCTGAAGATTATAGTATCAGCTATGCTTATTAAGGTGATGTTGTATATACATGAAGTTAAAAGAAAGAGTGTGTATTTCTAGTTATGTTCCTGGAAAGTCTAACAGGAACCTTTCCTTAGACAATCACCCTGTCTTTCTGTTTTATGGCTTTAATCTGTCATGAAGGAGTCATGAGAACTGATATTCCCTAACTTGTACTAATTCTCTGGGACAGGTTGTTTTTAGTAAGAATAGAATTCAATGACAAGGATAATTTTGCTGCATCAAATTTTTACATATACATTTATGAAATTTAATTGGGAACAATATATAAGATTTGGCAGCTAGTCATTAAAACAGATCTACATTTATATGAACTATATTAGATTTGGTGCACAAATGGTATATTCATTTAATGGATCAATTTCAATTATATTTTACCATTTTGTACATTACAAATCTAATTTTTCAGTCTAGAAACATTATTATTTTTCATATTCCTGCATATATTTTGTTTTGGTGACTGCAACTAGGTCTAATAAATCTTTTTCTCTAAATATTCAGTCAAATGTTCTCTGTCTTGTAGGGTATTAATTACACAGACGCATGAAACAAGCAAAATGCTAAAACTTACTACTGAATAGTTGGTGCCCACTCACAATGTGGTTGTAATTATTTTTAAAAAAAACTTTAATGTATTTTGAGAAGGAAGGATATAGTCACACCCCCTACAGAATACCATCTTCAGTTTGAGGGCTTGTATTTTAGGAAGTACTTTAATAAACTGGTGCATATCCAAAAGATACAACCAGGATGGTAAGAAAATTGGGGATAATGCCATATAAAGATCAATTGGGAAAGCCAGAGATAGTTAGCCTGGCAAAAAGAAGGTTAGGAGGAGGGGAGCATGATGGTAGCATTTATATATTTGAAGGGTTGTCATGTGGAAGAAGAAATCTACTTTTTATGTTTAGCCACAGATAATGGAAGTAGGACTAATGAGTGGAAATTAGAGAAAGGAAGATTTAGACTTGGTGGGAAGGAAAACTTCCCAATTATTAGAGCTATATACAAGGAAAAAAAGTTGCATTGGGAAGTGGTCTGGTCGCCACTACAGAGATCTTCAACCAGAAGCCAGGTAATGACTTGTAAAGTATAATATAGAAAGGAATCTTGTTCTGGTATGAGTAAGACTAGATCTCTGATGTCCTTTCCAACGAAATAATTCTGTGAAAACAGAAAAAAAAAAGCAAACTAAAAATCTATTGTTAAATGGTATGATAACACTTACCTCATGTGAGTACTCAAGTAAGATTATAAATATTAGCAGTAAAAATTATTGAAAGATTAGAAGTTACCATTTCTGAAAAATTATCCTGAAGTAATAATAAGTTGATTGTATGTTTGAGAACAAGTTGTGTTTCATAGAGAAGCCAAAAGGTTTACATAAAACATGTTGAACTTGAACTCAGGTCTTTCTGATTCTAGGCTCTGCACTTTAACTTCTTTGCCACCTAGCTTCCCCAAGGTGAATGAGACTGAAGAACTGGAGATAACATCAAGGTTGTGGTGATGGGTTTGTTTTGTTTTTATTTTAAGGATCTTGAAGAATTAAGACTCTTAATAAATTGATTGGGAAGGAATCTGTAGATTGTAAGTGTTATCTGCTGGAGAAGATGGGAGAATTACATGCACATTTAGAAGGGTCAGTCTTGTTGAGGAAACTGGCCACCTCTTCATAAGAGGCTGTGGTAAAGGAGAAAATGATGGAGTATCAAATAAGATATGTGAAACACATATCTCAAGTGAATTTGCATGACTCTCTTCATTGGGTGAAGAATGATTGCTTGATGCTCCATACCTACATAAGATGCAAAATTGTTAAAGGCTTTAGGTAGTAGAAACCTTAAATTAGGTGAGGTAGCTGAGTGATGGCAGTAGAACATCTGAAAGGAGCAGTGGAGGGCAAGGAGTATTCTGATTCTACCTTTGGGAAATGAAGGCGATGTAAAAACAAAAGGTAGTAATTTTTCAAAAAGAAAAAAATAATATCCAATAGATGCTTAATATATATAGACCTTGATGTTCCATTGTCAGGATACCATGGGCAGTGTGCCTTCCTTTTAACTATCTGGCAAGAAAGAATTAGATGAGAATTCATTACCCAAAAGATAAAGCAACTCTTCTTTTTTTTCTCCTTGATTCAATGTTCCATTTTCTTCAGTTAGAGGAGAGGGAGGGAGAGGAAGGTATTTGACTCCTTTTTTAATTATTCCTATTATGGAAGTATTACTGAATGAGCATGACTAAATACCAACCCCAAGAAGGCTCTTTGGCATAATTAATTCTTGGCATAATTATAACATTGATAGGGTCTGCTTCTCCTCAGTGGTAGATGAAATAATCAAGTACAGTGCTCATTTATTGCCAAGCTAACAAAAATACTTCAAGGACCATTCAAGTCTCTTGACTTCTCTGTTACATCACAGCAGCCTTCTCATCCTGACAGATGCCTCCACCCCTGCGGCCTTCTTACCTGAAAGATCCCTCTGTCCCAATAGGCCTTCCCCTGACTGGTGAGTTCCTTCTGGAACTTCCATTTTGAGGAAGTACCCAGGTCAGCCATGGCCGTTCTTTCACTCCTATTCAGGCTCATTGTTGCCTTCTCTACCATGCCCCAGCAGCATTATTCTCTCCCCCTTATCTCTCCCTACTACCCTCCACTTCTACTTTTCAACTTCTAATGGGCTTCACCCATTAGAATATAAGCTACTTGAGGGCATGAACTGTCTTTTTTCTACTTACATTTATGTTCTCAGCATTTAGGACAATCTCTGGAATATAGTAATCACTTAATAAATGTTTGTTGACTTACTTTTTGACTTGACTTTCTGAGTTCACTAAGTTTGTTTTTTTTTTACATGGGATTAGTTTTAATTAGGTAATGTAAAAAATATTTAAAGGTAAGGGACACAGGATAAGAATTATCTTATTAGAAGAAATAGAAATTATTTTTAAGCAGTAATTAACTGACAACTATGGCTTGATGTGCATTCTGTAATATAAAAATGTCAAGTGGATATTTCTAAAGCAGAAGGGTGACTACATCAATATACTGCTGAAGAAATCTTAGTGATTCCCTATTGTCTCTAAGATCAAATACAAACTCTTTTCCTTAACATTTAAAGACCCTTACAGTCTGGCTTTAATTTATCTTTCCCAATTAAAGTAATATTACTCCACTCATAAACTCTAGTCAATTTGGATTACTTAATAATCACTATATGAGACATTCTTTGCTAACTCTCCATTTTCCATCAGCATCTCTGCTTAGTTTGAAGTCAACTCCATCACATTCCCATACCAGGTATTCCGCAGGGTCCCCCTCCCCTTTCCAACTTCCTTTTCATGCATTATTTTCCCCATTAGGTTGAGGGTAGGGACCATCTTTCTTTTTCTTATTTGTATCCTCAATGCTTAACAGAGTGCCTGCATTTTGAATGAGTCTGGGGTTCCTGCATAGATCTGGGACTTCCTACCTTAGTAAATTTCCTAATTCTTTTTTCAGTTCCTGTTGGCTAGACCCCAGACAGTGGTCTCAGACCTCTGTCTTTCTCTTTATTGGCCTGATTGGAAATATGACTCCTTGTGATATTTTTCTTTGATTTTCTGATTAGAAGTCAGTTTTCTATTGTCCAGATCTTTGTGGAAAAATTGTGTTAGGGAGCTCAGCTATACTTTTCCCTGCTACTCTGCCATCTTGGCTCTGCCTCTGTAACTCCCTTCTTTCAAGGCTCAGCAAAAACTCTAACTTTTTTTTTAAAGGCCTTTCCTGATTACCCCAGTTATTAGTGCTCCTTACACACACACACACACACACACACACACACACACACACACATATTTATATGCTTATACTTAGTTTACTACTTATTTATCCAGGCACATGTTGCCCTCCCTCCAGCAGAATGTAAGTTTTTTGTAGATGTGGATTGTTTCATTTTTGCTTTTGTACTGCCTGGACCCAGCAGAGTGACTCACACATAGTAGATGCTTAATAAATTATTGTTGAATTAGATCTAATATTTATATTTTCTTGGGTGAAATAAATTTGTTTTAATTATATTTATACAAGTATAGTATAATACAGATAGAAAGTGCTCCACAGATACATGCTGAATAAGTACCATACACATATAAACAGACATAATGATGTTTTTGTTTCTTCCATCAACACTGTTATCATCCTCTGAAGTCTCGAGTTCTGTGCTCATTTGAACTTGGGCACTTCAGTATTTCTGTTTTTCTAAGTAGTTTTGCTTGGCAAACTCCTTTGATATTTGTATAGCTGCAGCACTTGGGATTTTATTAGGGGGAAAAAAGAAGCAGGCATGTGAGTGAGGGGAACATGGCAGAGAAATGGAGGAAGTGAAGGAGACACGTAGGGTCAAAAGGTGGGAGAGAGTGGACAGGAAACAGAGACAATATGGAAAACTATTCTGACATGCAAGAAGGAAGGAAGGCAAGATAGCCAAGGATATTCATTTTTCAACCTGACAAAATCCCCAAAGAAAACCTGGTAACTGTTTTTTCCAGCATTTTCAACCAGGAAGATGGCAACAGCAAGAGCCTCTGACATGCCAAGATTTAAAATGTGATGCAGCCTAAGACAAGACCATCTTCAGAGTGACATTAACTAAAAAAGAGCTTAGGTGGGGGAGGAGGTAGAAGCAACCTCCTAAGTAATGTGTGTGTGTTTACGTAAACTTGTTTGTGCCCACTAGGAAATTTCTATATTTTCGAGATATTGTTTGCCTATGTGCCACTCATCTCTTTCTATCAGTGTTACCCACCCAGCCTGGTTAAGTATGCATATGTTTTTTTTGGGTTGCTCTTTACCCAAAGACTGACTGATGCATCTAGGATTTTCATTTCAGCAAAATAAAGAGTAAATAGCTTTGAATGCATTGTGGAAGTTAGGAACTTATCTGGTTTCGAGGGGGCTGTTTGTATGGCTTCAGGTTAAGCTGTGTTCAGATTTCCATTTATAGTTCTCTTATTTTCAAGCATTTAAAAATAACTCAGCCTTAAAAGTTCACTCTGGATTGCTTCAACTGGAGCTTACCAATGAGTCACAGTCCTTGCCCCATTTTTAAATCTAATTTTAAACAGATTTTTTTGTTCTTCAAAAATTCATTTTAGGAATGAAAACGCACAATCAATGTGAGTTGTGTATTATTGCCTTTTAAGTAACAGTGAAAGAAATTGAAATCTTAAACTTTCCCTGCACCTGCAGAGTTAACAATTCACAACCCAAATTTCTGTCCTCTTTAGTTAACATTTCTCTGTCTGCATATAAATAGGTCAAGATTAAGTGGCTGCATGGAGACTGTACATGACACCCATTTTAAAAGTCAAAATTGAATGTTTCCAGGATGTTCTGGTGTCTAGGGGAAATCAAAATAAGTTTACAAGACCTGATAAAATATCCTCTTTGTTCTTGTTCAGCCTTGACCTTGAGGCTAATCACAGACTTTGCCAGCCCGTGTCACAACTACAGAATTATCTAAATGTGGGAGTTTTAAGAAAAACATTCAATAAATTGCAAAGTGTTCCAGCTGTGGAACACATGTTGGTTGTGGACACTTAGATTTCAATCACAGTCAGCTATTTTCTCTATACCTGGCCTGCATACTGTAGCTGGTCTCTTGACCTGTGCTATGACTTCCACATTCTTATTTCCTAAAGGATTACTGGCTTTTATTATTGCATTTAAAGATTTAAAATATTAGTTTTTGGTCTGCTCAGGAACAAAACTTATACTCTCAATAGTATTATTTCCTACACAATTAATATTTTCTTTAGCAATGAACAGCTTCTGATATTCCTGTCATCAGGAACATTAACATTTATTAAAACAATTTCTTTGATAACGCGGCATCAAGCCACCAAAATATTGTACCCCAAAACTAGTAACCCAAAATAATCATGCTACTGAAATACTGTGCAGTCACACTTCATTAATTTGGCTTCCATTCATTCAGAGTTATTAATGGCAGAACCTAAACTATGTGTGTGAAATCTGGAACAACACAAGCTTATTTTTGGATTGTCTATGAAGAAAAGATTTGGTAAGCTAACTGTGCTTGAAGCACTATGTTAGTAGTGAGATTGAATGTGGACTAGAACTTTATTGAAAATAAAATCTTTATTCAGACTTACTATTCCTATGGTTGTTCAAAATTAGTTTAGATTGGTTACCAGCAGGCCACTCTTCTGGGGGTCCTGAGTTCATTGGGTAATATAATTTGCAATTGAAAGGGACCTTAGAATTCATTTAGTCTAATCCCTTCCTTTTGCAGAAGAGATTTTTCTTCCTTTTTTTTCTTTCTTTCTTTTTTTTTTAAATTCAATTGGGATTGAGTGACTTGCCCAGGGTCACACAATTAGTAAGTGTCAGGTGGTTGGTCTGAGGCCGGATTTGAACTCAGGTCCTCCTGACTTCAGGGTTGGTGCTCCATGTACCATGCCACCTAGCTGTCCCTGCAGATGAGATAAAGGAAGACACTGCCCACATCTCTCTCTCTCTCTCCCTCTCTCTCTCTCTCTCTCTTTCTCTCTCTCTCTCTCACTTTAGGGATATGCTAAATTTGCAAATGAATAGAAATAATAATACTGCATGATGACATAATATAATGTATAGATGGACAGATAGACAGTCAAGGCCAGATAAAGTATTTTTCAGCTCAACTAAAGCAAAAAAAGCAAAAGGTCAAGAAAAAGATGTGAGATCACCTACTCAGTATCTCCTCCAAGTTTGGGGAATATTTTCAGTCTTCTCTATTTTAAGTTCTGCCAGTCCTAAGAGTTAGTGGAAGTGGGGTCTTTTTTTCCAAAATGCTCTATTTTGAATTTAGGGGTTTTTACCCCATTAATATATATATAGGGACATGACTCCTCAATCCAACCATATGGCTGATGAAGATGGTCTCAGTTTCACACCAAATCTTTCTAGCCCCATTAGTATGCAGCAGCCCTTTCCTTGATCCATGACCCATTACTGAGCATTTCTTTTCTTTGACTCGAATCCAGTGAGAAATGGATCTATCTCAACTATTCTAAACATCTGTAAGGTAATTTCGGGCTAGTTTTAATCTAAGTATTGCCAAGATTGCTTATAATAACACCGACTAGCTCTCTGACAAGTCATTTAAAATTCTGTGACACTCAATTCCTTCATCTATAAAATGGAGATGATAATATGCATAGTACCTAGCTCATAGGGTTATTGTGAGAACCCAACATGGAAAATATGTGTAAAATGATTGCAAAGCTAATGGTGTCAATGCAGCAAACCAATACTGCTTAGTTATGATGGAAGTAAACCACATGTGTAGCCTTCTAAGTGTTACACAAAAGCTTTGCTGTCTTCTGAACTATCTTAAACCTGTATATAGGATGTTCCAAAAGGCTTGCACAGTTTTAAGCTATTAAACTTTCAAGCTATTAAAGCTGAAAACTGCACTAGGTCTTTTGGAACACGTTGAATCTACAAATGAATATGAATAACATATACTACTTGATGCTATAATGTAATACACTGTACATAATTCTTCTGTCACTATTCCAGGATGCATCAAACATTGTTCATTATTGCTTTTTTTCTAAAAGGAAACTAAAATCAAAGACCAGTGTGTTTCATAAGGGATAGGACTTGGTCTGGAGTTAAGTATTGTGTTCTTACTACCTTGTAAAGTATAACCTCACAGGTTATATTAAAAAATGAGGTGCTGACATTTATATAGGGTACATTAATGCTTCACAAAAATCTAATTCCAGTTACTAATTGTGTTAAGGAGCTGACTCTAAATTCAAGAACACTATAGAAACAGAGTAATTTGTGGAAGTTTCAACTAAACTGAAAAAAAGATTTTGAGGACAGGCCACAACAGGGTATTCTGAATTCCTACCTCACTTAATAAAAAAAATGCTTATCATCAAGAAATTAAACAACTTATCATAAATATAGCGCTGAGACTGGTGTCAGGAAGACCTGAATTCAAATCTGACCTCAATCTAGCTGTGTGACCTGGGCAAGTCACTTAACCTTTATCTGCCTTAGTTTCCTCAACTGTAAAATGGTGATTATAATAGTACCTGCCTACAGGGGTTGTTGTTGTGAGGAACAAATGAGATATTAGCATACAGCTTAGCACGGGGTTTGGTACATACTAGGTACTTAATAACTGCTTGCTCCCTTCTCGTTTGTTCCCCACTTGGGGATGTCATTGGCAAAGATGTGATGTTAGGAACCCAGGAAAGAAAAATACCAAATGGACCTTGGTTCTATGTAGCCCTTTTCCATTTTCTGTAAGGATGGTGGCAGAGAAGCTCTAAGAATCAGCTTTTAGATTATCTATAAACATCAGCTGAATTGTTTTGTACCCTACAGGCAAGATCCTTGTCCAATAACCAACGAGGGAACAAGGTGACGAATTACATCCGAAGGAATGGAACTGTAACAATTTTACAGGATAAATGAATCTAGAAAATAAGAAGACATTGTACTTAAATGTTGGTTTTACTTAAAATTTCTTTAAAGCGACAAATAGATGGTAAAATGGGTTTTATTATGAATATAAAGGCAATAAGAAATATGAAAAAATCATTTCATTATATATCTGATCATCTTTTATTGCAGGACTCAGTGAGTCAGTCAGTCAACAAGCATTAATTGTTTTTATTGTGTTCAGCCACTTTAGTCATGTCTGATTCTTTGTGACCCCATTTGAGGTTTTCTTGGTGAAGGTACAGGAGTGGTTTGCCATTTCCTTCTCCAGCCCATTTTACACGTGCAGAACTGAGGCAATCAGAGTTAAGTGACTTGCCCAGGGTCACACAGCTAGGAAGTGTCAAGTGTTTGGTCTGAGGCCAGATTTGAACTTATTTTTGCCTTTCTTTGTATTTATATTACGTATTATATTATATTATATATGACATCACACTTTATATATATACTCTCTAGACATTTATACACACACATACACAGAGTACAAATGGAAGATAATTGTAGAAGAAAGTGCTCTTAGAGAGGGATGGGAGAAGGAAGAACACCACTAAAGACCTCCTGTAGAGGGTGAGATTTGAGCTGAGTATTGAAGAAACCAGGTAAGTTCAAAGGTAGAGGTGAGATGAGAGGGTATTCTGTGTCTGAGACATTACCAGGGCAAAGATAGAGATTCAGCAGATCAAGAGTCATTTGCAAGAGAAAAAAACAGACCAGCGTCAGTGAACTGCAGACTTCATGTAGGGGAATAAAATATAAGAAGACTGCCAAGGTAGAAAGGCTCCAGGTTGTGAGTGCCAAATAAAGGATTTTATATCCACTCCTGAAGGTGATAGGAAGCCACTGGATTTTATTGAACAGGGGATGACATGGTCAGAACTGTGCTTTAGGAAGATCAATTTGAAAGTTGAGTACAAGACAGACTGTAGTGGAGAGAGACTTATGACAGAGAAACCAACTAGCAAAGTATGGCAATAATTCAGGATTGAGGTGATAAGGCATGAGCCTGCACCAGGGTGGTGCTTGTGTAAGTACTGAGAAGGAGACATATGAAAGCTGTTGTGAAGGTTGAAATGACAAACTTGGCTACAAATTGGATGTGTAGAATGAGTCTGACGGAAGAGTACAGGATGACACCAAGGTTTTGAGCTTTGATATTAATAGGGGCAGGAACATGTTCATGATAGCTATTAACAAAAAGTCCACCTTGAAAATAATTTCAGCTTATGTGCTAACATCTTTTGAAGAGGATAAAGAGATAAAGATAAATTATAGAAACTCAATAAGAGTCTCCAAATTCAATTAACATGTGATTTAACATTTGATGACTTCAATATGCAGGTAGGAATTAGAAAAACATAGCAAAAATTAGAAAATATTATTAAAAGTGAAAAAATGAAAGAGGTAAAATATTTGTAGACTACACAGAAATCTTATTTCTATATATCATAAATACTTTCTTTGAGAAAAGAATCTGGACACATTGGATATAATAAACACGAACTTACATCATCAAAAAATGAAATAGATCATATTGTAACCAAAAAGAAATGTCTTGTTTAATGATATGGGGGGGCATTCTTGGATTAACTGTCTATGCATATAGTCAGAATGCCAAGTAGTTAAAGATCAAAATTAGAATTCTCATAGTAAGAAAACCCATTTTATTACAACTTAGAATACAAGTCAATAAAAAGCATTGTTTTGAACATAGCATAGCACCTAGTTTGTTTAGTAGTGGATAGAATACTGGACTTGTAATCAGGAAGATCTGAGTTCAAATCTAGCCTCAAACCTTCACTAGCAGTGTGATCCTGGACAAGTCACTTAATCTCTGTGTGTCTCAGTTCCCTCATCTGTAAATTGTGAATAATCTCACAGAGTTTTACAAGGACCAAAGGAATTAACATATTGAAAGTACTTTGCAAACCTTTTTAAATGCTATTATAACTTTTTTTTTCCAAGCCATGGTGGGGAAAAGGATCAGTTCAAACACAGAGAACTTGCCCTCTGTGGGGCAAGTGGGTTTCTGAATACAAACTATTTCCCTGAAAACTTTTAGAGAATACATATTCATGTTACTTCCATAATCAGTCAACCACTGACTTTGGGGGCAATTTGTTTGGTTTCATGGGAGGTTGGGCAGAGATTTTTTATTATTTTAAGAATAAAAATTATTTTTTTAAATTAAAAAGCTATTTAAGTCTAGCTAATAAACAATGGGAAACAAATAAGATTGGGCTTCATGAGTGTTAATAGTAGAGACACAGACATCTCAGGGTTACCTCCTGGACTCTGAGGGGAGCAGTAGTCATTGCCTTGTAAGGGCCCAAAGTGCCAGTGGGAATTGGTGGTTGGGAAAGTAAGCACAAAGGAGTTTCTATAGGAGGTATGAGGCAAGTTTTCATAAGTGATATTCTATAAACAGCTGACTGAAAGGTGTAGAGAATATGAAACCATACTGTACTTGCTTGTTGCCTATCAAAAAATATTTATTTCAATAGAATTTCCATGTTCTCCCCTCCTTGTATACTGCAAAATCATACATGATTCTTTAAAAGATAATGGAGATAATTTTTGATGACTCTAATCATTAATATCAAGCAAGAATTAAAACAGAGATAAAATATGCTAATAGTGGTTGCCCTTGTCAGAGAGTAAATCCAAAATACAGGCCAAGTTGAAGACAGATTTTCTATAGATGATGAGGTCAAGATGCTCCAGATGTTTGTGATTTTTTTTCTTATTTCATTAAAGCCCGGAGCATTGCAAATCTTCCTCAGTGAAATATTTCATCTCTCAAAAGAGTTAGCCATAACTTTTCACACAGAAAAATGAAGTGGATGAATTGTCTAGATTAGGATGTGAAACTGGGTGGACAAACTATAGAAGTCATTCATCAATATGCACGCGGCACCGCAGGCACACACATACACACACACACACACACAGAACAAATGGATAATGAGTTGAACTCAGGATTAAATAGGAGGAACACATTGCAAAGTTATAATAATGACCTCAAACTTCTCCCTGAAATAAAGATCTATCACTATAATACTACCATTCCTTTGGCATTTTTGAATGACTACAAGTCATAGAATACTCCAATACCCCCTAAATTGAAATTTAAGATAATCTAAAAAGCAGGAGGGAAATGCATGGTGAATTCAAGCAAGCTGCAGCGTAGCATGTAAATGAAAAATTATGAAGTAGGAATCATGTAAAATTACATATATAAATTATATACACATATATGTATATGCATGTGTGAATCATATGCACAGAAAATGATCATGGGCTGATTAGGAAGAGAGCAAGGGATAACTGGAGGATAGCACAAGTGAGCCATTGGTTTCTTCTCAGTGACGAGAAAGAACACAGACAACAATCTCCTTCTTCCTGGGTAGGCAAGTTCAGATGGGTAGTGAATTATACCTAAGTGGAGAATAAATCAATGATATATCCAGATAAAATCACAGCATGATACCCTCTCTGCATCTCTTTTCCAGATAGCTCCATTTCCTTAAAACTCATGTGACATGGTTTCTGGACTCTCAACCATTTTAAATTTTATATACTTTTATCAAACACTAATCTTCTGAATATGGTTTGTTGGATTCTGATGTCTACTCTATTTCATTGATCTATTTCTCTATTATTGTCCCACCACCAGGTAGTGCTGGTAATAACCACTTTCAAGTATATTGCAAAGATTGAAAGAGTATTGTCGGAACAAAGGAAGGATTTTTTTTTAAAGATGGTAGATATATGGGGATGGTTGCCAACAGCAGAGAAGGATCCAGTAGCTAGAGGGGAGGTTAAAGATTAGAGACAGCATAGGAATCATAAGGGAAATAGGGGAAACCAAAAAACTTGGGTATTCTGCTGGAGGGTCAATCTCAATAAAGAAAACTTTTCAGAGTGGACAAGATTGTTACACAGAGATGGGGTAGATAGGACATAGGTTTCTAGGCTGTGTTTGGGGTGAAGGAGGCTGTATCAGTTCTTTGCAGGTAGTGACACAGTGTGCTAGGCTTATGCCAATACGCAGAGCAGTGGGTGAGTATATTATTGGAAAGCCCCAGTAGCTCCTGTCCCCTCAACCCACATAGGCAGGAAGATTGGATTTGGTTTCTGGTTCCTAGTTGGGACATTGAAAGATTAGCGACATCCAGGTCAGAGAAGGCTTTAGAACTCCAGAGCAACAGGAAATCATGCATTTGTAAGGGTAATGCCAATACAATTTCTTTTTTCCTATTTCTCTTTCTTTCCCTCTTCTCATCTTCTTTATTGAGATGGGGAAGGATTTGTCTCTATTTATTTGTTTAGAGATTTGTGTCAGAACTTGGCTCTCCTTGGCATCTTATAGGAATTTTCTGTGTCATTTTCTTTGGGTAGTTACATGATGAGAATGGCTAGGTGGCACAGTGGATAGAATGACAGGCCTGAATTCAGGAAACTCATCTTCCTGAGTTCAAATCTGACTTCAAACACTTACTAGCTGTGTGACCCTGGGCAAGTCAGTCAACCCTGTTTACCTCAGTTTCCTCATCTATAAAATGAGCCGGAGAAGGTAATGGCAAACCACTCCAGTATCTTTGACAAGAAAACCCCAAATGGGGTCACGAAGAGTAGGATACAATTAAAACAACTCAACAACCCCAACAAAAGTTACATGATGAGAAAGAAACATGGCCATACTCTTGAAAATCCTAAGATCTTCCAGACCTTTCCTTCTTCTTTCTCTTTTAAATTGCACTTCTGTAATATCTAGCATGATTGAGAGCTACCTCCCACTCATTCTAAAATAAGATTAATCCATTATCATTAAAGGGACTTATCTTTAGAAAACTGAGTAACTTGGAGTTTGATTATCTAGTTTCTGGATTTGTCAGGCCCCTCATTCCTCTTACTCCTTCCTGCTGCATGATTTTAACTGCTTTATTGTGCTTACCATGTCCCCTGGGGTGTGAAATCGGGAAGAGATGAAACTCAAAAACCAGGCAACATTGTTACTTAAAGCAATCCTGTAATTAGTTTAATGAAAGAGGAACTAGAAACCAAAAGCTAAAATGGAATTGGGTGGCTTTGTGTTGATTCCACCACTCATGCTATAGATATCCTCTCCCCCTGCATGATCAGGGTTCATCAGTCTTGCTCATTAAAAGGGATCAGGACCTGTGTCTTTTCAGTGTCATGTAACTACTCCATGTCTTAAAGAACTATTGGTGTCACCATTATTAATTAATAACTCTCCCTCTTTCTGTCCCCCACCCCCTACACACAGGACATGTTCAGCTTTGCATTGTAAATCCATAGGAAGGAAGTATAGATAGAAAACATTTCCCATCAAATGTTCTGATGGCACAAAGCTGGAAGGAAGATCTAATTCACTGGATAACAGTCAGGACCCAAAAAGATCTTGACAGGTTAACAACTTGATTCAGTACCTTGCTAAATCTAATTAGATCAAATTTAAAAGGCATAGATGTTGAGTTACGCACTTGGGATACAAACAAAGCAACGTAAGTGTAAGACAGAGGAAGCATAGTTATACATCAGTTCTGAAAAGAATCCAGATATTTTAGTGGACTGTAAGCTCAATATGCTGCAGCAGAGTGATGTGGCAGCCCCAAAATCTAATATGACGTTAGACAGCTTTAATTTCCAGGAATAAGAAGATGATAATACCACTGTCCTCTGACCCCGTCAAATCTTATCGAGAGCATCATGTTGTTTTCTGAGATCCATAATTTAATAAGGACAGTGAAAACTTGTAGAGTACCCAGAGGAATGCAACCAACAGACTGAAGACCCTTGAATCCATGACATACAATAATTGGTTGAACACACTGGGCATGTTTAACCTGGGGAGACATGGAATCTGTCTTCAAGTGTTTGAATAGTTGTTACCCAGAGAAGAAATTAACCTTAGTCTATTTTACCCCACAGGGAAGAAACATGACCAATGAAGAGAAATTTAAAAGAAGTAAATTTAGGCTTGTGCCAATGTGAAAAAAAATAAACTTTCTAAGAATTATAACTGTCACAAAGTTGAATAGGCTACATTAGGAGAAGAAGGGCCACAGTATTTGAGGTCTTCAAGCAGAAACTGCACAACCATTTGTTGGGTGTGTTATAATGGGTATTCTGCATGTGTGTTGGTGGAATAGATAGCTACTTTCAAATTCTATGACTCTGTGAAGAGCTATCTATCTTCAAAAATAATCTTAATTTCAACAATCATTGATTTTGTAAAGTAAAAAACAAGGGAGCCAGGGTAAATAATATCAGCTACTATATGCAATAGCTCGTTCATTTTAATTCAACAAACATTTATAAATCTCCTACTGTATTTAAGGCTGGGTTCTAAGGATAAAAAAGATGAAAAATAATGCAGTCTGTGCTTTCAAGGGACTTATATTCTACTAAAAGAATTAGACACATCCATAAATCATTATAACAGGTTAAAATGCAGTTTAGTAAATAGGACAAGGTCAAATAAGGTCATATGAGAAATCCAAGGAAGGAAGTATAATTTCTGTCTGAGTAGGATCATGTAAGGAATCATGAAGAAGATAGAGTTGAAGTTGAACCTTGAAAGAAGCTAGAGATCTGAAGAGGTGGTGGTGAGGAGGGATTATGTTCCAGACACGATATACAGATAATACAAAGGCATAGAAAAAATAATGGAAACATTACACAAAACAATGAAGAGCAAAATGATCAGAACCAAGTGAACCTTGTATACATTAACAGCAATATTATTTTAAGAATAGCTTTGAGGAAATATCATCTTGACTATTACAAGTACCCAAATTAGATATAAAGGGCATATGAAGAAAGATGTTATCTGCATCCAGAGAAAGAACTACTAAATAGAAGTATGCATAAAATTATTTTACACACACACATATATACATATATGTATATATATATATATACTGTATATATTATAATATTATTTATTTCATATACTATATACATATATGTGTATATATATATATACATATATGTGTGTATATATATATATAAAAAATCTCCTTATTTGTGTCTAATGGTAGCCCTGTCTGGGATGGAGGGAGGGCAGGAAAAAGGTGGGGAAAGTAAAAAAAGAAAATTTACATGACAAATTTGTTGCGTATTTAAAAGGAATAGCAAGATGTATGTAGTGAATTTGTGGTTTCATGTGCAATCATCTTTTTCATTGTACTATGTTATGCAAATGCTTGTTTTAGTCCATAAATTAAAAAAATATTAAAAACTACTCAAAGGTGCAGTGATGGAAGATGTAATCTACAAGGAACAGTAAAAAAATCCAGGTTAACTAGACAATATTGTGTATAAAGGAGAGTTGTGTACAATAAAGTAGAAAATGGGAGAATAGGGCCAGATTGTGAAGAGCTTTCAATGTCAAACAAAAGTAGAGATGGAGGTCTTCCATATCAAGAATGAAGCAAATGCGAGGTCTATTACAGGCATGGGAAGAATCAGAAGTGGATGAACATAGGTAATGCTGGGAAATAGCAAAGAGTCCACTTTGGTTGGATCCCAGAGTGAATGAAAAGAAATGTTATTAAATAAGGATGACAAGATAGGTTGAGGCCAAGTTATGGAGAGCCTTGAATCTCAGCCTAAGAATTTTATATTTTATTCTGTAAAAAATAGAGAGCCATTGGACTTGTACTGGTTGAAGGATGTAATCAGACCTTTGCATTAGGAAATTTACTTTGACAGCAGCGTTATAGATTAATTGAATAAGGAAAAGACAAGAGAAATGAAAAACCAGGTAGGAAGCTAATACAGCTGTCAAGGTAAATGGGAATGGGAGTCTGAACCACTAGAGTGGCACAAGGAATGGAAATGAAGGGAGAATTCAAAGAACTGTTTTGGGAGTAAAACTAAGAGCATATGACAATTGCTAAATGTAAGAGTAGAAAGAAAGAAAGAAAGAACTGCAGCAAAGTAAGAAAGAACTGCAGCAAAGTTGCCTAGGAAGATTGTTCTGAATGGATGTGAGAGCTGGGAAAGAGTCACTTTTGAATATCTCTCATTAAGAACATTTCCCTTTTTTGCTGTTCAGTTGTTTCAGTTGCTCCTGACTCTTTGTGAGCCCATTTAGGGTTTTCTTGGCAAAGATATCAGAGTGGTTTGCCACTTCCTTCTCTAGTTTTCTTTTTACAGATGAGGAAACTGAGGCAAACAGGGTTAAGTGACTTGCCCAGGGTCACACAGCTAATAGGTATCTAAGGCCAGATTTGAACTCAGGAAGATGAGGCTTCCTGAGTCCAGGCCTGGCACTCTATCCATTGCACAACGTAGCTGCTCCGCGTGTTTCCTTTACAACAAGGCTACATTTTTCTCTTCACAGCTTCTACACATTTCCCAGTTCTGCCTTCTGTGTCCTGGCTGAACAATCTTAATCCCTGTTCTATGTGACAGCCCTTCAAATTCTAAGAGACAGCTATCATGCCCTTCATAACTCTTTTCTCCAGGCTAACAGTCCTATAAAAAATACTACTTGGCACAAACTCAAGAACCTTCACCATACTTATTAAAGTTCTCTGCACATTCTCCAATTTTCCAACGAGTTTCTTAAAATGTGGTATTGTAAATGGGACCTAGTACATTGTGAGTGCTTGTATACCACTAGTACTTAGAAGATATTTGTTCCATTGACTAAAAGAGGCTAAGTGACTTTTCCAGGGTCATATATCCAACATTCTATGAGCACATTATTGAATTGCAGAGCTAGGACCTGAACTTTTGTCTCCTGACTCCAGTACAAAGTTTGTATCATTGCTAATTAAATGGATGATAATTTCTCCAACAGTAAGCATATCTGATGTTATGATGTCAGCTTCATCAGACTTGACATAATTCTAATTCACTCATTCTTTAGACATGCATTTATTTGACAGGCACTGTACTAGATACTTTGTAAAGATAAAAATTAAGTAGGGTCTGCCCTCAATCAATATTCTAAAACCTGTGCCTAAAAGCTGAAGTTTTCAGTACCTAACTGTGTGAAAATGAATTAGCCTGTCACAGTTCCTAAATACTAAAAGGCTTAATGAATCATAGCTTGTATCATTTCTTTCCAGACTTCTCCACTGTTTTTTTTTCTTCTAACTGGACTTCTGTTGGTCATTGTTGACATTTTGCCTATTGTACTAGAATACCATCCAGTGAGGAAAACAGAATAAGTCAATCTGCTCATTAACAGCGTGTGAAGTGAATCGATTCGCTGTCATAGCAACCAAAACTTACACACCAGAGCAATTTTTAAAAGGACCTAAAATCCAAACCAAAATGCATATATTCCAAGCAGAATCAGATGAAATATTCCACCTATCAAAAACTAACAAGATGCATCTTTCTCCCACCCATGACAGGTTTCCCAAACAAAAGCAAACAGCTGTCCAGAATTCTGAAAAGTGAAATCTGATGTGAGACAAGTTACTTACCTTGAGATCTCCAGTCTCTGAAAAAGATAGCAAATCAATAATGTGCTATATTCCCCTTGATAGTGAGAGAAGATTCATATTAAACTAAGCCGGGTCCTAAGTGGGTGAATGAGGGAGGTGGGGAGACAACGTGGAGCTTATACCTATGCTGTCATCACAGCAAAACCCTGTGTAATAGGTGCTCCTAGTGAAATGACCCAGCACTGTGATTCTTAGGGGTTAACTTGTTGAGGCTTTCTCTGCGCTTATGTATGAGCATATGTGTGATTAATTGTTATTGAGGAAATCCTAGATGGTCCTGTGACTATTCAGGAATGACTAGAGGAAATCGGGTCCAAGAAGGAGACTGGATTCCTAAAGGGAACTGGGATCTGGGAGGCAAAAGACAGAGAATTAAAAAAAAAAATTTAAATTGAGTTAGAGAAAGCAGGCTTCTAGAGAAGACTCACACTTCATTTTAGTTTGGACTTGGAACAGAAGGGACAGAGAACCGGAGCCCGAAATAAGGTATTCTCACCCCAGTTGGTATCCTTGTCCCCATATTCCATCGCCATGCCTTTATCAAGGGCCTTCTTTGGGCAAAGCACCATTTTTATTCTTGATTTTATTAATAAGCTCTTAGATCTAGGGCTGGAAAAGACATTAGAACAGAGGTTCTTATCCTGGGGTCTATGAATTTGTTTCATTACTATTTTGATAACTGTTTTTTATAACAACTTCAATGCATGTTGTCCCCAAAGTTAGTGCAATTTTAAGATTTAGCTTAAAACTGCACTAAGACTTTAGGGACACTCCATATAATTGGTTTTCTTTGTAATCCTGTGTGTTTTGTTCAGACATTTATGAATATTATTCTGAGATGGGGTATGTAGTTTCATCATACTGAGGAAGGGATCAATCACACACACACACACACACACACACACACACACACACAAAGAACCCCTACCTTTGAGGCCATCTATTTCAGGCTCCTTAATTCACAGAAGAGAATTTCAAGTCACAAATGGGTTAATTGACTTGTCTAGGTTCACATAGCATACAAGTATCTAATAGTGGGATTTAAATCCAAGTCTCCCTGACTTCCAAGTCAGATGCCTTCTCCAGTACACTGCCTCTCAATAGGGCACTGCTCTGAATCCCTGTTTTGGGCTTTCCCTGCCCTCCCAGGATGCCCTCAACTTCCCTGAATGTTCTGCTTCTTTTTCATCTGCTGGTTTGTTTGTTGTTGTTGTTTTGCTTTTTGTTTGTTTGTTTGTTTTTTCCCTGAGATGATGTTATCTCTTGGATAAATGCAGCTTTTAATTTTCTGCAGTGTTTGCAACTGCTTAATTAGTTAAAGAAACTCAGTTTCCTGAATTCTCTCTTATTATCTGTCATTTCTACAACTGAACCTTAGAAATGGCTTCCTAGCCTTTTCTATTCTGTCTGTATTCCTATAATCATCAAGAATGTAGTTTAAACACTTCTTCTGACATGAAGGCTTCCTGAACTCACCTAATAAAGGAGTCCAGTCCCAGCCACTTACCTTGCTGACAGCAGTTTAGCACTTCTCAGATGGGTACATTTCCCTATGTCCACGAATATGCTTTTGTTTGGCCCTTCTGCCCCTTGGATGGTAAGTACCCAGTGGGAAGGGACAACGTATGTTGTCTCTGAAAACTGTGGAGCGGCATCATTCTGTCTGTCAGGTCTACAGTGGGCACTGACTTTTTGATGACAGTAATGAAAATTACTGATCTTATCCCTGTGAGTTCCACCAATCCTCTCACCCCCACCCCTTGAAATTGGCTTTTAGATGACTTTTGATAAGATAACAAATTCAGCTTATACTTTGATCAATGAGCTTAAATTCTGGATGAAAGAACAAGCACAGAGCCATATTAATAAATGCGCATGGCTAAAAAAATGGCTTCTTTGTCAGAGAACCTCTTAAAGAGCAAAATAACCCTGAAATGGAAATAAAACTCCAACTTTATGTCTTACCAAAAAAGTGGATATCTTTCTTTTTCTAGACGAATCAACATTCCCCTTTGAGGCTTAGTCCCAGGAGTCCATAAACTTTTTTCTCTCATAGAGCCCTTTGGTATTAATCCCTTCTCAGAATAACATTTTAAATGCAGAAACTGTTAAACATTATAAAAGAAACCAATTAGATTGAAATAGATTGTTATATATAAATGTATATATACACACATATTTACACATACACATGTATATGTATACCTGTGTATATACATATATGTATACATACAAACATATATATCATGAATTAAGAGCCCCTTTGTTATAATGAGGGACTTCAAACAGGCTTGGGCAATGCTAATTTAGAAAACTTGGGTTATTTATCATTCTTAATATATGATTCAGATACTTGCATTACAAGGGAAGCCTTCACAGTGACCTTCTCATTCACAATAGGGGAGCACTTAACCTCTATTAAATCCTTTTTTTTTCCTTTTTGCTTTTTGGCTAGGCAATTGGGGTTAATTGACTTGCCCAGGATCACACAGCTAGTAAGTGCCAAGTGTCTGAGGTCATATTTGAACTCAGGTCTCCTGACTCTGTGACCAGAGCTCTATCCGCTGTGCCACTGAGCTGCCCCTACCTCTACTAAATCTTGAGTGAGCTAAGGACTTTGAAACTTCTGAGTGTCCTGATGACTCTAGACTCTGGTTTCTGAATTATACTTTGAATGAATTAGCCCTTATCCTGACCTTTTGTTTATTGTTTCCTGTGTCTCCTTCCTGTGCATTGCTTTTGCATCTCTACCAGAGGGTAGGCAAAGGAAATGAAGGAAACTAAACTCCAATAATTGCACTTTAGTCAATTTTACTCTTTGATAGTGATAATTCTGTAAGGGGGTTGGTAAGCATGGTGGCTGAAGTGATTGGCTAAAGTCAGTGTTGAATTTAGTTTATTTTATTTTTCAATTCAGGGAACAAAACAAGCATTTCTGTAATGTAACAGTACAATAAAAAAGATGATTGTACATGAAACTGCAAATTTGCCATGTAGAATTTGCTACTCCCTCCAAATATGTGACAGTTATAATGTAAATTTCTTTATTTTTCTTTTTTTCTTCTCCTCCTGCCCTAGAGATGGCTACCATTAGACACAAATAAGTATGTATGCATGTATGTGTGTGTGTGTATATATATATATATATATGATATACACATATATATACATATACATATATAAATGCATATATGTACAATTATTTTTACATACTTCTATTTTTCAGTTCTTTCTCTGGATGCAGATAGCATCTCTCTTTATATGTTCTTTATTTTTAATTTGTATATTTACAATGGATAAAATGACCTAGTCACTCAAAGTCATTCGTCAAACAATATTGCTGTTATACTATTTGCTCTCCTTTTCTTTTGTGGTTTTGTTTTATTGCTTCATTATTGTGTTTCCTCCCATTAGTTCTAATTCTTCTTTACGTTGTGACTAATGAGGAAATATACTTAATATGAATATATAAGTAGAGCATATATCAGATTGCATGATGTCTTGGGGAGGAGAGAGGAGAGAGAGGGGGAGAAAATCTAAAACTCAAAGGCTTATGGAAGTGAATGTCAAAAACTAAAAATAAATACATTATTTTTTTAAAATATTGACATTACTGTTTACAGTGTTCTCTTGGTTCTGCCTCACTTCACCCTTCATCATTTTATGCAAGTCTTTCTATGCCTTTCTAAGATCAATGAGCTCATCATTTCTTATAATACAGTAGTATTTCATCACAACCATACATAACAACTTGTTCAACCATTCCCCAATTCTCTGTGTATTTTTTTTAAATCATTCTGAGAAGGGACTTCACTAGATTGCCTAAGTTTCCATGAGACAAAAAGATGAAGATTCTCTGTGCTAGAACATGGTGATGACTGGGCTAGACCTGTGAACAACCACTCAATTATCCTAGAGAAATAAGTCTACATTGTCTCAATCCAAGATAGTTACCTTCACAACCCCTGTTCTCACCTTCTCAGCGACACTAGAGATTGCTTGTCCTTTCTGAATATGAACTCATTTGAGGGCATGGATGATTTTATTTTTATCTTCGTGTGCCCAGAGCCTAGTACAGTGCTTGGTACATAACAAAGTTGGTTTTAAAATAAATAGTTATTGAATTGAATTGAATAGCTCTGGGATACTATCACTTCTAGTCATTCTCCTTTTAAAAGCCAAGACACCAGGGTTGCCTATGTTTTCTTTGTTTTTTCCCCTCTCCAGTTATTTACAAGTATCACATACCAGTGTCTTTCACCACAGGGCCTTTTCTGGACATGAGGTAGACCCTGGAAGAAACCCAAGGCCAATGGCTACAGCTCTTGCCACAGAGGGACTGGGCCCTCTTCCCCCTTTTATTGTTGGCAGGAAATAAATTACTAATCACCAACCTTTTCTTTTAAAGAGGCCTCTGAATCCCATTTGAATGCAATTCATATTAATGTAACATCTTTCATCTTCAAAATGATGCATAGACACATAGTATACATGAAACAAACAAACAAACAAAGACCTTTAATGATATCAAATACCTTTCACAAGTGAATAATGAAACCAGTCTGGCCAGCTCCACTCACTTTCTTAACAGGTTTTCAGAGCCAAAGGGAAATGGAGCAGTGTTCAGATTTCCAGTGAACTCAGGTCAGTCTGGACAGCTGTGTGAATTACTTCAGCCCTGGTCCTTAGGCCACCTAAGGTCATCTAAATAAACTGGATGCACTAGCAAACCTGGGCCCTGTTAGGCAGAGAAATAGTTTCACAGTACACTATTCTTCCTGAAAACAAAGGAAGTAATAGCAATGCTTACCGATGTACTATGCTGGTCAGGAACTATCAGGCGGTGACCCTTAAAGGAGACTGCTGACATTCTATCTTGTCATAGCTACTAGAAGAGATCTTTCACATAATCCTGGCATTTCTCTGCAAGGCTAGTTGGAGAACTGCAAATAAGGAGAAATGTAAAAGATTTTTTTTAAGTTCATCAGATTTCTCGAATTCCAATGTTAGTCCAGTTTTATTTTGAATAAAAACCACTTGGATTCATTTCTCTGAGTCCATTCCTATTCCTGAGTCTCCCCTCCTCTGACTTTTCATATTTCAGTAAAATATGTTTAAGAATGTACTGAAGTGAATCCAACCCAACCCACATTTATTAAGCACATATCATGGACGCGGCCCTGGGATATATAATGTCAAAAACTGCCTTCATGGAGATTATACTCCACTAGGGGAGGATGGAGATAGAGCACGTAAAACAGATAAGTACTTCCATGATAATTCCAGCACCACCAAACAGAGAGATTCCAGAAAGGCTTCCTGTGGAAAGTGGCACTCGAGCTAAGCCTTGAATCAATCAGTCAGCATATTTAGGTGCTTGCTATGCTTTGGGTAAATACTAGCTAGGGTGAACACTAATGCAATTGGTAACTCTTTTAATAAGAAGCTATATTTAAAGCTGGGGTTTTTAACTTGGAGGTCCATGGATAGATTTCAGGGGGTCTGTGAACTTGAAAGATAAAAATTATTTTAAAATATAGTTTCCTTTGTTACCATATTTTTTAAAATTACACATTTAAAAAACATTATTCTGAGAATGGGCCTATGGGCAACACTAGACTGCTAATGGGGATCCATGATGAAAAAGAAAATGGTTGAAAACTCCTGACTAATAAAGGAAGAGATTGAATTATCAAGGAAAAAGTCTCCATATTCTGCTCTGAAGACACTCATTTCACCTGTATTAAACAACCTTCTTCATTTAGTTTACTTTGTCACCTTTCTAGGCTTAGAAAGGTGTGGATTGTCTTTAGCCTTACTTTAAGGCTCATTCTGAATTGCTTTGAATAAAGTAAGGCAACTAAATTTGAAGTTTGAAATAAGACAATCCTTGCAGGGGGAAAAAAAAAATCAGTCACTTATCAGTAGAGTTCCATGCAGCTCATTCGAAATTCAGAATTTGGAACGCAAATTTAGAATATTGAACACGGCATTATTCATGGCCTGGCACTGAGTCACGCAAGGCAGTTAGCCAAACAAGCTATCTCTCTACTTACAGGTGAAACAACGGTTTGGAGAATCTTAAAAATTTGAAAACATTCATAAATCAAAACAGAGGTTTTCTAAAGGGGAAGTTAACATGGTGCCAAGTTTCAGCAAACTAAAGAGGAAAACAAGTTGCCTGTTAGAACGGTTTTCATGACAGATACTTCCACTTCCTCGAACAATATCAATTAGTGTCTTTAGAACTGACTTCCGAAAGATGATATTTCAATCAGTATATTTTCTGGATGCAAAGAGTCCTCTTTCCTCCCTCTTTCATTATTTCAGAGTGTAGAAAATGGGACAACTGCTAGTGCTGTTGAAACTGATAGAGGTAATGGGTATATGTACATGGATGAAGACTGCCAGTCAATGCAAATATAGTATCATTTTCAGAACCTGAAATAAAAACTTTTCTGTGAAATGCACCTCAGACCCACTCGTGGCTCCTCTGTGAGTCCTAGTTTAGATGAATTAATGAATCATTCTCCAGAAGAAAGGCCTAAAGATCCCAAAGGCAAATCATAGCCTTTCAAGCAGAGGTGTGCTCACCATGTGAGGTGGCAATTTGCTGATAATTTGAGGATGCTGGGATCATGGAAAAGTGAAAGAAACCAATTACAAGGTCCTTGAACAGCCAGGGCCATACCTCTGTAGCATTGCTTAAAAACAGAGATGACCTCAATCTTATAACCAACGGGGAGGTGGAAAATAACAGTAATATGTAGCACTTCAAAGTTTGCAAAGCATTTTTATATGTTATGTCATTTGATCCTCACAACATCCCTGTGAATTAGATATTATTATCCCAATTTTAAAGGTGAAGAAAGGGATCAACTATTAGGAAGTGTTTAAGACAGGATTTGAACTCTCAGGTCTTCTAAACTGCAAATTAGGAACTCTATCCATTATATCCCTAATCGCCTCTTCTGGAAGCACTCTGATGAATATTCCAGCCCAGCTCTGTTATGTACTCTGAACCAGATAAATGGAAAAAAAAAAGTTTCTATCAACTTTTAATGAAAAATTGTCTTAATATCACATGACAATGTAACCATATGGATAGAATTTTCAAATAGAGTGAATAGGTCCAACCAGATTGGTGGTTTTCAAATGCCCTTGTTCGCATCACAGTCAGGCAGAGTTGAGATTCTCACACATGCAAATGCTTGCAAATGTAGGTCATGTATTTAAAGTACACCTAACAGTTAGTGTGTTTTGGCATAACCTTTGAGATCCACTGGCCTAGATAAGTATACTGGATTTTCTTTAGTATAGGAAATAGGGAATAGACCTGTTATTTTCTGGTAGAGGAAACTTCCTCTGATAATACAGGTAGGAAATGAGTTGCCTAGGACACTGAGGGGATATGCCCAAGGTCACACAGCTAGGGTGTATCAGAGGCAGTACTTGGACCTGGGTCTTCCTGGCTCTGAGCCCAGTTTTAGAAACCATCATTTCCTCAAGTCCAGTTTAGGACAGGTCTTTGATTCTAAGTTCAAGAAGATTACAGCCTTAAGAAGAAAGACTAAAAGGACTAGAAACTTTGTGGTATCTCATTGTTCAATTCAATTTAACGAACATTTATCAACTACCTATTGTGTCCAGAGCACTTTGCAAGATATTGGGGGAGATACAAATCTTAGATAATTCAGGGTTCTAGACTTCACAGAGTTTATAGTCCAGTAAGTGATAGGAGCCATACACAACTCACTGCATCACAATATAATATAGACTATCTTTGACCTTGCTTTTTAAGCCTTAGCACTTAGCACAGCGCCTGGAACATAGTGGGAGCTTAATAACTTTTATTGACTAACTGCATCAGAGAGTATAAAGTGCTTTAAGAACATAAAAAATATAAACCAGAAACTCCTTGAAAGCAGGGACTTCTTCATTTGTGTCTTCATTTCTCAGTGACTACCACAGCACCTTATTTATACTCTACAAATGCAGTGAATGCTTGTTAAATCAAATGCATTAAATGTAGAAAGTCCAAGGGAGAAAGGTCATTGTTCATTAGAGGAACCAAGGGATAGAAAACATCTCTGAAGAAAGGATATTACAGTGACCATCTTCAAGTATATTAAAAGTTTCTGTCAAATGTACACTGATCAGTTCTTCTCCAAGAAGGACAAAATCAAAAGAAATTGCCTTGAATTTAAAATGACAGATGTTGTTTCTCCATAATCCAATTAAGATAAATTAAAGAAGGATTTATTTGGTGTCTATTGTGAGCAGAGCCTTATGCTGAGTGATGTATGTAGTATCTACCCTACTTGAGCTTATAGTTTAGTGAAGAGGTATGGCATATACCAAAGCAGTAGCAATAATTATGTAATAAATACCTCTTATATTGCCAGATCATAGATTTAGAACTAAAATATATATCTTAAAGTTCATCTTGTTCAACTTTTGCATTTTATGGATGAAAAAAGAGGCTCAGAGAGTTTAATGATTTGCCTTAACATCACATAGCTATTAAGCACCAGGGACAGCATTGAACAGTGGTCTTCTCACTCCAAATAAAATGTTCATTCCACTGTTATCACATCACCTCGCACTAAGGCTCTGTGCTAGATAGTAGGAATCAGGATAGAGAGTGGATTTGTGATTTCATTTGTCTAGGGGATACCCAGATGGGGTATTTCCCTCTACCAGTGCAGTCAGTACCTTCTCTGCAATTTATAGAGGTGCTCAGGCACTGAGAAATCACAACCAGTGTGAGGACAATGATAAAAAGAGTAGGTTCACATATATTAAAATACAAAAAGCGGCTTTTTGTTTAAGGGGGAAAAAAAAAGAAAAATAGTAGATGACCATTGATTGAGGAATAGCTGAAAAAAAAAGCTGTGGTATCTGAATATAATATGAATCCATTTGAAATACTATCTTTGCCCAAGGCCATGCAATTAAGGTAGCAAAGGTGGAACTTGAGTCCTGGTCTTCTTGGCACAAAGGTCAACTTTCTATCCAACACTCCCACACTGTCTCTCCAGATAATGGGACTAGGAAGGTGAAAAAAATTGTTGGGCCCCAAGGAGATTCACAGTCTACTGAATAACTAATAATAATAATAATATAAACACTTTATTTATAAAGCAGTTTAAGGTTTGCAAAGCAGTTTACAAATGTTATGTCATTTGATCCATTCAACAACTCTGGGAAGTAGGTGCTATTATTATCCACATTTTACAGATAATGGAACTGAAGAAAACAGAAGTTAAATTACTTACTGCAAGTCACATAGCTATTAAATGTCTTAGAAGAGATTTGAACTCAGGTCTACCTGATTCCAGCCCACAAGCTTTATCCACTGCACCATTTAGATGCCTCTTTGTGCTATAATACAAAATAATGCCTAAGTAGGAAAGTCACAAAGTATAATTTGAGGCAATCCTCATTAAGTGGGAGATCCAGCAACCTTCCTGGAAAAGGTGGTATTTAAGTGGAGCATTAAAAAGTTGTTAAGGAATTCACCCAGAATTGTGAATGTAGAAAGTGGAATGTAGAGAAAATTCTAAAACGTATCATAAGAAAAGACACAGAGGCAGAAAAGTATGGGGTATATAGAGGTGGGGCTGGGGAAAAGCAAGTAGTTGAATCTGGCTAGCATGTGAAGAATTTGCTAGAAAGCAATATGAGGTAAGGCTGGAAAGATAAAACTAACAAGTGATTTTGATTCTATATACAAATGGATATCCTTCACAATTACTTGATAATCAAATGGATGATTTCATTGCTGTGAGTATTCAACTCAGATACGCAGATCGGGAGGTAGAACCAAAATGGTGGAATACAGTAGGAACTCACCTGAGCTCTCCCAAATTCCCCTCCAAACAATTTTAAAATAATGCCTCAAAATGAATTCTGGAATGGCAAAAACAACAAAAGGATGGGTTTAAACAATTTTCCAGCCTGAGACAATGTAGAAGGTCAACAGAAAAGGTCTGTATCACTAAGGATGAGAATGGTTATAGGGGACATTTTGCTGGCACTGTGTGCACAACTCTGCTGCATTGCCCATACGGGGATTGCGATCATAGGCCCAGTTACAGTTCTAGGGCAAGGAGAAGCACTATCACACTAGAGTGTAGCCACGGGGAGCAGGAATTCCAATCACAGCCTCAGGGTGAAAAGAATGTTTGTGGATGCTCACAGAACACAGCATAGGCCAGGTGAGCAGTGACCATACTTCTCCTTAGATTGTACCCCTTGGAAAAACTGAAAACTTACAGGCCCCAAGAATTAACTCTGAAAATAGCAGTACAATAAACCTGGAGCTTGGAATAGTGCCCCCTGCACACCAGGAGCAGAGCAAAACTTTAACATAGTTAAAAGGCAAGAAATAGGCTGGGAAAATGAGCAAACAACACCACCAATGGAAACAAAGCACCTGACTATAGAAAGTTACTACGGTGATAGGAAAAATCAAAATATAAACTCAGAGGGCAAAAATGTGAAAACGGCTACATGCAATTACCATCAACAAGCATTATTTGTAATGGAGATAAGCTAGAAGTCTTCCCAATAACAACAGGGGCAAAGCAAGGATGCCCATTTTTGCCACTGTTATTCAACATTGCACTACAAATGCTAACTATAGCAATAAGAGAATAAAAGGAAATTGAAGCAGAAATTAGAATAGGCAATGGGGAAACAAAACTATCACTTAATGCAGATGATATGATGGTATATTTAGAGAATCAACTAAAAAACTGGTTGAAATAATCAAGAATTAGAGCAAAGTTGCAGGATATAAAATAAACCTATCTAAATCAAAAGCATTTCTATATATTGCAATAAAGTCCAGCATCAAGAAAGAGAAATTACTTTTAAAATAACTGCAGACAATATAAAATACTTGAGAGTCTACCTGCCAAGACACAGGTACTATATGAACACAATTACAAAGCACTTTTCAAATAAAGTTAGATATGAACAATTAGAGAAATATTGAGTGCTCACAATTAGACTGAGCCAATATACTAAAAATGATAATTCTATCTAAATTAATTTACTTATTCAGTACCATACTTGTCAAATCAGCAAAAAATATTTTATAGAGTTAGAAAAAATAATAACAAAATTCATCTAGAAGAACAAAATGTTAAGAATCTCAAGGGAATTGATTGAAAAAAAATGAAGGTGGCTTAGTCTTACCAGATCCCAAATTGTATTACAAAGCAGTGATCATTAAAACAATATAGTACTGGCTAAGAGATAGAGTGATGGATCAGTGCAACAGAGTGTGCACACAATACACAGTAGGTAATGACCATAGTAATCTAGTGTTTGATAAATGCAAAGATCCCAGCTCTTTGGACAAAAACTCACTATTTGACAAAAAAAAAATACTGGGAACACTTAAAACCATATGGCAGAAACTAGGTACAGACCCAATATCTTACATTGTATAGAAAGACAAGGTCAAGATGAGTACATGATTTAAACATAAAAGTTGATACCATAAGCAAATTAAGGGAGCATGGAATAGTTTACCATTAAGATCTATGGATAAGGGAAGAATTTAAGATCAAACAAGAGATAGAGAGCATTATAAAATTTAATTTTTACTATATTAAATTAAAAAGGTTTTGTACAAACAAAACCAGTACAAACAATATCAGAAGGAAAGCAGAAAAATGGGGTGGGGAGGAATTTTTACAGCAAGTATCTCTAATAAAGGCATCATTTCTCAAATATATAAAGAATTGAGTCAAATTAATGAGAACACAATTTATTCTTTAATAAATAGTCAAATGATATGAATAGGCTATTTTCAGATGATTTCAGATGAAGAAATCAAAGTGATTCGTCATATGAAAAAAGTGATCTAAATCACCATTGATTAGACAAATTCAAATTAAAACAACTTTGAGGTACAACCTCATACCTGACGCACTGACAGAAAAGGAAAATGGCAAATGTTATGGCGAATATGAGAAAATTGAGACACTAAGGCACTATTGGTGAAGTTGTAAAGTGATCTAACCATTCTAAAGAGCAATTTGAAACTATGCTCAACAGACTATAAGACTGTACATACACTTTAATCCACCCATTCCACTACTAAAGAGATCAAAGAAAAGGGAAAAGCATCTATGTGTATAAAAAATGTTTATATCAGCTCTTTTAGTGGTGTCAAAGAATTAGAAATTGAAGGAATGTCCATTAATTAGGGAATGTCTGAACACATTGTGGTACATGATTGTAATGGAATACTATTGTGGTATAAGAAATGATGAACAGGATGTATTTACAAAAACCTGGAAAGATTTCTATGACCTTATACGGAGTGAAATCAGCAGAACCAGAAGAATATTGTACAGAGTAACAACAACATTGTATGGTGATCAACTGTGAATGACTTAGCTTTTCTTAACAATACAAAGATGCAAGACAAATTTGAAGGACCTATCCACCACCAGAGAAAGAACTAATGGAGACTGAGTGCAAATTGAAGTGTATTTTTTTTGCTTCCTCTTTTTTTTATTTTTTGGTATGTGTTTTCTTTCACAACATAACTAATATGGAAATATATTGTGCATGACTGTACATGTATAACCTATGTTAAAGTGCTTGCCTTATCAATGAGGAGGGAAGTGAGGGAAGGAGATAATTTAGTACTCAAAATAAAAAGAAAAGTTAAAAATTGTTTTTATATATAATTGGAAAAATTAAAAATATTTTAAAAGATCTGCAAATCTGAAGCCTTTCATGCTTATCCATCCCATGCAGTTGTTATTCATGTTTGCCCATCATGGGGGGAGGGGCACAAAGGGGGTCTTTGCATGCTTCTTCTCAACCTTTTAAAGACAGCATTGAAATGCATGGACTGTCCACTGTGACAGTTTCAAACCAAGGAAGGAAACAAACATTGATAAAGCAGATACTAGGTGCCAGCAGAGTAGGTACATTACAAGCTTAGGAAGCCTTTTATAAACCCTAGCAAACACTTTATAAATATTATCTCATTTGATCCTCACAATAGCCTCATGAAGAAGGTTCTATTACTATCCTAATTCTATAATAATATTATTAATAATAAATAATAACTAAATTTTATACAGCCTTGCTATTTGCCAAGCATTGTTGTATGTATTACAGTTATTGTATCATTTAATCCTTAACAACCTTGTGAAGAAAGCACTATTATTATCTTCATTTTACAAATGAGGAAACAAAAGCAGACAGAGATAGAGTCATTTGCCAAGGATCATATAGCAAATAAGTATCTGAGGCCAGATTTGAACTTAGGTCTTTTGACTTCAGGACCAGAGTGCTATTCACTTTACTGCTCTAAAACCATCCTTCACATAAAAAAAAATAAAAAATGGATTGTGATTCATGAATTGTTACTTGTTCTCCCCTGTTGAAGACATTAGCCTATGTTCAGTCCTTAGTGAACTTCTTTAAAATTATATATACATAGAGAAAGTAATAACCTTCTTCAGTTAATCTTGTCATGTACCATGGAATTAGGCAATATTTTTCCATGTAGCTACCTGTTCACTTGCAGTATTATGTCAAGTTGGATATATTGTACATATATGTAAATATATTTGTGTGTATATATATATATATATATATATATGCATGTATATATATATATGCATGTATATATATATGCATGCATATATATATATATGTAGTGGTATGGGGTTTTTTTTAATTAGATTCATTTATTTATTTTTAATATTCATTTAAAAAATATTGAGTTCTGAATTCTATCCCTCCTACTTCTCCCTTACCCATTGAGAAAGCAAGAAATGTGATATCAATTATACATGTGAAATGATGCAAAACATATTTCCATATCAGCCATGTTGCAAAAAAAATAAAACAAGAAAAATGAAGTGAAAAAATTGTGCTTTAATCTGCTTTCTGATTCCATCAGTTCTTTCTCTGTAGATGGATAGCATTTTTGGAATTCTAAGTTCTTTGGAATTGTCTTGGATCACTGTGTTAATCAAGATAGTTAAGTCCTTCACAGTTGGCCATCATACAATATTGTTGTTACTGTGTGCAATGTTCTTTTGGTTCTGCTGTAAGGAGTTCACAATTTTAGGTAAATTCAACGAGATTCATCATCAGAAGGTTACCCATTAAATGCTGATTTATGTGCAAGGATGTGGGAGATGCCCATGAGACTTTCTACCAGGACCTAGATGGGTTGTTGTCTATGTCCATTAAGGGAGAACCTACAAGGCGACCCTGGTTCAAATCCTGCTTCTTATGCTTACTGCATACGTGCCCACAAGTAAATTATTCAACCTCTCTAGCCTCGCTTTTCTCATCTGTAAAATTAAAGGTTTGGATTAAGTGTTTTGTTTTGTTTTTTAGGTCCTTTCCAGTTGTGGAAATATATTTATAGTAAACATGTTTATAGTAAAATCTTTGCCATCTGACATAATGGGATATGGTGTAATGCCAGGGAGTTAACAATTCTGCTTTAGTTAGTGTTAAGTGTTTTCTCATTCTTTCTGAATCTTTTTCATAAGATTTATATTTAGATGAAGGACAGCTTTACACATGTAGAACTCAATTGTTTAGAAAAGTTCCTTCATGTCTCTTCCTCTTCCAAACCCCACCCCTGCCCAGACACACTCATACCCACAGACCCACAGACATACGCACAAAATGACAAGAATAGTCAATAATAATCCTACTGTTACCCAAGAAGGCTCACTTTCTTGCTGTTATATTTGGATTAATCAATTGATTGATTTTGGTATGTATGCTAATTATTTGGTTGAAGATGTGTTGGGCAATAAAAGAAAAATCTTTCTACAATTCTATGGCCTGCAGAGATCCAGCTAGGATGGCTTTCTGTGTGATTTTGTTTCTGCCACTCCCTCACCATGTGGCTTTGTAGCCATCCCTTGACCTCTATGGGCTCCAATTCTCCCATATGTAAAATTAACAGATATGTGCTAATGTCTCTGATAGCTTTAACATTCTATAGTTCTATGATAAAAATTAGAAATGGTTCACAGTCCTCTGACCACCTCAGTAATCATGAAGGGCAGTTCAGATCATTAATGGCTTTAAAACTATATCACCAAGAATCAACAGAGTAGTGGTCAGATGAGTGCAGATGTCAGCAACATCTTGATGATGTACCAATAATACTTCTATTAATTCAGAAGTAACTTTGCCATAGCTTGATTTTAAGCAACCATGTCAATATTGATTGAAATGGAACTTTTAGACGGATAGGCGGTACAGTAGATAGAGTGCTTTACTTGGAGTAGGGAAGACTTGAATTAAAATCATGCTTCAGAATGTACCAGCTGTATTACCTCAAGTCACTTGACCTTCCTCAGCCTTAGTTTCATTTGTAAAATGGGGATAATTATAGCACCTACTTGCAGGATTTGAGGATCAAGTGCAATTACATAAGTAAAGCACTTTGCAAAGTTGAAAACATTTTAGAAACGTTTGATATTATTATTTTTATTCTAATCAACTAAAAATCCCCTGAATCTTTGTCAGCAGCACTGCCATTAAACCATACCATGACAATTCAATTCAACAAATATTTACTGTGCTTACCTTGTGCCACATCTCACTGTGCCCAGCTTTTCTTTCCTTCAATTTGTTAAAAGAGATTATGACTTTTCCCAAAGGTTTTCTAAATTTCTTTAGTTCTTCCTTATTGGTCTGAATTAAGAATGCAATAGCCTGGATCCTTCTTCTGCCTTCTCAGACATGATATTATTAAGTATAACAAGTCAAGAATTAATCAGGCATAATTGAGATAGTCCATTTTACTTTTATAATACATATTTGTTACTTTTATAGTATATATTTATTCAATTTGAGGAAATGGCATTTCAGCAGGTAGTTTTAGATATAAAAAAGAATCAATAAAGCATCTTTTAAAACACACATTAAAAACTTTAAAAGACAGGGACATAAATAGAAAAATCTGGTTACCACCTGATTAAATGACATGTGTATATATAAATATACATGGAACTTTAAAATTGCACATAGAAGAAGTCTACCACTTCTTACATAATCTTTTTCTTTGTGGATAGAAATATTTTTTTCATTTGTTGATGATTGTTAAATTCACAATAAAAACATTAAAAAATTTGATCAAGATACTCTGTTCTTGGAAAAATTAACGTTTCAGTTGGATGTCTGGATAATCGAAGGCTCCCTTACCTCTGGACATTGGTTTGGTTTGGTTTTTGGTTTTTTGCAGTTGATATCTATTGCATAGATGAAACATTATCTGTATCTCATTTAGTCAGCTGTAGAATGTTCCCACTATAATCTTATTTCAATTTTCTCCTTTTATTTCCACCAAGAGGACAAATCAAAATATCACTATTTCATGAGGATGACAAAGGACTGTCCCTACTAAGCCTTAGAGCTCAGGTGATTTCCCCAAAGCAACTGTACATCTACCATTTCCCCTAATTTGGGGAATCTAATGTGAAAGAATACAATCCTTCAAATGAGGAAAGAGAAATGACACTGTTTATTTTATTGCAACATTTTCCCCTCTTCACAGAAGCATCATCTTGCCTTCCTATGTTACAATATGCACACATATTTAAAGATATAGCATCATAAAATTTGGATGGGACCTTAAATACAATCTAGTCCAATTCCATCATTTTCCAGATGAGGACCATTCTCTTAAGAAAAGTGTGTGTCATTTAATGATACAGTTCCTGTTCTTGTACATATTTTCCCCTTCTAACTAAAAAACTAGGATCTGAATTGCTTTTTATCCTATCAAATGCCATAGATTCTCAATTAATAATAACATACCCTCTTTGACATTATTTTATCCTGCTCTTTACCCATTAATTTGTGCTATGTAAAAGTGAAAGTTGCCTTTAAAAATGTTCCTAGGGCTTCTCCCTGAAAGACTATAACGGAAGAACGGAAGACCGCAGAAATGAAGTTTAACCCAGAAAGCCTTTCACTTCAATTATCTGTTAAATGCCTAGTTTGACACTCAACCTGCTGACAAAAATTAGAGCACAAACAAATGAGATGAGTTGCAGTTAGGAAACAGGGTGCCAAGAGAGCACAATATCTAATTGGAAGAACATAGGAGGATGTTTAAAATAAGTTTAAGAACAGTGATAAGGATGAATATGATGTTATCTCTTGGACAGAAGAAGCTATTAAAATACACCAGAGTGTTTTCAATCACTTAATCAGAAAACCCTTTTCCTGAGTACTGTCTTTTGTCTGTGTGCCATGAATAAACATAAATATTTTGGATTTCCTGCATCCTTCACCCTGATAATAAGCTCTTAACTGAGCTCCTCCCCACCTCAAAGAAAAGGCTAAAAACAATGATAAGACATAAAAAATAGATCCAATTTCTTTTCCTTGTATGTTTTTAAATTTCACCAGAGTCCAAAGTTTCTTATTACTGAAGGGCATTGCTTATATATATATATATATATATATATATACACACACACACACACACACATACATTATAAATACATATATATGCAATAAGAAGCCAATTAATATTTGTATGTACATATATATATGTATATTTGCATATATATGCATATAATACTATTTTCTATTGGACCTGTAATTATCATAGTTCTAGTAGTATATGACACATTATATAATATCTTGGATATATTATATTTTCTACATATATATACACACACATACATACATAAAACTGAACTCAGTAAAACCAAAAACTTTATGAAAACAAAGAGACTTCAAATTCATTTTAAACAGTCCATAACAATATATCCTTGACATCATATTTACTATTGCTAATTTATCAAATTATCTTACTTGGTTACAGTCTGAAATACTCTTGATATGTGGAATTATCAATATTATTGCCAATAATTTCATTCATTCATTCATTCATTACATAGCCACCATATGATCCCACTAAATGCCTACTGTACTTGAATACTCTTTGAATACACTGTATTTGAATAGTATTTGAATACAAATACTATTTGAATACACTGACCATGGCTCTGGGTACTTTAGGGGACACAAAATGAAAGACAAAATCCCTACTCAGTCTAGCAAATTTCTCTAAATAGGGTATGTCCCAACTGAAAATTTGATTTCAATGTGCCAATTATCACAATGCCTCTCCAGGCTTTCAAAAGACATGATGTATGGGCCTACACATTGCTACTTATTGCTAAGGCTACATTAGGTGAGGAAATGCTAATGCTCCAAAACTGTGAAAAGCTTAAGAGGTATCATTTCTGGCAAAAACACTTTCAGTCATAGGAATAAAGTTTCATAAGGTATTTAAAGTTCTTCTGATATTTGAAACAGCATTTTCTAGGTCCAAATAGAGTTGTGTCAATCATTTGAATAATAATAAACCAGAAGCTGTGCTTTGCACTAAACCAATAAACCAAAATGGAATTCTATTTGGGCAGGAGGTGAAACTAAGTTTAAGCAATCCTTTCCTTGAATAAAATCACTACACACAATAATTAAATGTATTTTGACACTAACACAAATGACCACTTCTCCCCGGTATACCAGAATTTTAATTTATAACTGGAAATTGAAATCTGGGTCCAGATAGTGATGCCTCCCAGAATTTTACTTTTAAATTTGACCCTAGAATTTCCACAACAATATCAAGTGGATGATAAAATTACATTGGAAAAAAAAAGATGTAATAACAGTATGAATTTAGGAATCTTTGATTGAAATACTGAGGTTTGGGAACACCAATCTGACTCCCTTTTCTACAGTATATCCAACTGCATTCAAACCTGCCTATATCTGAAGAACTAAAATACAGAGCTAGTTTAATTATGCCACTGAGGCCCAACAGAATAGCTCCAATCAATAGGAAAAAAATATCCTTGCCTTTCTGTCCCATAGAAATAGACTCCTTTCATGTTTTCTGTTCAGACACATGAAGACTATATTAGGTGCCATATCAGAAGTCAAATTCAAGTGTTAAAAAAACAACTGAACTGTTGCTCACATCTGACAGGAAGAAACACCTAACACTGTGCTTATTTTTCTTATATTTTTTCTCAAGAGGAAGATATCCTAGTACTTATAATAAGATTGAAAAATTAATTTATCTTGGTAAACTGTTAGGGAAATCTGATGATCTCATTAGTGAGGTTGCTTCCTTGCCATAAACACGGCCTTCTTATTATGGAGGATGCTGCCACTAATCAAACATGTTCCAGGAGAACTACAACCAGATTTGGCACTAAATTTTGCAATAATGATTGTCGAGTGGGGCTTGATTTATCCTTTGTCTTGCTTTTATTCTCTTTATTGATTCCTACAAAATAAAGATGGCAGGGCTCATTATAGAATTTGAAATAATTGGAATCAGTATTATTTACATATGATTTCATTGGTGTTGGGGGTTTGGGAGGCATTGATGAGGGGAGCCAGGGAGGAAGGGTCCTTTCAACAGCTGCTTTTGGAAAAGAACGATTCAGCAATCAACGGAATCCTGGTGTTTGTCTTTAAAAACAAATAAATAAATAAATGAGCAGGTCGGGTGAATCACATCAAAATCTCAAGACAATTCCAAGATGAACCAACTCGCAGAGTAAATGACCTCTTCATCTGGGTGATAAAGTTCCAGCCAAAATATTCTCTCGGCCTGAGACGTGATTCATTAGAAATATGTGCATGGTGTAGAGCTCCACTCTCTATCTGGCAGAGTCCGGCCTGCAGACTGATAAGAAGCAAATGCAAATGTCCTGATAAGAACTGAATGCAAATATTTATGATATGATATTCCCTGGGAATTATGTGCAGATAAAACAAAGTGTATTATTTTCCCGCTTCTCTTTCAGGTTTGCCAAAATGCCCTTTTTCGCTTTTGGAATTTGCATTTCTTCAAAATTGATTCGGCTTGCGTATTATGTTAAGCTATTTGTTTGCTAAGGATGGTAATTAGTTACTGTAATTACAGCAATGACAGTTGCTAAATTGTTTTTAAAGCATTACAGTGAGCCTGTGCCAGAAGATTGCAGTATTTTTTGGATTTAAGCAGAGGCTGGAAAAACTCCCACTCTAAGGCCAGCATGGGATTTTCAACTACAAAGCTGCTTTTCCTGATTGAAATTTTAAAAAAAATCGTTAATTTGCATTGATTGCAATGGCTAACTTTAAGTTTTGGTTTATTCACAGATCACAGAAATATTAGTGATAGGGAGCCCAGTGGGAAAGGAGCAACGAGGGGGACACCCATCGTAAATAAAAGTGAAAGCTGATAGCAGAGGAAAAATGGTAGAACTATTACTCAGAGCTTGTTAATTAAACTTTTTAGCCTGTTTTTAGATAAATTTGAAACAATTAAAAATGTCTCACTGAAAGTCATTCCCAAACTTTTCTGAGGACTCTGTGTGAAAAGGAAAAATACAGAAAGTAACCCTTTGGCCAAGGGCTACTTTTGATATGTGGAAAGTAACAAAGAAAAAATAGGGTTTCTCCAAAGATGCTGGAGCATTTGCGTAGAAAAAAAAAAAAGAACTCGGGAGGGGAAGACTTGAGTCAGAGAGCATATTCATGATGCTTTGAATACTACAAGCTTTGTGTCAGCTCTAAATCTGAGATCAGAAGAAGAGACTAAAGAACTTTCCAGTTTTGTACATAATTTAGGCAAAGGGTCCTCACGTTGATTCTTATACCCCCTCCACCTTAACTTCCAAATGCTAATGAGCTGAGACTTACTAGAAAAAGCTTTTACAAAACTTGGGCATATTTAAAGGAATATGTTGCACCTTTTGTTAGAATTCATGGTCTGAGGTTGATGCTTTCTTGCCTCTATTTGCTTCCACAAACTCCATTGTTAGGGAATGATGCTTCTGAATGAGATCCGGTATGGGATAGCAGGTTAGGTCAGGAGCTTTATCTTGAAATCAGGAAGACTTGGGCTCCAATCCTACCCCAGATACTTAGTAGTGGTGTGACCCCCAGATAAAGTTGCTTACCATCTGGAAAATTCTACTTCTTTTCTGCAAAACTGGAACAAAAATAGGAATCGGTGCTGTGAGTATCACATGTGATAATATGTGATGTGAGCTCCTAGAATTCTCAAAAGACATATTCCCTCTGTCAGCAAAGATAGGTTCTTCCTTCACAGGTCATGTTCAACCTTGACTTCTTTTAAAGTCATAACCTAGCTTATCACTAATATTTCATATTCATCTAGATGGTCTAAAACATGAGCTTTCTGCTTAACCCTTGCTCCTCTAGCCATTTTCAAAACTCAGTCCCTTTTCTTTGATGGGTTTCAATTCTTCTTTTAATAGTTACATAAGACAGCTGTTTTCAAAGTACTGTCTCTTACTTTATTCAGTTTGATCCTTTTCAATTAAACAATTATTCTCAGCTTCATTTCATAGTTTGAAATTTAATCTGCTGATCAGTAAAGAATCTGTAAAATTTGGTGTCTGTATACACAAACACACATGTATATACCATATACAAGGGCCAGTCAATAACTGAAATTGATTGAAACATGGCTTCAAAATACTTTATTTCAGAAAGAACAAAAATTCTAAGTTGAAGAAACTATGAGAAATGCTACACATTTAAGTATATTTAGCTAGGATATGTAGAGGCAGAGTCTTGTGATGACACATTGCTGGGCTTGGAGCCAAATAGTTCCAATTTAAAATCCCAACTCAGATACTTACTATCTGTGTGACTTTAGAAAAGTCGTTTAACTACTCTGTGCTTCAGACAACTCCCCAAGACTTATTTACTAAGTATGTGGACAGATCTGCTATGGTTTCCACTCTGGAAGTTTCCTCCCCTGAAAAAAGTACAGTCCCTTTGCATCCTCTGATAGCAAATGTATGTCATAGCATGCACCATAGATTAATAATGACTATAAAAAATTGACCTTAGCTACTGACTCTCCTTCATATTTATGTATTCATTGGTGCACATTTTAGTCTTTCAATATTAAGTTTTGAAATGGCACTATGCATTATCTTTTTTTAAAAAAATTGTATGCCTCTTTTCGTGAAGACAAAATGAGACAATGTATATTTTGTAAATATAGCACTTTATAAATGCTAATTCCAAGGTGGTAAGAGCCAGAGATACAATTTGAACCCTATTCCTCTGATTACAGGGATTATGGCTCTCACTACCATGCCATGATGAAACATGAACCATTTTGCTACTGCTAACCCTAAAGCACCACAGAAATGTCAACCATGATCATCATCATCATATCTGAATGGCTAATTGTACATAATTAACACCCGAAGAATACAACTACATTCAATAAGCAATAAAAGTGCCTATTATATGCAGAGTGTTCATATCACAAGGAACTTTCCTTCCCTCCAATATTATTCAAGGTACCCCAAAACATGACAGATAAGACAATTGGGAATCTATCCACTTTTAAAACCTTTAGAAGAAGAGATCCTCTGTTGATCATCCTTCCCCAGGAATAAAACGTTTCTTCAACAATACATTCTTGCTTATACCTGATTGGAATGCATTATGTCATAGGTCAAGTCAATTGTCTCTTGTTTTGTCTTCCAGAGATAGGGAGAATTGTTGTTTCCCCTACTCTTTCTGTATTTGAAGAGCACTCATTAATTAATTACCCCTCAGGTACAGATTTTTGAGACTAATTGAACCTTTTCTTTTCACTTCCTTTTATAGGTCTTATTTTCATTTTTAAAAATTTTTCAGTTTTTTTAATTTAAATTCAAATTTTTGAATTAGCCACAAATTTTGGAGCTAATCTTTGAGCTCTCCCCAAAGCATTTGGAGGAAATAGCCAACATTCATGTAGTGATTTAAGATTTGCAAAATTATTTTTTTTTACATTATCACACTTGATCCTCATAATAACCTTGTGAGGCAGGTACTACAGACATTATAATCCTTATTTTACTTGTGAGGAAACTGAAACTTACACTGAATGATTGAAAAAGAATTTATCAATGTGCCTACTATGGTCCAGACCCTGACACATTGGAAGATTAAAGAACTTACCACAGCCACTTAGCAAGAATCAGAAGACAGACATGAACTCAGACACTAATCAAACTCTAAGGTTCTTTTGACTGCAACACAAATCCTCTCTAATAGCTAAAATGGATATTTAAAGCTCTTCTTACTATTGATAAGTAAAGGGGGAAGCTAGAGGGCAAATTAAATTTTGCTCCCTTTTTCGGAGAAATGCTGGCAACCTCCCAATTCAAGAGAAACACATGGGGCTACACCCCCATTACTACTTTCCTCCCCTTCCCCCCTACACATACATTCTCACAATCTCCTAGGCCCCATGCCCAGTCTGCAAACATATCATGGTCAATTTGACTAAAACATGCTGGATCAAAGAATAGCTCCAAGAAGTGTTAAGTCAGGCTTCAAATATCGGCTAAGCACAGTTTAGTTATAGAAAGGAAAACATCCCTCCTGGAGCGAGCTGTCTTTTCTTGTAGAGACTTTCAAAGGATTGTTATTCATTACTAAGTTTATGGTACCCACATTGGGAGCACAGTTCATTCTTTCAGAATTCCTTCCCTCAAGTTTATGTTGAAGGTCTCATGTCAGCTTCCTGGTGCTATTTCCCAGCAGAGCCAGCCTCAGCAAATCTAATGCACACAACATTCACCATCCTTTATGCTGCGATCAGTTATATTGGCACCAGAAATAGCTTCCTTCGAATATTTTTCTGGTTTTAATGTCAAGAAATATTCTTTCTCACATTCATGTGTGTGACACTAGTTCTAGATCTCATACCAATTAATGAGTCAAAATTTCTTGACTGTTTTTCCAAGTCAACCCAGTAATGATAACAATATTTCTTCTTTTATTTCTATCAGTTCACCAATAAATATTACTGAGCAGCTATTATGGACTTAGCATATTACAAGATAATTGTAAGTGATGGCTCCAAACTAGGGTGAAAATTCAGTCTCCCAAAAATAGTCCATCAGTCAATAAACATTTATTAAATATCTCCTACATGCCAGGCACTGTGGTAAGTGCTGGGGATATAAAGAGAGGCAAAAGACAGTCCCTGTCCTCAGGGAGGTCACAGTTTAATGAAGGAGACAGTAAGCAAACAATTATGTACAACCAAGCTATATGTAGGGCAAATGGGACATAATTAACAGAGAAGAGCCACTAGAATTGAGAGGTGTTAGGTAAAAGCTACATGTAGAATATGCTATTTTAGTTGGGACTTAAGAGAAGCTAGGGAAGCCAATAGGTAGAGATGAGGAAAGAACATTCCAGGAATGGAGGACAGCCAGAGAAAATGTCCAGAGTTGAGAGATGGAGCATCTTGTTTATGAAACATCCATTAGGCTAATGCCACTGTAAAAAAAGAGTATGTGGTAGGGAGTAAGGGTAAGAAGAGTTCAAAGGTAAGAGAGGGGAAGGTTATAAAGGGCTTTGAATGCCAAAGAAGTGATTTTGTATTTGATCCTGGGTGTGATAAGGAGCCATTTGAATTTATTGAGTAGGGCAGGTGGGGGTGACATACTCAGACCTGTGTTTTAGGAAAATCACTTTGGTGGCTAAAAGGAGGAAGAATTGGAGTGGGGAGAGATTTGGGGCAGGGTGACCTACCAGGAGGCTATTGCAACAGCTCAGGTATTAGATGATGTGGGTCTGCATTAGAGTGCAATATCAGAGGAAACAAGTGGACATATTTGGGAAATTCTGCAAAGGTAAAATGACAGACCTTGGCAACAGATTGGATATGAGGGGGAAGGGTGAGAGAGAACAAGGAGTTGAGGATGACAGAATCTAAGTTAAAAGCCTGAGGGACTGGGAAGATGATGGTGCCTTCAACGGTTATAGAAAAATTATAAAGTGATGGTGGGGACAGTATTGAGGGAAAGATGATGAGCTGTTTTGGGCACAATGAGTTTGAGAAGTCCACTGGATGTCTGAAAGGCAATTGGAGATATAACACTAGCGGTCATCAGAGAGGTTAGGTTACTATAGGAAGATCTGAGAATCATCAGCAAATTGATTAAATCTATTAACTAAATTTAATTAAGTAATTAAATCCATGAGAGTTGAGATTACTAAGTGAAATAGCATAAAGAGATAAGAGGACCCGGTACTGAATCTTGTGGAGCATCTATGATTAGATGAAGATCAAAGCAAAGGAGACAGAGAGGGAATGGTCTAATATCAGGATCAACAGCAGCAACTGATGAGGGAGACAAAAGGATCTGACTATGAGAGTTCTACCCTAAGGAAAAATCAAACACAGCAAATGTAGGGAGAGATGATAATACTTGGATAATACACTGGACAGCCTCATACTTTTGAGAAGACTGGTTTAAAGATGCCATTATGAGGCTCTTCAAATTAAAATAATAATTAAAGCTCACATCTAGGTGGCACAATGGGTGGAATACCAGACTCAGAATCAGGAAGGCCTGAGTTTACATCCTGCCTCAGACATACTAGCTGTTTAACTGTGGGCTTGACGTTTAGTCTCTGTGTGTCTCAGTTTCCTCAAATGTAAAGAAAGGACAGGGTCGTTGTGAGGATAAAATAGTATTTATGAAGTACTTTTCCAAATCCTTAAAGTGTATAGAAATGCTATTATTATTATGTCTAATAATTTTAGAGCACTTTAGCAGACTGTCCAGCACATAGTAGGTACTATATAAATGCTTATTCCTTTCCCCCTTAATCTCTCTGAGCCTTAGCTTTCTCATCTGTAATTTGAGTGGGTTGGACTACATAGCCTTTGTTGCCCTTTCCTTCTCCAAATATGAGATCTGAGATAATATTTGTAAAGAACTTTGTAAATCTTAAAATGTTAGACAAATGCTATTAATCCTGTATTATACCCAAATCAATGTTTTAAGGTCACAAATGTCTCTAATAGAACTATGCAAATAATTTCCCAATTGGATATCCCCTTTTTTCAAGCCCTAGGTTCATTTTTTAATAAGTATTGCTTGTTTTATAGTAATTAGATGTGCTCTGACCTAATGTCTCTGTTGACCGCATGTATCATTTGTCTTTGACGATGATCTGGATGTTCTGAAAGCCTCCCAAATGCTAAAGCATATGGCACCTTAAGACAAGGGTTTCTGAAATGCTGAGTTTCAGATTGTAGGTACTCTGCCAACAATTCTCCTTCCTGATTAATAGTTGACACTTTCTAATCTAATGTTTGTCCCTTTCACCTCATTGGATTCTAATGTATTATTTTTAGTAAAAATGAATTTGTTGCTTGCCAAACTTTGCTCATACACAAATGAAGATAGTGTTGGGCTTATAAGTGACTTTTTGACCTAAAGAAAGAGGAAATCACTCAGGTAGTACAGCAAAATGTAGTTGCCAGAACTCAGGCCTACAAGTTCGCATCAAGTTCTTTGAAGGCATTTCAGAGATTCGAATGCTCAACCAGAAAAAATCAAAAATGAATAAATGAATGAAAGAGGGATGTGGTAAAAGGAGATACAAGTGAAGAGAAGCTAAGAGTGGAAGATGAAAAAGGAAAGAGGAGACCCTCCCCGAAAAGCCATAAAAAAGATTCTTTTAAATGAAAACCAGGCAAATATTTGTTGCCAATTCATTAAAGTTGACCTATTTACTTCAAATCAGTTCAATTTACTAATATAAATCAGAAAAGAGCCTAAAAGCAACTGTAATGGATTATAATGTCATGGATTTAGAGAGAAAAAGCATCATAGAGATGATTGAACCCAAACCTCTCATTTTATAGAAAAGGAAACTAAGCCTCAGATAGGTGAAGGGGTTTAGAGCCAGTAAGTGTCAAAAGCAGGATATGAAAGTAGTTCTTTCAGATTCAAAGGGCATCACTCTATTACGCCACACTGCAAAATACAGTTGAAGAGACATTCTCCATGGACGGTGAGGTCCTCTAGATGCTTTTATTTGCACATGACTTTCAGATATTTTGCATTAAATTCCAGATCACCACAGAGCCTCCTGCAGGAGATGTGCAATCACTAATAAGAGTTTGGCCTGACCATCTACATAAAAAAAACTAAGTGGATTACTAATGACTTTTGCTCAGATCATGATATATTTTTGGATGGATGATCTACAGTGCTTCTCCATTAATATATATATAACTGGGACAGGCAGTACAAATAGACAACAGGATGGGATAAGAGTTGAATAAGAACAGGAGATCAGATGGGATTCCTTTCAGGAAATTGTAAAGCTCTTCCAATGACTCTAAGCTTCTCTCAGAAACAAAGGTCCATTTTTAAATATCAGTATTCTGCTGGTGTTGCTGTATGGCAGGAATACAATAGTCTCTGAAGAACCAAATATATCAAGCAGGAAGCATCAGAGAGATGCATGACAGGTATAAACAAGTTGCAATATAAAATGAATGAGGAATTTTGAAAAGATGACAGGATGCTATCAGGAAAGTATGATAGGAAAAGCTAGTCATTCAATAAGCATTTATTAAGCATTTATTATGTTCCAGGCACTGTACTAAGAGCTGATGATACAAAAAAAGGTAAAACAAAATAAAAACAGAAGCCACAATAAAAAGTCCCTGCTCATAAGGAACATACATTTTAATGGGGAGAAAATGAATGGGTCAGTCATATAGGGAGGATGGAGGATGGCAGCGGACAGTCAGAATATTCTGCTGGTCTCCTTATATGTTAGGAAATGGAGGAAAGCCTCCAGAATATTGGGCAAACTTATGGGAAGCTATGGGCATGAATGATACAGGACAGGCAGCTTTTCTTTGGGTGGCAATTTGTGTTGTTGAAGGGAACTTCCAAATGGATGAGATCACAGATCCATTTTAACATTTGAGGCTATGGCTTTGTGTAAGGGCTGGGCATATGAGAAAACGTAAGAGGAAGTGGCAACAGAGCAAAAGACATGAAGTTTAATTCTAGTTTTTCCATTCCATTGTGGCCTTGGGCAAGTCACAGTTTCCAAAGGCTTCCATATCCTCACTTGTAAAATGAAAGGGGTAGACCAGATGATCTCGAAGGTACCTTCAAATTCCAATATTCTAAGATCTAACCAAAGATGCAACAAATTTGCACTGTATGTCAACAAGACATACAACTGTGAGAAAATCCACAAGCCTCCAGGGGAAAGCAAATAAAGCAGAATTGGGATGAGCAGTGAAGGGGAGAAAAACAAAAGTAATATCTCTGTAGGAGGCTGAGTCACACAAGGTTATGGATGATGCTCATTTGAAACATTTGGGATAAAAGTAAGTGATAATGAAAGGGAATTTTAACTGTCTAGGGCCTAGACTCTAGGCATTTGCTGTAATTCTCCTTAAAGACCATGGTTTCTAATCAATTCCTAAATTGCCTTGATGACAATGACACTTCTCAGATGGTAGGGGGGAAATGGTGAGCAGAACTGTTATCCTGGATGTATTTCTGATCAATAAAATGGGTTGATAATATGAAAAAGTTGAGTACCATAAGATTAAATGATCATATGGATAGAATACTAGAGCTGAAAGGACTGATAGCCTCATGCTTTCATTTACTCTGCTTTCTTCCTACAATTCAATGATTCAAAAATATATTAAAGATCTACTATGTACAAAGAACTACGTTAGGCACCAGATATACATACATACATACATACATACATACATGTACATGTACATATACATATACATAAGCTTATACATGCACATACACATATACATATATAAGACATAGAGCCTGCTCACAAGAATCTTAGAATTTAGTTGGAGGTGGGCAGAGGAGGACATAGGAACAGATATGAATATGATATAACATTGAAAGAAATAAATACAAAGGAGAGGTCTATGAATGTATAACAGGTTTGAAGAGAGAAATGTCATTTTTACCTGTGGGTGGGACTTCATGAAGATTATACCTGAGTTAGGCCTTGAAAAAATGATGCACCATTAATAGATAGAGATTATGGGAAAGTTTGTTTCAAGCATAGAGGCTAACAGGAGGGGGGGGAAGCAAAGTTGGGCAGGATGAGAACAAGGTTGAAAAATGTCCAGCTTAACTGGATGAAAAAAGAATGGTTTCAAATAATGCTGGAAATGCCAACTGAGTGAGATTCTTGAGAGCTTTGATTGCTGGGGTTAGGTAAGCATTTATTTGTTGGGCATTGGGGAGCCACTGAAAATGTTTATATAAATGAGTGAGTTGATCACAGGAGAGCTTTAAGAAGATTACTGGTATGAAGAATGGATCAGAGAGAGGAAGAAGTGGAAGTAGGAAGAACAATCTGCAGACTATTAAAATAGTCTAGGCAAAATGAACTCTGAGTGATTGCAGTGGGAATGACAGAGGGGGAAGATGATAACAATATCTCTTTAGAGTTCCTGATAACCAGAGAGTAGAGCATTGCATTTAGTCCACCATTTAGTCAGCCCTGACTTTAGGAGGAAATTTCAAAATTTTCAGAGTGAAAAATTGGTACGAATAACCACATAGCCAAAGCTTGTTAAAAAGAGCATGGTTCTAGAGAATTTTGAGACTCAAAAAAAATAATTCTGACAATATCACAACAAATTATTCCAGTGATGAATAAAAGGGTATGATATCTAAAGAATTCAGTGTGACTATGGGGAGGTAAGCTCTTACATTAAAAGGAATGTGCAAAAATGGAAAGGAGAATGCATAACCAAGGATAAATATTAAAGTGCAGCATACACTTATGAGAATAGTGTCAGAAAGGCTTTTTAAAAAAAAAGAATAGGCTTCATGGAGCAAGGACAAAAAAAAAAAAGGTGGATCCATTGCTCAGAGCAGGCTGGGTACTGTTAACAGATGGCAGAAAAAGCAGACCTACTCAACTTCTATATCCTTCATGGAAAATTATCTTCAGGCTATAAGTGGGAGGAAATAAAAACATCTCACATTTAGACTGATTATCTGGGCCCACAAGTCCCAGGACACTCACATAACCATTCCTAATAGGGTTCAATCTTGGGGAGCTTGCCTTTGAGGAAAAGAGGTTTTCTATTCACTTTCTTAAGACATCCACTCTGGTGTCTCTGGGATGACTTAAATTATGGTAAATTAAATTGCGGCTCACAAGTCAAAGGGGGTGTATTCTTCCCCTCCCCAAGAATGCAAAAATAAAAGAGACACTAAATGCACAATTTGAATCCTGGTGCAGGTCTGGTAATTTATTATTACATTCACAAGAAAGGCTGAACATAAGAGAATCACAGCACACATTGACAAAATAATTAGAGCAGAAGTCAGTCTGCAGAGGGATTGATACTTAAGCTTCATCAGAATATAAAGTAGTTTGTAGAACCACTAATTAGGAAATTGATATGTCATACCAGTTAGACACTGTCCAAAAATGTCTTGGTACATGTTGTTCAGTCATTCAGTTATGTCTGATTCTTCGTGACCCATGGGTCATAAGACATCAATACTGTCCATGGGGATTTCTTAGCAAAGATACAGGAATGGTTTGCCATTTCCTCCTCCAATGGATTAAAGCAAACAGAGGTTCAGTAAATTGCCCAAGGTCACATACCTAGTAAGTGTCTGAGGCCAGATTTAGATTCAGGTCTTTCTGACTCCAGGCCCAACACTCTATTCACTGAGCCATCTAACTTGCCACATAGCTGATGGTAAAATAGGTCAGGCTTTGGCCAATCTCCTTTCTAGTGGCCACTCTCTTTGATTCTGAAGTTTCCCCTGACAACTCCTCACTGGGATCCAGGGCCTCAGGACCTTCTCAAATCACAAAGTTGTTTCAAAAGTATGAACAGGTCCATCTTAGGATACTCATTGGCTTAAGATCAGGAAAACATATATCAGGAACCATATGAACAAAATTATGAAAAAACTTTTAAACAAATAAAATCACATTTAAAGAAATACAGAAAAGTAATTGTTCATGGTTAAGTGGGGCCAATATAATAAAAATGACAATTTTACCTAAACTAATCTATATATTCATTGCCATCCCAATTAAATTGCCAAAAATATTTTACTGAATTAGAAAAAAATTCATTTGGAAGAACAAAAAGTAAAGAATATCAAAGGAACGAATGAAAAAATGTAAAGGAAGGACATTTAGCACTACCATATCTTAAATTATGTTATAATGCAGTAATTACCAAAACTATCTAGTACTGGCTAAGAAATATTAAGGTAGAGCAGTGGAACAGAGTCGACATACAATTTAAAACAGCAAATAAATATAGTAACCTTGTATTTGACTAGGGTAAATACTTAAGTTTTGGGGATAAGAATTCATTATTTGGTTAAAAACATTGTTTGGAAAACTGGAAAGCAGTCTGACAGAAACTGGGCATAGACCAACATCTTACACCATTTACTAAGATAAGATCAACATGGATACATAACGTAAATATAAAGAGGAATATTACAAGAAAATTTGAAGAACATGGAATATATTACCTATCAGAGTTATGGATAGGTGAATAATTTATGAATAAACAAAAGATAGATAGCAGTGTGACATATCAAATGGATAATTTTGATGACATTAAATTAAAAAAAAGTTTTGTAGAAATAAAACAAATGTAGCCAAGATCAGAAGGAAAGCAGAAAATTGGGGACGGGGGGATTTATAGACAGGTTCTCAGAAAAGGTCTCATATCTCAAATATATAAAGAAATGTAAATATATAAGAATAAGAGTCATTCCCCAGTTGATAAATGGTCAAAGGATATGAACAGGCAGTTTTCTTATGGAGAAATCAGAATAATTTATAGTCATATGAAAAATGCTTTAAATCACTATTGATTGGAGAAATGCAAATTAAAACAACCTTGAGATATCATTTTACACCTATCAGATTGGCTAAAATGATTGAAGAGGAAACAAACAAATGTTGAAGGGAACGCAGAAAAATTGAAACACTAATCCATTGTTGGTGGAACTGTGAACTGATGCAAGCACTTTGAAGATCAATCTGGAGAAGTGCCCAAAGTTATTAATCTACCCAGCAACACCACTATTAGGTCTATTTCCCAAGCTGAATAGAGAAAAAGGAAAAGAAACTATATGTTCTAAAATATTTATAGCACCTCTCTTTGTGGTGGCAAAGAACTGGAAATTGCAGGGATGGCTGAACAAATTGTGGTATAAGATTCTGATGGGAAAAGAAATGATGAGCTCAATGATCTCAGAAAAACATGGATAGACGCATGAAATAATGAAGAGCGAAATGAGCAGAATCATGAGAATATTGTATACAGTAACAACAATATTGTTTTAAAAACAACTTTGATTGACAAAGTCATTTTGACTATTATAAATACCAAGATTAACTACAAAGGACATATAAAAGAAGACATTATTTGCATCCAGAGAAAGAACTGATAAATAGAAATATGTATAGAATGGTTTTGTGTATATATACACATATACATACATACATACATACATACATACATACATACACATGTCTAATGGTAGCCATCTCTAGGACAGGAAAGGAGAGGGAAGAAAGAAAGGGGGGAAAAAAGGAAGTTACTTGATAAGTTTTACATAACAGAATTGCACTTTCATGTACAATCATCTTTTGTTCTATTCTACTATGTTATGGAAATGCTTATTTTATTTCTTAAGTTCAGAATAAAATAAATAGAATTTTTAAAAAAAGGTCAGGAAAACAAACACAAAATAGGAATAAACATCCAGCTCCCTAGCACAAACCTAGTTGAGTTTGCACTCCACTTGAGAACTCAGCTGTGGGAAAACCATGATTCCAGGATAGAAGAACCCTTCACACTTGGGTCACATGACGACACTGGAAAAGATGAAGCCAAGAAAGCATCTAGAAAGGAAAAGGCAGAGGAGCCAGTAGCTGGTTCTTATACATTTTATACACTATCAGATTTTCTGGCTTATCTGCCAGTGAGGGGACTCTTCATCATCTTAGACCACTGACCTTTTAGCCCTGGCCAGAAGTAGCCTCTCCACTGCCCCACCCACTAAAAGCTTCCATAAGATCTCCTAGAAATAGGAATGTCAACTGACTATGCTTCATGGGGCTGAAGGGGTTAGCGAGGGGCCCTACTACATGTAATTAAGAAAGAATTAAGGTCCATGATAGGTAAGAAGATGATAACAAAAATTTTAATGTTCGTATCTGCAAACTCATGCAAAGTTCATTTTGTTTGCTGAAAGAACTTACCGTAATTATCACAAAACCATTCCATGAGATTAATGGATAATGGGAGACATACCATAAAATTATTGTTTTAATTTTATAAAGGGTAAAAACATAGACCCCCACCCCCAGTAATAAATGACCAACAAGCTTGATATTCTCAAGCAAAATTCTATAATAATTTACTTAATACTTTATAAGCTTTTTAAAAAAAAAGGAATTTATGATAAGCAGCTGTATCAAGAATTAGAGCAAAAATAGGAAACTACTTTTATGTTAACTGTTCTGGGCAAATCAACTCCATCCTTTTTATTTTTCTCTGTTATTGAAATATGGCAGGTAAAAGCAAAGGGGAAAAAGGAGCCTGGCCAAGTAGAGACTATACTATCAAAAACTGAATAAGATTAGTTTGACAAAACATGTTCTTAGAAAGAAGGCCATTTGTCTAATTGTCCAGGTTATCAGGGAAAATGAAAAAAAAATGGAAAAAAGGGGTTTCAATGTAAGGACACAGAAGAGTTATTTCACTTGAGGGTTTTGTTTTTCTTTAATTTTCTACGGGGAAGGCAGAGAAAGAGTTATTGATAGATTCCTCCCTCAACAAAGGAAGAAAGAAAGAAAGAAAGAAAGAAAGAAAGAAAGAAAGAAAGAAAGAAAGAAAGAAAGAAAGAAAGAAAGAAAGAAGAAAAGAAAGAAAGAAAAAGAAAGAAAGAAAGAAAGAAAGAAAGAAAGAAAGAAAGAAAGAAAGAAAGAAAGAAAGAAAGAAAGAAAGAAAGAAAGAAAGAAAGAAAGAAAAAAAGAAAGGAAGGAAGGAAGAAAGAAAGAAAGAAAGAAAGAAAGAAAGAAAAAAAGAAAGGAAGGAAGGAAGGAAGGAAGGAAGGAAGAAGGAAGGAAGGAAGAAAGAAAAGGGAGAAAGGAAGGTTATTGAAGTATTTTTTTAAATGAACAAAAGAGAACAGAAGGAAGGCTAGAAGGAAACACAGAGAAGCAAAAAAACTTTGAAATTTACAAGGTAAAATTTATTTTAGAATTGGAAGGAAAATCATTAAGTACATAATAGAAATTTTCAGTTTTGTGTACAATCCTCTTTTTTCTGTTCTGATTTGTATATGGAAATGCTTATTTTGTGTTTTTTTATTATTTATTTAATGTTTGCATTATTTTATTATATTGTTATCTTTATATGCTACATTTTACTATATATTATTTGATATTATCTATATTATTTCTATTATTTTGTTTCTTATATTTAGAATTATAATTTTTTTAAACATGAAGAACAATGAAGGAAAAAGATCTGAAGAGAGAGAAAGGAATCCTGGTTTGTGTCAGGAAATTTGATGATAGTAGAGATCTGCCACAGATGGCAAAGGGAAGAAGGGACAATGAATGAACACTTTGAGCTAAGTGATGTATGTGAAACTTGCTGTAAGGAAGAGCTACTACCCAGGGAAAGATACCTGTGCCCTTATGAGACAAATCATCCAGTAAGGACTATATGAAGGAGCAATTAATGATGGTGAATGGCAACTCATTGCAGAGGAATAGCAAAGTAACTATTTGTTAAGTTATATTAGTTAGACAACAATTAATATGATTAACTATTAAAAGTGGAGAAGTAGTCTGTCATTCCAAATTATGAGTCTAGAATACAATAAAGTGCTTCTTGAGACTTTTCAAATCTGAAAATCATCATTCATTTCTCAAAGGGACAAACAGTGCTGCCAAAAGGAAAGTATGAAGTCCTGAACAGGAATTATAATATTTAAGAGTTGAAAGGGTCCTTACTCACCATCTAGTCTGTGCCATGCCCCCAAAGGATTCACCATTCCAACATACCAAATAAGTACTCATCCAAACCTTTCTTGAAAACTCAATTGAGGGGAAGCATATTATCTCCCAAGGCAGTCCATTTCACTTTTGTCTAGTTCTAATAATTAAGAATTCTTTCCATTATATAAAGCCCATATTTGACTCTCCAAATTCCATACATTGCTCTCCCTTTGCCCTGTGAGAACAAACAGAACAAAGCTGAAGCCTCTTCTCTATTACAGTCCTTTAAATACTTGAAGACAACTATCTTGTTCTCCCTCTAGGCTAAACATTACCACTTCCTTCCATTAGTTTTCATGTAGTCTTTTCAAGGCCTCTCATCATTTTGGTTGCTTTCCTTTAATGCTATCCAGTTTATTGATGTCCTTGAAAATACAAGCCACCAGATGATGTCTGATCAGAAAAGGGTACAGTGGGACTACTGATTTCTGGAAGCTGTGCCTCTCAATGTAGCCCAAGATCACATTAGCTATTTTTGACTGCCATAGCTTCCTGTTCACTCATTGACTTTGAAGCCCAATAAAATCCCCAGATGGTTTTTAGACACTCTGTGGCCCGTCTATGCTTCCCCACTCTCATACTAATGAAATGTATGCTTAACCCAAATGAAGGCATTTACATTTTCCCAAAATGTAAGACTATATATCCTAGTTGTTTTTCATTTCATTAGATAGCCCAATAGCATAATCTGTCAAGATAGTTTTGGGGATCCTATCATCTAGTATGTTAGCAATCCCTCCTACTTCTATATCATCCCCAAATTGTATATGATATATGCTTTTTTCCCTGTCATTGATCACAATGTTAAAAACTGTAGTGCTCAGCAAAGACTCATGAGGCACTACATCAGGAATCTCCTGCCAAGCTTACATGAAACCATTAATGACTACTCTGTGACCAGCCACATAACCATTCATAAATCTAATTCATTAAAAATATCTAGGTGATCTCTAACTCTTATTATTTATATTGGGTATCAGCTCAATCAGTCAATTTTTTGTTCATTCCTTATTTTATTCCATTACTTAATTTATTCTCCTTGATAAAGAAAATATAAGTAATACAAGAATAGAGGAGCTCTGCTTTGTCTGCTATTCAGTCATCTTTATTGCATCCACTATGAACAGTGGTACTATTTTTTTCCTTGAATCTTCCTCTTTTCCCTAATATAGCAAACACACACACACACACACACACACACACACACACACAGAGGCACACTTTTTGTGATCCCTAACTAGCTTTCTCAGCTTTAGCTCTTTAGAAATTAATACTTCTGACATTATTCTTATAGTCTGTGGCACACAAGTGTGTTTATCCAGTTATTTGTTATTGCTTCCATATTTTAAAAGTATAAGTTGTGAGAAGAGTTCTCTCTGGCTCTGTCAGTTTCTTCAGATAAGTAGACAACTCGTTTTTCCTCTCCTCATTGGAATTGTTTCACGAGGGGCATAGGTGGTGTTTTCATTATTTGTGCACATTGAAGAATGACACTTCAGAAGAGAAGGGCAGACTTCAGAACTGAAAAACTGGTTAAGCTGATGTATTGTCATCACTACTACCAACTCAAGGCAGGAGTTTCAGAAAATAAAATGGCAGATTTGGAATGTGAACAGCTGGTTAAGAAAATAGCATCTGAGAATGAAATCCAGGTTTCTGGTCTACCGTTTAAGCTGTAATAATGATAATATCTTGACTAGTAAAAATATATTTTCCTGGAATGTATTCAGTTGCAAATCTGATAAAGAAGGTTCTATGCTTAAAATAGAAGAAAAGACAGAAAACTCCCTACACATATAGAATAAGGTAGACATCCCTGAAAATAGCAATTACAACACAGGAAGAAAAGCAATAGAGATAACCAGTAAATCATAAGAAAGGCAAATGATATAATGCAAGGAGTATCAAACTTGGAATCATGAGAAATCTGAATTCAAATCCTCTATAGTCTCTGGATCACTGGAGCTCCAGAGACCATATTTGGCGTGATTGGGAGATTGGGAGGAGAGATTCAATAGACTCACTTTTGAAATTCCCCACTGGGGAACTGAGATATCCTAACAACTGAATGAATCCTACATATTCTATTCAGCCATCCACCTAGGCCATCTTCTTGCCACACCCCTACCTTATCTCCCACTCCCACTTTCTAGTTTTTGTTCTCTAAAATAAATATTGTTATTACTTTTAGATAGAACATGTCAATCTACTGTCTTAAGGCTCTACTCACTATCTCTCTGACTTTCCAGAGCAAAACCTCTTTATCTGTTCACTACTTCCCTGTGTGAGTTGTCTCTCCCATTAGAATGTAAGATCCTTGAGGGCAAGGGATATTTTCTTTTTCCACTTATTTGTGTAATACTTAGCACCATGCTTGGTGCATAGAAGCACTTGATATTTAATTTCTATTCATTCATGCATGTATTGGTAAATTCATTCTTTCATTCATCTATATAATTAACAAATATAAAAAAATAAATGTAGTACCTACCTAAAGGGATGCTGTGAAGATCAAGAGAGATTATATATAATATGTATATGTATACACACACATACACATGGATAGGTAGATACATACATATGGATATAGATAGATATATCCTTTTGTAAACTTTAAAGCACTATATTACTATATTAAGGGACAAAATCCAAGAGAAGAGCCAACAATAAAACCCATGGCCACATATGGTTTTTGTCAACAAATGTAATAAACATAGATAATAAGCAATATGAACAGTAGAGTCTGACGCAGTGAGGTAAATTTGACTTCCATGAATGGGAAATGGCTCCAGAAAGTTATACTATTTAATAGGCAAATAACAAGGTAGGAAAATAATGATTTTATGTATTAAAAAGATATAGTCATGTGACAAAAAAATGGGTAGAGAAGTACATGTCATCTAAGTGAAGACCAATGGAGAAAATGGTTATATTAAAGGAGTATATCATACCCTACATAGACAGAAGGAAGACAGACAGGAATCATTGGCAATAGAGAACAAACTTGACCTAGAAATATGACAGAGAAATTATGGGGGAACTTCAATTATCTAGACATCTAGTAACACTCATTCTGTCCAAAGTACAGCAAATAATCACTTCTCAATATGCCTTAAAGATAATTACAACCTTCAGAAGATAGTGGAAATGACTTGAAGGATTACTATTCTAGACCTTATTTTCATTGGTAAGGAAAAATTTGTTGCTCAAGAAGAAGTTAGTGGGAACTTTAGTTGGAAATGATCTCTGCATGTCAAAATCCACAAGGAAAGGGAATAAATTCAGGTACTGTCTGATCTGTCTCCAAAATTCTAAAAGAGCTTATTTCAAAGGGTTTAAAGAAAGGTTGGCTATTCTATTATGTCCTAAAATTTTGCAGGAGCAATCAGCTCGAGAGGAATAGGAAGCACTCAGAAAAAGGGAACTTGTCTATAGAGAATAATACAGTTGCGTAGGGAATTCATTGGCCAACTGCAATTCTTAAAAAGCACAGTCTTAGAGGAAGGAAGGGTAGATAATAGGGAATGACTGCAAAAGCATGGTATAGCAGTGAGGTTAGTGGTATATGCTAAAAACAAAATTCTAAAAATCCTTTTCTATTTAAATTCAGAAAAATAGAGGAGAATCAAAAAATGATAGAATGAATACTTGAGGAGAGAGGGAAATGGGAAGAAGGCAATGATGATGGATCCTAGAGAGTAGACCAAAAAATCCTCACATTATTTGATTCTATTTTCTATGCCAAGATTATTATCTCTACATTGGGAAAAATAGAATAAAAATTGTTAGTAAAGAATTGAAACCCAAACTACCTTGACGAGTTCAAATAAACTACTTTGAATGAACTGCATTCCAAGTATTAAGAGGTATAATGATATATTGGTCCAAGTTTCAGACTCAAAGCTGGGAGGGATAGATAATATATTGAAGAGCAGGATCAGCAACTAAAAAAGATCTTGACGAGCTAGAAGTATGGGTTAAATCTTATAGGATAAAATTCAATAGAGATAAATAAAATTTTGGCATAGGTTCAAAAACTTAATTCATTACTACAAGATAGTAGGGTGGCAAAACAGCTGTATGTCTGAAAAAAAAAGATACTAGAGTTTTAGTAAACTGCAAGTACCATATGAGTTAGAGTATAATATGACACTCCCCCTAAAATGGGAGGTACAATTTTAGCCTAAATTAAGGGAGGCATGGTGCCCAGGATTAGGGAAGAGATTGGCCTATTGTACTCTATCCTGTTCAGACCACAGTGGTGGAAATATGTTCAGTTCTTGGACACATACTTTTGAAAGGGTTTAATAAGTTAGAAAACATTCAAAGGAAAGTACACAGAAGGGTGAGAGACCTCCAAATCATACCATAGCAAGATGAGTTAAAGAGAATAGAGCTGTTTACTCCAGAAGAAAGAAGGTCTAGTGGTGGTAGAGTAGTGTTATCTTCAACGTAAAGGAGTTAGAGTTGTCTGTCTGTGCCCAGAGGTAAAACGGGGAATATAGAGTAGAAATTGCAGGAAGATAGTGCTCAATGTGTACAGAACAACGAGCATCTATTCAGCTGACTTCTCTCTAATTTCTTAATCTGACCCTTCCTTTACTCACTTTTCTGGACACCCAAACCCTGTCATGATCCCTTTTACCTATTGTTCAGATCTGTCTCATACTCTCCTGGACAATGATTTACCCATTACAAATTAGCACACTTCAGCACATACATTTACAGACTACAAAGAAGGTGATAATCTACCCATGATAAAAGGAATAGGCAAGAAAACAGGACACAACTTAGAAAAGACAGAGTCAGAAAATAGGGTTAAAGCCCAAACTATCCCATTTACTAACCATATGACCTTTAGAATATAATTTCAGCAATCTATGTGTCAGTTTCCTCTTCTGTGAAATGAAGGAGCTGAACAATTCTAAGGTACATTCTAACTAACATTTTATTAATGCTGCAGGGCCAGGCCAGATTGCCTTTTAAAGTTCTCTTCTAGCACTGTGATTTTCTTCTATGATCAGTTCACTGAAAATAAGGGGACACTATTGAGTTTAAATTTAAGATTTCTGGAATATTCAATATACTTAAACCTGCTAGCAGATCACTTGTGTGGCAATATTACAAGTGCACACACCCCATCCTGCATGTCATTTTTTTAAACTGTCACTGGATAAGCTAATAGCAATCAAAAGCAATTCAAGTGTTTACTAGACAGCTAAGCAATGGTACTTACTAATGGCCTGGCTCTTTTTAAGGAAGGTTATCAGTCTTCACTTCCTTTCATGTCTTAGGTTTTTTATCTAAGGAGCACTTTTTAGCCATCGCATTCATGAAAAACATATTGAAGACTCACGCAGATTTCAGATTACTAATCAACGCACATAATTCATCAAGGAAGACCAACTTTTCCTATCTTCCTAATGTATGACGCACTTAAAACAAACAGTGCCACAGTGTATGTTAGCACAAAAGGGTTATTGCATTTCCAACAAAAGACAGCGGTACACAATTTATTAACTGTGTGTTACTGATTCCCAAATGGTGTGTTACTGATTATAAAACAATTCAACTATAATCATTCTGTTTGAGGGCTTAAAGGACAGCACATTAACAAAAGATGGATTTTTTCGAGCATTATTTAAGGGTACAACTTGAAACATGGAAAATTCCACAGTTGGATACAGAGCAAATATTACACCACTTAATTATACTCCTTATGGATTTGTGATATGTGGGCAAAAGCTCAAGGGGAAAGTGTCTTCGTGTAATTAGGACTTTCAACTAGCAAGTGTACCATCTGGCTAGAACAGTATTACAAAACTGAACTCATCATCTTCTCCAGAATACATGTCCCTTCCCCTCGTTTCAGCATTTCTCTTGCTAGTAGCACCAGACATTCAATCACCTCAGCCTTGAAACTTCTAGTCGGCTCCTTATTGCTTGCTTTGCTCCCCTAGAAGAATGTAAATTTCTTGAAATTAGGGACTGCTTAATTTTTACTATGTATCCTCACTATTCAGCTTAGTGCCTTGAATATAGTAGACATTTATCTAATATTTATTGAATTGAATTGATTTTTTCTCTTTCTCACCCTCCATAGCTTACAGAATGCCAAATCTTATGGATTCTATTTTTGCTCTGTTTCTCACATTTACTCCCTCTGCTCTGGTGATAATTCCACCATCACTATTCAACCAGACTACTTTAACAGCCTCCTAACTGGTGCTCCTCTCTATACTATCTCCACTCTAACATTCACATTGTTGTTCATATAACCTTTCTGACAGGGGTGTGCTGGAGCTAGGAAGAACCAATTGTCAAATTTTCAGTGTGATCACCCCCACCTTGGAAATGAGCAAAAGCTACAAATCAGACCCTGATTAATTATTTTGTAGGTTTTCTAGACTAGGGACCATGATGGAGAAAATTAATTAATGCAGATTAAATTTTAAAATGCATCATATGGATAGAGCACCATCCCTAGAATCAGGAGGACCTGCGTTCATATCCAGCCTCTGACAATTGACACTTACTAGCTGTGTGACCCTGGGCAACTCACTTAACCCTGATTGCCTCACCAAAAAAAAGTGCATCACGTAAAGATTATTTTTCCCAAAGAGCTGATTGTTAAATATTTACCAGGACACATCTGTTTTAATCTATTACTTTCTTACCATATCACTTCTGTACTCCAAAGCCTTCTTTGAGTCTCCACAGCCCACTAGATGAAGTTTAAATTTGGGGGATTCAAAATCTTCTAAGGTCTAGTGCTAATTTTTAGTCTCATCTCCTCACCAATTCTGTGTTCCAACAAAACTAAATTGTTCATCGTCTCCTGTTTTTATCTTGAGCTCTTCTAACTTTTGCCTTTATGCAAGCCATCCTTTGTATCTGAAATAGATCTTCCATTTGTAAAAATCCTTTTTCTTCTTTCACAGTGATGTTGGGATGGGTGAATTGCCTTTAGAGATACTGTTCCTGCTGAATTTATGGATTAGAAACTAGAACCCCAATTACTAGGTAGCAGAGGTCACATAGAAAAGTTCCCAGTGTTCTGGGGTCTTAGGGCCAGAGTCCCTCTACTTCTCCCATTGGCATATCTAAGAGAAGGTATCTAACATACCTTCTAAGGCACTTAGTAAGGAAACAGTTGTCATTGACCTTGTGGCAAGGATTCATAATCCCCCTCAAACTGTCTGATACTCTCTGAGCCTAAGATCAGAGGCATTTGGCTGCACGACCCCACACACAAGACATACATATAGAAGCACAGCACAGAAAACACAGACACTCAAGAAAAGTTGCCCATAAATGACAGACTGGCAAAGAAATGCTACTTCACTTATAAAGAGGTCACAACTGGTTCTCTTATTATCCTTACTTCCAAGAAAATGTGCTATGCAACTACAATAAAATAGACCAACTTACAACAAATGCTAGCACAGATGTTCTCTCTCTCTCTCTCTCTCTCTCTCTCTCTCTCTCTCTCTCTCTCTCTCTCTCTCTCTCTCTCTCTCTCTCTCTGTTTTTATCTTCTGCCTATAGGCAGACTCACAGTGAAAGAAAAGCTGATGTAGTCCTTAGGGTCATTGCCCACAGACATTGCTTGCTGGCCCTGCAGCTTAGCTGCCCTGGCTTTCCTTAATGTAGTAATATAAATGCAGTTTATTCAACTTAGATAAATCCCCTTTGTAAATCCTCCATTGGGATGATGGACCCCACATAGGATTGCCTGATTTTTTTTAAACATTTTTTTTACTGTTATAATAGCCATATTTTAAGTGTACTAGAATTTTCAACCAGCAAATATTTTAAGTTATCAACCTCTCAGCCCTTGTCCTATGACCTCGTTAGCAACAAGCCTCTAGAAATTCACCCTAGCATTGCTCCTCTGCTCTGCTCTTGTGATGTAGGCCACTAAAAGTTTGTCTGACAATACCTCTGAGAGAAACATGAACGAGAGAAAAAGCCATTTGTCAAACGTTATCGTGTGTCAGGCACTCTGTTATGTACTGGAGATACACATACAAGCAAGCAAGACAGTTCCCACCCTCAAGGAACTTACATTCTAATAAAGGAACTAGAAAGGTGGGGGCAGTGGCATGATTTGGAGGTGGCCAGGAAGCAGCATGGTAGCCTGGTTATAGGCAAAATAAGGTGAAAACTCACTTCTCAGAGCCCAAGGGCTCTGGGTCACAGTCTGAATTCCAGGAAAGAAGAGGCCAGAGCGCAAGCATAATACTTTGGAGATCCGTGGTATCTCAAATCTTCAAGAGAACTTTGAGATCATCCAGTTTAAACCCTACCTAAAACATGAAGTCGACAACATTACCAGTAGAAGTTCATAGAATGTTCATCCTGAATACCTCTAGTGATGAGGAACTCACTACTTCAGGAGGTTGTCCATTCCATTTTTGTATAGCTCTAATTGTTAAGAGGTTCTTCCTTATGTTAAGCTGTAACTTTGACTCATTCGTTGTACTTTGAGCCTCTGGGGACAAGCAGTATTAGACTAATCCCTTTTCCACAGTCCTCCAAATGCTTAAAGACAGATATGATGTCCTCCATACTTTGTGTTCTCCAGATTAAATATACCCAATTCCATCAGTCAATGTTCATATGATGCAGTTGTAAATTCCTTCACTGCTTAACACTCTCCTTCCAACATGCTCCTGATTGTCAATGTCCCTCCCGAAACGAGTCCCCAGAACCAGACAGAGAACTCTAGGTATAGTCTGATCAGGGTATGGTACAGTAGGACTATACTTTTTTGTATACTAGGCACTACAATGATGATAATGATAGGGATGGGGATGATGAAGAGGAGGAGGAGGATGAAGAAGAGGAGTAGAATAAGAATAATAGCTGGCATTTCTATGTCACTCTAAGGTCTGTAACTTGCTTTACATATGTTATCTTATTTGATCCTCGGAGCAACCCTGGTAGGGAGGTAGGTGCTATTATTATCCCCATTTTATAGGCAAGGAAATTAAGACACAAAGAGGTTAAATGAAGTGCCCATGGTCAAATGGCAAATAAGAGACTGAGGCAGGATTGCAACTCAAGACTTCCTGACTCCAAGTCCAGCACTATGACAACTAGGTGCCAATTTCCATTAGCCCAGCCTAACATACCATTAGCTTTTTAATCTGTCACATTACCATTGATTACTACTGAACTTCAAGGCACCTATATATAGATGAAAAAAAAACTGAGGGAAAAACAGTCAAGGAACTTTTCTTAGGCCTCAGTGAGTATTGGACATAAGCGTCATTCATAGGGGTAGCTACGGTGGTGCAGTGAATAGAGCATAGGCCCTGGAGTCAGGAGGACCTGAGTTCAAATCTGGCCTCAGACACACGATACTCACTAGCTGTGTGACCCTGGGCAAATCACTTAACCTTGATTGCCTTGCAAAAAAAAAAAAAAGAAAAGAAAAGAAAAATAAGTATCATTCATTCCTTTAGGAGCCACTTTTGTCTTCTCTCTCTCTCTCTCTCTTTTTTTTTTAGCAGCAAGTGTCAAAACCACACTCAGACAGAATCAAGGAAGGTTTCTTAGTGAAAATGACAAGATGTACTTCACCAACTGCTCTAGCTACTTCAAAACAAAGGCCCCGTGTTTTAAACCTAACTTGAAAATGGGGGGCTGAGTTCCCTGTCAAATACATTCAAAGCATGAGCTGGGCTGAGTTTCATTGGCAAGGTACATTCTGAGAAATGTCTCTAACATTGCATTTTACTAGTAGTCCTAGGAGCAGATTGAGGAATTATTGTTAAAAAAGAATTACTTTTAGCCCAGAGTATCATTTTGGTTAGTGGAATCATTCCCCCTACCCCAACCCTCCCTGGTCCAATTTCATAGAACTATGGCAATTAATTCAAGTTCCAGAGATTTTTTTTATGAAATCCAGTTACCTTCAGGTTCTAAGATGATTGTTTTTACTTGTTCCTTTGATGACAATAGGAGGGCCTTCCTGGCAGGGGGCTTTCATCAGGCCAAAACCCTTTCCTGAAATGAAGAACAGAATGTGAGAGCTGTAAACTACACTGAGTATTTCAATGAAAATCCTTAATCTGCCACCAAGTGTGAAACCTCCTACCTATCTAGGGAGGCAAATTCAGGATCCCAGTCTGGGTCCTTCCTCTCCTTTACTTCAATAAGTATTAACAAAGAAGGAGCTTAGGAAATAGAACCTGTAACATTTAAATAGAAGTGTTTAAATGATAAAATATCTCTCTCTCTCTCTGTCTCTCTCTGTGTATCTCTTTCTATGTCTCTGCCTCTCTGTTTCTCTATCTGTCTCTCTCTCTCTCTCTCTCTCTCTCTCTCTCTCTCTCTCTCTCTCTCTCTTCCTTTCCTATGCCCCCCCATCACACTGAGATTAAGCTAAATATTTGAGTTGTTTGTGTTCATGGAAAAAGGGTCTGAATAGTTATGTTTTGTAGACTAGGTCTGTGATACCATCTTGGTAGGAAACTCTCCAGATGGCAACCTCTTCCACCAAACTTAATCAGAAATTTCCTGTAACTTATTCTTAAGGGAGTTGCTTTGTGCCAGGGAAAGGTTAAATAATTTGTCAGGGCCACAGAGCTAGCATGTGTCAAAGGCAGGGCTGGAACTCAGGTCTTCCTGGACTCCAAGGCTGGCTCTGACCACCACATGATAGTTATAAGAACAGCTGATATTTATATAGTGTTTTAAGATCTACAAATCATATTACACACATTAAGAGGCACAATATAACACTGACCTTTGGATCAGGTTGACCTGGGATTAAAACTTTCCTCAGACACTTAATAACATGTGACCCTAAACAGATCATTTACCTTCTTGGATCTCCAGTTTTTTTTATCTATAACATAGTAATGATATTAATAACTACCTTATAGAAAGTTGAAGCTCAAATGAGAGAATGGGTATAAAGCACTTAACACACATCAAAAATAACTATATCTTTCTATATTTTGTTGTTCAGTCATTTTACAGTCATGTCTGACTTTTTGTGATCCCATTTGGATTTTCTTGGGAAAGATAATAGACTGTTTTGCCATTTCCTTCAGCTCATTTTACAGACAAGGAAACTGAGGCAAATGGGATTCAGTGACTTGCCCAGGGTCACACAGCAAGTAAATGTCTTTGGCCAGATTTGAACTCAAGAAGATGAATCTTCCTGACTCCAGGCCTGGTACTCTTCCACTGTACCACCCAGCTGCCCATGTCATTCTATATAGATACAAATATTTAATCACTTGCTAACTATCTCATTTGATCTTGAATGAGAAAACTAGTCTGAAATGTCTGGAGTGAAAATTCATCTTTTTTCCTCTCCTATGTTTTGTTCTCTTCTCCTTCCTTTGTCCTCCATATCTCTCTCTCTCTGTGTGTCTCTCTCTGTGTATCTCTTTCTATGTCTCTGCCTCTCTGTTTCTCTATCTGTCTCTCTGTCTCTCTCTCTGTCTCTGTCTCTCTCTCTCTCTCTCTCTCTCTCTCTCTCTCTCTCTCTCTCTCTCTCTCTTCCTTTCCTATGCCCCCCCATCACATTGAGATTAAGCTAAATATTTGAGTTGTTTGTGTTCATGGAAAAAGGGTCTGAATAGTTATTTTTTGTAGATCCCTGCAACAAAGCACCAATAGGGTAGAAATCATGGCTTCTCTCAATTTCACATCTACCTCTGCAGGTAGCACAGTGTTCAGTACACAATTGGCTCTCAATCCATGCTTAATGAATGAATTGATGGAAGGATAAATAAATGAATATTTCTTTATATGGATTACTTCAACATTTCATAGGCCTCTGGGAAAAAGAATAAAATAACTTGACAAGTTCTGAGCTCTTTCCTCAAAATATGAAAAGTATGGAGATTACTCTTTATGCATCTTTCAAGGTAAATTTTTTGAAAACCCACACTGACAAAATTAATACATGTATCTAGATATGTGGATCATACATTGTTATAACAAAACTCCAATTTTTATTTTAAGGTTGTGTGAGTCAGCAATTGTGTGAAGCTCTCTTTTTCTCAGAAATTGTGGAATCAGATTTAGAGTTGGAAAGTACTCAAAGACCTGGTGGCATAGAGATGTTAAATGACTTCTCTAGGCTCACACAACTAGTTAGTGATTGAAATAGTATTTGAATGCAGATCTTCCTGTCTCTAATTTCATTATGCTACCCAATTACCAATTTGTTATGCTGCCTTTAAGAAGTATTCCATGGGGGCAGCTAGGTGGTGCAGAGGACAGAGTGCCGGCCCTGAAGTCAGGAGGACCTGAGTTCAAATCCGGCCTCAGACCAAACACTTGACACTTATTAGCTGTGTGACCTTGGGCAAGTCACTTAACCCCAATTGCCTAAAAACAAACAACAACAAAAGAAGTATTCCATGGTAAGTCCTAGTAGGTGATCCCTCTATTTCAACAGTCTTTATTTAAATTAAATATGTAGGCCACTTGCCTAGGAAAATAACTGTGAAGGATTGATGTGAAATAAATTTGTAGCTTTTACAGCAATACTAAATGAAATAATTTGATTTGATTTAATTTAAGAAACATTTATTAAGCGCCAACTCTGAAAAAAATGTTTTGCAAGGTTATGGGATACAAAAATAAGACACTCCCTGTCTGTAAGGAGCTTACTGAATAGCAATTAAACTCCAAACCTTCTCTTAGGTTCTTGAAAATGGTCTTCTATGTCTGATATCCTCCATGTATGATTTTGATAGGAGGCATTCATGAGAACAAGTAAAACTATGTTAATATCAATAATAATAATAATGGCCCATATTTATGTGGTACTTTAGGGTTTGCAAAGTGTTTTATATTTTATCCTCACAAAACCTTATGAAGTTGGTGTTATTATTATCCCCACTTAACAGATGAATAAACTGGGGACCTGAGTAGTTAAGTGACTCTCTCTCCCTCTAGTATCACACAGCTAGTAAGGTGATGGAAAAGTTAAGGAATGGAACAGTGGCATAAACAGAAATGATGCTTAGTTGTATCTCCAAAGTTGAACATGTTCTTATATGTATATTTACAAACAAAATTAAGAAAATGACAATATTTCCCAACTCCAATCATTTCCATAATAGATCCTTACATTCCAGCACACCCAAGCATGCTCTTGAAATGTTTGTTCACTTGCTTCAGACCATGTCACAGATCTTCAGGGCCACAGCTAATATTTTACGATTGATCAAATAAACTGGGAGATGTATTCTAAATATGTGACTTAATGAAAACAATGTAAAGATTTATGCTCCATTTAATGTACTTAACTAAACCAATGGGATTGCCAAAGAAGATAAAAAAAACCTGCCACATGGGTTAATGCGTAGTTATCTTTTGGTTAACTTATGCAGCTTAACAATCAAAGAACATGAAAGAAAAACCTTTGATAAAACTTGGCCTATTTTAAAATTCCATAAAAGGCAGCTGCATTTCCAGGCAGGACTATAGCCCTGGAATTTTAAACTTCCAGGCAAAAGTTCATAGTTAAGCTTAACTTAACATTGACAGCTAAGAAACAGAATTTTTAGCTATTAACATTTCAGATAAAAAAATAGAAATTAGATTAAATGGCCAATTAAGAACAGACAGACAACATTATTGCTACTCAAATGAAATTGATAAAGAGTAAAACTTTGAGTAGAAAATACTCACTTCCTTTTCTCCTTCCCATACCACATATCACTATGCCAGTTAACACAGCATTTAACTCCCAACATTATATTATAACCATGTATCATCATTTCTGTTTCCTAACTTTACTGTCTATATCTAACAAAAGAAATAGCAGATGAAAATTCATTCATTCAGAAAATATTTACAACTGTATGAGGGGATTCTGGCTATACCTGCTTTCCTAAACTCTGTCACTCAAACCACACGTTCCTTATTTCTACATGGATGTATAGCCAAATCTATTATTTTCTTCCCAAACTGCCTCTTAAGCAGGATTTCCATTTTTTCTGTCAATGATATCCTCAGTTATCTGTCTCAGGCTCAAAATCTTGGCTCCTAATTGCCTCTAGAATGAACTACAACTACTTTAACCCAGCATTCAAATCTTTCCATAACCTGACCATTATACTGCCAGTAGAGGCGACTATGGGAATGGTCCTGGCCAAGCTCAGTCAACTCTGGTGCAATTTCAGGAGAGGTAGAAAGTGAGCCAGAGGATAAGGCTAAGGACTGAACTTCAAGCTGGAAGTAGAAGGAAGTGGATATACCTATTTTACAGAACACAGATACAGAATACAGATACTCCTTTTCTACAGAAAAGAAAGCTAAAATGAAAAGAAGTCAAGCAATTTGTCTATAGTCCCTGTCTCTCTGTCTCTCTCTGTCTCTGTCTCTCTGTCACTGTGTGTGTGTGTATGTATGTCTGTTTGTGTGTGTCTGTGTGTGTGTGTGTGTGTGTGTGTGTGTGAGAGAGAGAGAGAGAGAGAGAGAGAGAGAGAGAGAGAGAATAAATATCAGAGGCTGGATTCAAATATAGGTCTTCTGGACTCCAAGTCCATTGCACTAATTCATAATTCTACACTCCTATGGCACTTGTTTCTGTGACACTCATTTGGCATTTGGTATATGGTGCTTTTTCCTTTTTTATTATTTTGCACGTAGGTCTTCATAGTAAACTAGAAACTTCTTGAAGTCAGGGGCTGTATTTGGTGTATTTTTGTATTCCCGGAAGCTATTAACTGTCCTTCACACATGGTAAGTGATCAATAAGTATTCATTTAGTGAGGAAGATAATGTTCATCCTTCCCCCAATTTTTTCCTCACCTAACTCATGCTAGATAAGGCCATAAGATTAATCTTCCTAAAAACTCTTTGGATAGTTTCATTTTTCTGATTAAAAATCTTAAATACATTTCCATTTTCACTGGAATAAAGTTCAAAATCCTTAGCCTAGCATTTAAGGACCTACAGAATATGGCCTTGGCCTTCCTCTCTAACCTTTTCTTCCTCACTTCCTACATAGTGGCTCCCCTGATTATCCAAGCCTCAAATGACCTCTCTCTTTTGAATTTCCCTAAAATTGTTTTGATTTAGTTACCTGTTTCTTTCCATTTTATCAGCCAAGCATTTTAAATATAGAGAGAAATAACAGAGCTAGAAAGGTTTTCAGTTTAAACATCATTTCTTGGCATAACAACAATCCTTTGCTCTCAGCCTCTAGATGATCTCACCCTCTGGCAAAATCACATAATTATTGTACTGCTTTGACCAACACCAAGTGTCCTTTCAGCTCAGAAAAGGACTTGACAAGGTCAGACAAGTTCTGGTCATGAAGCCCTGCTGTGAATCAAACTTGTCACTTTGTTGCTGTTACCCCTCATTGTCAGGGCTACAGCTCACTGCGCAACCATTATTATAAGTATTGAGATCTCCCTACACTGCCTTGGGTCCCCCAACTAGGGGTAGGGTCTCAACACATGTGACTAATCTGCCTTCTTGCTTTCAAGCCATTTCACACACTTGAAAATTAAACTTCTGTTTGATTCCTGACTCTACTGTCTCTAGCCTGCTCTGTTAAGCTCTAGTCATCCACAGGTTGGAGGCCAGTTTGGTCCAGTTTGACAGGTGATACTGTCTGTTTTTACATGGTTTTATGTACTTCCCACTATACTGTGAGTAGAAGGAGGTTTTTGCAGGTAGGGAGACCGAGTAATTGATATTCAAGTTAAACTCTCTTTTGCTTAAGGTGCCTCTGGGGGAGGGTAATTAAATCTTTCTTCTTAGAAAGCCCAAATTGTTTCTTGACCAATATCCAAAGAAACCCTTTCACTGTTGAAATCGACCTGTCTTATTTATCTTAACAAGTTTCATAGAATAATTTAAAGGTGAAGTAGGGGGCCTTTATAAAAATAATTATCATTCATTTAGAATATAAAAAGTATTTAAAAATGTAAAAAGTTGGAAATTTCAATGGTTATTACTTAGTTTAGAAGGATATAAAATTGTTTTTGTTTTAAAATTCATCTTTCATGCTAACACTTTTTTCACTGTTGACTTCTAATTAATTTGTTTCTGTCATGCTAACTGTGGCAAGAGTAATACCCTAACAACCTCCTCCCAAAATTTAGACTTGGTTTTCTTTTAAGCATATTTAAATTTTGTAGGAGGTTTTGTTGGTTCAGGGAACTAAGATTATGATCATTGATGTAGCTGCCTGGTCACTTGGGTAGAAAGAGGGGGTGGCAATTGGAGCTTCTGCAATAGACTCCTGACTTCAGACTACCAGGATGACCAATGCTAACAGTGAAGAACTATGATCATTTGGATTAGGACCCTATCCTGGATCAATGCCTCTTCCCTGTCCTCTCCCTGCTATGTTTAAGTAATCCTCCACATTAACTGCTAGAGGAACTATAGATGTTTCATTTCACTTCAGTTTCAAACCTAAACTATCAGGGCCCTGGCCTTAGTCAGATCCAGTCCACAACACCTAAGATCTCAATGCACCAGGTGCTGAATGGTATTAAAAGTCCTCAATTGCTGGAGCTCTGGGAAGTGATATCTACCAAATTCAGACTAAGTCTTGTCTTTGGAAGAAAAACCTATGAAAGCCTAGAACATCCTAAGTTCATGGCCAAGATTCCCAACTAAAAGAGTTTGTCTCTTGATTTCTCACTCAGACTTGAGGTTTCTTGAAGAGATGCTGAGGTTACAGTGGACTTCCTGCTACTGATACTTTGCCCTTCAGTGAATCTGATGGGCAATGAAGCTTAATGGTTAATGGAAAAGGCAAGATTTGTGTTCTCTGTGTACCATGTACCTCTACTTCCTAAAGGGACAGAAGTGATGGTGGGATAAAATTGTTCTATGCAAGGCTTTCCAACATAATTAAAGTATCCTGCCTTTAAAACTATTCACAGTATCCGGTTTCTCAGCATCCTGTTTAACAGAAACTGCGATATCCTGATTATGAGCCCTTGGGCTGATTATAAGGGGAAAAAAATCGGTTGTTTGTATTACGTCTTTCCTTATCTACTTACCCAGATACTTATTCATTTTTATGATGTATAATGGCATGACTTTGCACCTTTGCTCTGCAATGTATGGAACAAAATCCTTATATTACAACTCCTTGTTGCCACACCATATTTTAAAAACACTTCCCCTTGCATACCCTTTGACCCAGCAAAAGCACTTCTAGGGCTATATCCCAAAGATATCGTAAAAATGGGAAAAGCACCCGCATGTACAAACATATTTATAGCAACTCTGTTTTGTGGTGGCAAGGAATTGGAAATTGAGGGGATGTCCATCAATTGGGGAATGACTGAACAAGTTGTGGTATATGAATGTAATGGAATACTATTGTGCTATAAGAAATGATGAGCAGGAGGACTTCAGAAAACCAGAAAAGACTTGTAAAGACTGATGCTGAGTGAAGTGAGCAGAACCAGGAGAAGGTTGTACACAGTAACGGCCACATTTGGCAATGACTATCTTTGATAGACTTAGCCCTTCTCAGCAATGCAAGGATCTAAGGCATTTCCAAAAGTCTCATGATGGAAAATGCTATCCACATCCAAAGAAAGAACTATGGAGTTTGAATGCAGATCGAAGCATACTATTTGCCATTTTTTTCTTCTGTTTTGTTTTGTTTCCTCTTTCTTGTGGTTCCTCCTATTGGTTCTAATTCTTTCTTACAGCATAACTAATGTGAAAATATGTTTAATAGGAATGTATATGTAAAGCCTATATCAGATTGCGCACCTTCTTAGGGAGAGAGGTAGGCAGGGAGGGGGGAGAAAAATTTAAAACTCAAAAGCTTATGGTAGTGATTGTTGATAAATCAAAATAAATTAATAAATTATTTTTTAAAAATTTAAAAAAATATTTGCCCTTGACTAGTTACTAAGTAGATTTAGATTGGTAGTGTATGTTTTGTGATTTCAAAAAAGAAAAAAGTACACTCTTCTGAGATCCTGGCCCAAGGACCACTAATACTTTGAGAAATGGAACTACTGCCCCAGCCCAGCAAGATTTGATGGTTTCATAATGTTAGGATCCCCTTTGATGGTCCCCTAATGTTAGGGCTGGTTGTACTATGGCTTGAGTGAGATTAGCTTCAATGTCATGTCCCAAAGTGGGACCATGATTTCCCTTTCTATAAGTTAATTTTTGAGAATGAATATTCATGAATGGAGATTATAGAGTGAAAAAATGGCTCAAGCAAAATGTTTTGAGACAATATATTCAGATTGGAGGCTAGATTAGGTTTTGTTCAAGACAGAGCTATTTCTAGTCTGATGGGTTGGAGCACTCACAGGATCACTGGCAGGATTATTTCAATAGAATATCCAGATATATGAAGTAATGGATAGGAAACTGAGATGGAGCAGATAGTGGTATAGGTAAGATGTATGGGTCTTACTTAGGTCATGGTCAGAACTGGAAGAGTTAAGATGTTTGGTAAAGGGAATTTACTATTAGCAAAGCTCAGAGACAATAGAAGAGCACTGGATTTGGAGTCATAGAATCACAGAATCTCAATGTAAGAAGGGAGCATCTGAGCCTGCCTAGTTCCTTCAGTCTAGGATTTACGAATTTGTTATATAACATTCCAAACAAACGACCACCTAGTCTTAGCTGGATGAACTCAGCTGAGGGGGAAACCAGAGCCTCACCCTGAACTGAATGTCCCATAGGCCTCTATTGTTTCTACCTTTTTACATTTTTTTCCAATATCTCTATGGCCTGATAAAGGGTCAATCTTTTAGAGAAGTGCTATGTGATGCTGAAAAATACATATATTCTTTTGCAATCCCATTTAGAAGATGCCATAAATCTATTAGCTCTACATTCTCCAGCAATTCGTTCAGTTCTATATTTTCCCTTTTTTATCTTTCTGTTAGATATCTCAAAAACTGAGAGGACATCGAAATCTCCTGTCACTATTGTATTGCTATTTATGTATTTCTTGTAGCTCAATTAATGTTTCCTTTGTCAATTTTGGTGCAAAGGTAATTGGACCACATAAGTTTAATACTAACACTGGTTGGTTGTTAATAGTTCCCTTCAGCATAAAGTAGATTCCTTCTTTATTCCTTTTATATTTTTTGAATGTTTGTTTTTGCTATGTTGGATGACATGATTGCAATTCCTTGTTTTCTTTGAATTCACTTAATATATAGTAAATTTTTCCAACCTCTCAGTTTTACTTTATTTGTCACTGTTTAAAAAAACATTTCTTGCAATCTACAGATTGTGAGGTTTTGTTTTCTCATCCAATCTTGTTACTATAAATTGTATTGGATTTTTTAATCCATTTACATTTAAAGATAGGAAAGTTAGATTTACATTTTCTTCTATTTGTCTCTAATATTGGATCTTTTTGAAAGGTTTGATTTTTTCCCCTTTCTTCTGCTGTAAACACAGTACTATGTCTTCTCAGCTACTTTATCAATCCCCCAATCAATAAATAGTCAAAGCATATTAACATGGAATTTTCAAAAGAATACATACAAGCTCCCAAATAATACAGGAGTAAAGCAAGGATGTCTACTCTCCCCACTATTATTTGATATGCTACTGGAAATGCTATCAATATTAATAACTCAAGATAAAAACTTTTAGAGATAAATAAAAAAAGAGATTGAACTGTCTTCATTTTCTGATGATGCGTTGACATACTTGGAAAACCCTAGGTAATCATATAAGATACTAATTGAGATAATTAATAGCTTCAGAAAAATTGCAGCCTACAAAACAAACCATCAAAATTCAGCTGCATTTCTATATAATAATTACAAAATCCAAGAAACTATGATAAAATGGGAAATCTCATTCCAAATAACTGTCAGTCATTTTTCAGTCATGTCTGGGTTTTTGTGCCTCCATTTGGGGCTTTGTTGTCAAAATGACTGGAGTGGTTTGCCATTTCCTTCTCCAGCTCATTTTATAGATGAGGAAAGTGAGGTAAATAGGGTTAAAATACTTGCTCAAAGAATACGTAATGAGGAAACAAAACTGCCACATATAGATGATATGATAGTATAATTAGAGAATCCTAGAGAATTAACTAAAAAAAATACTTGAAACAATGACAACTTTAGCAAAGTTTCAGGATATAAAATAAACCTACCTAGATCATCAGCATTTCTATTTATTACCAACAAAGCCCAGCAGCAAGAGATAGAGAAATTCCATTTAAAGTAATTGTAGCCAATATAAATAACTTGGGACACTATGTACCAAGACAAAACCAAAAACTACATGAACACAGTTACAAAACACTTTTCACACAAAGTCAAATCTAAACAATTAGAAAAATATCTATTGCTCATGGGTAGGCCAAGCTAATACAATAAAAATAACAATTTTACCTAAATTAATTTACTTATTCAGCCAATATCAATCAAATTACCAAAAAATTATTTTATAGAGCTAGAAAAAATAATAACAAAATGCATCTGGAAGCACCGAAGGTCAAGAATATCGAGGGAATTAATGGGAAAAAAAATGCAAAGGAAGGTGGTCTACCTGTACCAGATCTAAAACTAAATTGTAAAGCAGCAATCATCAAAACTACTTGGTCCTGGCTAAGAAATAGATTGATGGATCAGTGGAATAGGTTAAGTAACCAAGACACAGTAGGTAATGGCTATAGTAATCTACTGTGTGATAAACCCAAAGACTCCAGCTTCTGGGATAAGAATTCACTATTTGACAAAAACTGCTGGGAAAACTAGAAAATACTATGGCAAAAACTGGACACAGACCAACATCTCACATCAAAATAACGTCAAAATGGGTAGATGATTTAGACATAAGGGATAATACCATAAGCAAATTAGGAGAGCAAGGAATAGTTTACCTGTCAGATCTACGGAAAAGGTAAGAATTTATGACCAAGGAAAAGATAGAGAATACTATGAAATACAAAAGGAATCATTTTGATTACATTAGATTAAAACATTTTTGTACAAACAAAAGCAATGCAACCAAGATTAGAAGGAAAGCAGAAAGTTGGAAAACAATTTTTTACAGCCACAGTTTCTGATAAAGGTCTTGCTTCTAAAATATATACACAACTGAGTTAAATTTATAAGAATATAAGTCATTCCCCAATTGAGAAATGGTCAAAGGACATAAACAGGTAGTTTTCAGATCAAGAAATTGAAGCTATCTATAATCACATGAAAAAATGCTCTAAATCACTATTGATTAGAGAAATACAAATTAAAACAACTCTTAGGTACCACCTTACACCTATCAGTTTGACTAATATGACAGAAAAGGTAAATGATAAATGTTGGAGAAGATGTGAAAACTGAAACACTAATGCATTGTTGATGAAGTTGTGAATGGATTCAACCATTCTGGAGAACAATTTGGAACTATGCCCAAAGGGTTACAAAACTATGCATATCCTTTGACCCAGTAATACTACTATTAGATCTGTACCCCAAAGAGATCATAAAAGGAAAAAGACATGTACAAAAATATTTATAGCAGCTCTTTTTCTGGTGGCAAAGAATTCAAAATTGAGGGGATACCCATCAATTGAGGAATGGCTGAACAAGTTGTGGCATATGATTGGGATGGAGTACTATTGCGTTATAAGAAATTATAAGCAGGCGGATTTCAGAAAAATGTGGAAAGACTTATACGAACTGATTTTGAGTAAAGTGAGCAGAACCAGGAGAACATTGTACACAGCAACAGTAACACTGTGTGATGATTAACCATGGTAGACATAGCTCTTCTCAGTAGTACAATGATCCAAAACAATTCCAAAAGACTTATGGTGAAAATGCTAACCATATCCAGACAAAGAATTATGAAGTCTGAATGCAGATCAAAGCATACTATTTTCATTTTGTTTTTTGTTTTGTTTTTATTTCTCATGGTTTTTCCCTTTTGTTCTGATTCTTTTTTCACAACATGATCAATATGGATATATGTTTAACTTGGGGAAGAAGGAGGGAAGTGAGGGAGGGAGAAAATTGGGATCTCAACATTTTACAAAAAATGAATTTCGAAAACTATCTTACATGTAATTGCAAAAAAATTCTATTGGAGGGGAGGGGAAGAGGCAGCATGAGGCTATTAAGATTATTTATGGCAGCTACTGCTTTCCAGCTCCCACAGCTCAAGTGCTATTCCTCTTAGATTGTGGTAATGTCATTGGCATGGACAAATATCATCTCTAAAGTTTTTTTTCTTTGTTTCACAAAAGAAAGTAAAAATCCAAAAAAATTTTCATTATCATATTTATGCATTCAAAAAACTAATAAGACTTTGCAATGGACACAAGCACTTTCCTTGAATATCTTTCACTAACCATCATCAAAGTAGAAAGAACTCTGGTAATTGATAAATATGGGAAACTAAAGAAATATCATCCATCCTTCCACCCATTTAAAGTAGACACAGTTCCTCCCATCCAGGAACTTCAGTAGTAAGAAAAGATACTTCGTGTTCTCAATTCATTGTCTTTTGGACCCTAGACCTACTCTGACAAAATAAACTATAGCCAAATGCTGGAAAGAAGCTACTGAATTGTTCTGCATCCCATCAAATGAATGCTAGAAAAATTGAGGTTATCTATGAATTAATATTTGGGACATAATTTATCCTGGAAAAAGAGAATCTACATTTGACAAGATGGGTCTTACATTATTTTCCCAAACCGGTATTACTGATATGGGGCAAACCTATGGTGAAAGAGATTTCAATAGACAAGAACAAAAGAAAAGTTTCCCTAGAATTTGAACTCATCACTACCTATGGACACTCACATCAAGAACCACATATTTTAATTAAGGATACTACAACTCTCTCCACCAAAGTTATAGAAAATAGTAGCTATGAGAAGCTAACAGCCATATATAACAGAAAGAACCTCTTTGGAAACAAGATTCTCATTTCTGCAGCATTAATAGAAAGAATGAATGTGAGGGCAAAGAGCATCTCTTGGGTACCCCAAGAGGAAAGGGTGAGATGAGAGGAGAGAGCAGCACCGCCAGGTCTCTCTCTGGATAGCTAAATGTCAGCAGAGTTTGGCCTTGCCAATATAAATACAATCAGAATGATGGTATAAAAAGACATGCATTTTCACCTCTATTGACTTTTCACGTTCATGGGATAATTATTGTAACATTTTCTTAAAGGGCAAAAAGCTTTTTGATGATGAATACATCTCATTACATGGAATTTTACGTGTAATCCTTACATGAATCTCATTGTAATTCAATGGATGAATTACGTGTTAATGCTAGCATAACAAGCCTTTAACCTATTTGACTTAATTACAGGCATATCATCAGATTTACTGGGAAAAGGTTTCTTCCCTATGCTCTAAGAAATCTTTCCACTTTCTTAACCCTTTGATTCATTACCTGTGGTAGACTTTACTGGGCTCTGGCAAGCCAGAATGGTAGCCATTCATCCTTTCTTCTTTCTCCTGGATTTGAGAGCATCCTATTTTGTTGAATGTTTGCCTCTCTTTCCACATGAGCACACCAGTAGCTTTGGAATCTTTATATGCTCTCAGCTAGGTCCAGAATAATGGCACAAGGAGTCCCTTGCTGCTCCTTTCTTACCATCTTCAGACTTCTTTCAGTTCACATGCTTCAATTTTATGAGACTGATATGGGACCTACAGTTTCATCGGTATAGGAAACTCCTACTATCACAGACCGGTACCTTCTCTGCCACTTGGAATCTTAGAGAGTTGCCTAGAACGCTGAGAGGTTAGATGATTTGTTCAGGGTCACGTAATATGTGTTACAAGCATAACTAGAATCTAGGTCTTCCTGAATTTAAGGGCAGCTGTCTACCCAATAGGCAGCATTGCCTCTCTGGGCTTTAAATAAGGACATATCTGTGAAAAGACATTTAAATCCTTCAGCTTGGGCTAAGTTTCAGGGAAGCAGAGGTCCTGTCTCCATCTTATTTTCATTGGTCCAGATAAAGGCCATAGTCTTTCTTTATGCAGGCACTGCCATTTTTATTCCAAACAGCAATATTTTAAAGCCTCTTTGATTTGATTACATGGTGAGTATTTCTTCCATGGTATAGACTAAAACCTACCCACACCTTCACATTAGTGTAACTCTTGATCATATTCTTCTATCAATTTTCCAAAAAAAAAAAATAATCCAGTCAGCACAGTGAAGAACTTTTAGAGGTTCTTTCAATATTACCTGGTGAATGCCTCACTTAGGCCATCCTAACTTTTACTACAGGATCGATCTACTTCATTTTCTGATAAGTTTCATAGAATATATTTTATGGTTCTTCTTAAAAGCTGAATATTACTGGAAATATATTGCAGCCTACTGCTGACTTCCCATTTCCCAGTAGAATGGAAGTTCTTTGAGGATGGGGATGGTTTTCAGTTTTGTCCTTGTATGCGTAGCACCAGATCCCTAGTAGGTAGTCAACAAATGCTGGTTAAATTGAGATGAATTGAATTTCAATGACCTCAACAATGTCTTGAAATTCTTATTTTTCAGGGCTTCTGAAGTTCCATATTTTGCAGCCACATAGCATTGACAAAAACAAAGCATGTTAAAATGATGAATTTTTATTTCAGGTAGCATACTGGGCTGCTGAAAATGCTTTCCATTTTCTCATATGTAATTCAATCTGCTCTCTCTTTTTTTTTCTTTTCAAATCTGGACTCAGCTAATTGTCCATGTTTGGGGTTTGTCCGAGATATACATAGATAAATAAATTGATAAATAGAAATGGATAGATAATCTTAAAGGAACCCTAAAAATGGAAAATTAGCTGGGTCCAGAGCTGAATTCTTTTTAAAAAGAGCAGGTTGAACCAAATGTGGGAAAACATAATGAATTTTCAATAAGCCCAATATTCTTTCTATCCTCATATGTCTGTCAATCCACCTACACTTTTGTCTATCTAGATATATGTGTATATGTGTGTATGTGTTGTGTGTGTGCCTGTATAGGGGGTGTGTGTGTATGTTTCTATATACAGTGGATAGAGTGTCAGGCTTGGAGTCAGGAAGATTCATCTTCCTGAGTTCAAATCTGGCCTCAGTCACTCACAAGGTAAGTGGCCTTGGGCAAGTCAATTAAACCTGTTTGTTTCAATTTCCTCATCTATAAATGAGATGGAGAAGAAAAATGCAGACCACTCCAGTATTTTTGCTGAGAAAACCCTAAATGGGGTCATGAAGAATTGGACATGAGTGAGATGACTGAACAATAACAAAAATATGCATTTATGCATTTTATTTATTTGCTTGTTCATTTATTTATGGGCTTATTCAATGGGTTACTTATCCAAGTACAAAGCACCCATCCTGGCAATAAGTACCAATTTGGGAGACACTGTGGTGCAATGGGAAAGTACATGAATTTTGAGTCAGAAGACCTGGATTCAAAGTCCAACTCTGCCACTTATTATGTGATATTGTATTTATCATTGAACTTCTCAGATCCTTTGTTCCTCTCATGAAAAATGAAGGATTGGACTAGATATTTTAGAAGATTCCTCCCAATTTTAAATCTATTACTGCAAATTGAACTATTTTCAATGATTTCATTAAAGAGACTCTGTTGTATTATGGGATTGATTCAATCAAGTCATCAGCTACAAAATGGTAATAATAATAATAATGGTGGTGGTGGTGGTGGTGGTGATGATGATGATGATGATGGCTGCAATTTATATAACAATTAATATAAGTTTGCAAGATGCTTTGAAAATATTATTTCATTTGATCTTCACAACAGCTCTTGGTAAAAATAGGGACATATCATCAGTGTGATCAAATTGAGTTAACATATGTAAAGTTCTTCGCAAACCTTAAAATGTCATAAAAATGCTAGCCATTGCTGCTGCTGCTGCTGCTGCTACTATTGGTGGTGGTGGTAGTGGTGGTGATAATATCAACAGGGAATTAATCTTCCATCTGGACTTTGCACTTACTCTGCTCCATGACAATGGTAAGTCCTTTTAATGATCATGCATCTCCTTGTATAATGTATGCCTCACCAATGCCTCTTGAATGAAGATATGAAGGAATATTTTATAACCTTATCTATTCATGGTAGATACCTTATTGGAGGAAAGATTTTAAGCCTGTATTTTGTTTTTTTGAGTCAAATTATTCTTTATAAGTAATCAACAAGCATTAAACACATTAGGTTATTGTATTCTTGATACCCTTCTGTGATGTTGATGCTTATGGAGGTTACCCTGAGTTTTTGATAGCTAAAGGAATGGAGTACAAGCTTTAGCAGGTTCTGCCAGGTTGGAAAGGCTTCAAGTTGTAGTAGTAATAAGAGCATGCATTATCTCATTTTATCTTAAAACAACCTTGGAAGGTATAGGCTATTATTATATCCATTTTGTAGATGAAGAAACTGAGGCAAAAAGAGGCTTAAGTGACTTACCCAGGGTTAAACAGATAGTAAGTATCTGAGGCAGGATTTGAATTCAGGAATCTTCCTGATTCTAGGCCTCATGCCCATGCATTGCACCATCTTTAGTATAGTTGAAGTGATCATCTAAATTCACTATCTGAGAACCAGCCCAGCTAACTATGGAAAGGCTCAATACTAGTAAGCTAACAACCAAGTGATGAAGTCCTTCACCCCTCAGTTTTGTTTTGGTTTTTTCCCTCCAAGGCACCACCATTGCACTGACTATAGTCTCCTCCCTTCTTTATCTCAATCCCTTGTAACCAGACCCTAGCATCAAGGAATTTGAAGAATACTCAAAAACTGGATCCCCCCCCAAAGAAAAGAAAACAACCAATTCTCCAGTGATATGAATAACAGATATGAATAACAGTTAGCTTTTGTTATTGTTGTTCTTCAGTTGTGTCTAACTCTTTGTGACTCCAACTTTGTGCCTATAGCATGCAAGGTCCTTCTATGTTCCACTATCTCTCAAAGTCTGTCCAAGTTCATGTTCATTGGTTCCATGCTACTATCTATCCAGCTCATCCTCTGCTGTCCCCTTTTCCTTTTGCCTTCAATCTTTCCCAACATCAAGGTCTTTTCCATTGAGTCCCATCTTCTTATTCTGTGTCCAAAAGAGTTAAGCTTCATCTTCAGTATTTTATCTTCCAGTGAATAGCCTGAATTAATTTCTTTAAGTATTGACTCATTTGATCTCCTTGCTATCCAAGGGACCCTCAAAAGTCTTCTCTAGCACCACAATTCAAAAGCATCAATTCTGCAGTGCTCAGTTTTACTTATTCTCCCACCCTCACAGCCATACATTGCTACTGGAAAAACCATAGCTTTGGCTACATGGACCTTTGTTGGCAAGATGAATCTATCACCACCACCAATAGTAGTAGCAGCAGCAGCAGCAGCAGCAGCAGCAATGGCTAGCATTTTTATGACACTTTAAGGTTTGCAAAGAACTTTACATATGTTAACTCAATTTGATCACACTGATGATATGCCCCTATTTTTACCAGGAGCTGTTGTGAAGATCAAATGAAATAATATTTTTAAAGCATCTTGCAAACTTATATTAATTGTTATATAAATTGCAGTTATCATCCTTTTAGTATGCTGTCCAGCTTTGCCATAGCTTTAGGGAGCAGAATTAGAACGTAGAATGCCTATGGTAGATTACTTGGAAAGAGGTGCTGAAAAGAAGGAAGAGAAAAAAGATGAGACCTTTTATTATTATTGTTCTGTTCAGTTCCACAGAATCTGTGGCCCCAAGTAGATCAAATCTATACATTCTTGTATCACTAGGACAATTAATTCAGTCTAATAAGATATCCACAGTGGACATTCATTAAATGTTTTTGTCTGAAGAATGGAAATACAATGATGATGTACTTCAGGCCCTGATCACTGTGTGTCAATTTTGTGTTTATATTTGGGTCCCCAGTATCAATCACAGTACCAGACATATAGGAGACATTTAATAAATACTTGGTAAATTGAAGTCAACTCGTCTTCACTTGGGAGAATTTTTGTGCTGAAAGCAAAGCAATGAATCTCCAACTTCCCATGGAAATTTGGACACATTTCTTGGTCCCTTCTCTCTTTCACCACCAAAGGTGATAATAGATAGTCCCAAACAAGATATCAGATTCGATCTGATATGCTGATTCCACTCTTTATTATCACCATTCCCCACCAAATGATTATTTTATTATGCTTGGGCTCCTAAACTGGGAATAAGGCATCTTCTCCTCACACTGTTTTTTCCCTTAAAGCTGTGGGGTTTTTTTTTTCAACCTATGGCTAGGCTGAGTGAAGCTCGAGAAACTCCAGTGAGTTGTCAGGTCATCCAGAGCCAGCAGCTCAGTGTGGATTAGAAAAACCCTATGCCCTTTCTTGGTCCCCAATCCTTTTTATCTAACTACCAGAGCAAGTTGCCATATGAACAAAGCATAAAAGGCATTAACCTCTGATAAGTTACTTTCACTTTCTTGGTGTCCTTGGCATTTATTTTGATCGCTTCAATTTGTGTGGGAGAGTATATACAGTTTCAGTGGCTGTCCCCTAGATTCAGGGTCTTTCATTTTTGTTGGCATTTTCCTTATTCTTTAGTTAAGTTACAGCTTTCCTTTTCAATAACAGCTGTCTGGGAACTTGTCCTTCGCCTCGATGCCACTGCAACTGTGGAATTCAACATGATTTCACCCTACTGTCCATTAAAATAGGAAGTAATTTCAACTCTGGCCCTTGCTTTTTCATCAACCTATTTGAATTCATTTCTTCCCCCTACATATAAAAATTACTTTAACTGTGATTTAATATTTGTTCTATGGCCATTAGTTTTTCTTTCCCCATGTGTAATTCTTTGGTCCTGATCTGTGCCCTAACATTTCTCCCATTTACAATTTAGCTGATGCTGTTTGAACCTTTGGTACATTTCATGTCTGTGAAGCCCAAAGAAAATTACCTTTGAAATGCACAGCTGTTGACTTCAATGTACCAGCTCCAGAGGCAGGACACAATGGTCCCTGGACCATTACCAGGCCTCCTTCATGGAAACAATAGCAGGTGAACCCAGAAAATAAAGGACTTTCCTTGGTCCCACTGAATACAATTCACATTTATTAAATATTTCATGAGGCTGAAGAATACAAAGACATAATGAAGCAGTACCTGACCTCAAAGAGCTTAAATTCTACAGGTGGATAATTTATGTGCCCAAGTAAGTATGATCTAAGTAGCTAAGAATCTATTTTGCCAAGCACATGTAATACGATTTCTACATAGATCATTCCTGAGCCAATAAATATGGTGAAAAACTTAATCTTTTTCACAACATTCTTCCTTACAAAAGGAAGGAGGATGGGACCAGACACATGACTTCATCAGTTTGGGAGAACTCCCAGTGTGGAAACTTCCTCCACCTATATAGATCACCAATTCAAATGAAAGTTGTCTGGCACTTTCACTTCTTTGAAAAGGTGGAAGACAATGGGTATTGAACATTGAATATAATGTAAGACATTTTCAATGCACTGTTTGGGTTTACCAAACTCCTTACATTTCCCCCCCCCCATTTTTTCTTTGTTATAGATGATGGAAACCTTAAAATGTGCTAGAAATGTGGTGCTGTTGTTATTGCTGCTGTTGCTGCTGTTATCCTGTCAGCACTGTGAGAATCAAATAGAGTCAAAGTACATTATAAGTCATACAGCACTGGATAAATGTAGGATTTTATGGTTTGGCTACCGGTATCTTGCAGCACTGGTCCAATATTTCAAAGGATAGATCACCATCCTAACCACTAATTCCAAAAGAGTTATCAACTTCAACTTCATTGATCCAGGAATCCCCATCGAAAGGATGTATTTCTAATTTTATAATGGAAGTTCATGAGAAAATCAGATTTACTTTACGGAAATTTGCTTTACAATGAACTTCACGGGCATGCATCTGTTGTATAAAGCAAAGGATGCACATACAGTCCCCTTAAAAAAATCTGAACAATCAAACTGCTCTAAGATGTTTCACTAAGACTACTGATCAACCCACTATTTCAAATTTAAAATAAAAATATGTGATGAAAGACATTTGCAAAAATTGAATCCTCAAAGTCCCTATTCATAAATATAATGCTCTTCTCTACTTTATAGCACTTTAATATAGACTTGTCAACCAATGGACCATGAAGCATTCAATCAAATTATTTTCCAATATGAAATAACAATACATTTTGGAAATTATTTTGACTTCTTTTGCTGGAACTAAATTTATTTTTTAATGTATTTGTTATTCAGACTCAAAGAGACATATACTGGAGATTTCAGAAAGAGATTAGTTACGGCATCTGAAATAGCAAGTTTCAATTCATGGCACAAAACAATTTAAGATAGTCCTATATGCATACTGAGTGAAGTTTTGATATGGTGCCGACATTTCAAAATGAAAAAAAAAAGGAACATAATTGTGTCTCCTGGGAAGTCCTAGGATAATTGATACCCACAAGGCTCTTGGCACCAGCTCCACAGGCACTTTTTGGGTTCTTCTGGTTGCATTTACAATGCTGCAATAGTGTAACTACCAACATCCCCTAGAGGACAGCTATCTAAGTTCAAAGTATTCTATAGGTCTACACCCCAAATACTATTATAGCTCATAAGCTCTCATTATTATGTTTACTTTCAATAGTCCTCCAGAAAATACAATTAGTTCAAAGCAAAGACATTTGCTGAAATGGTATAATAAGAACAGTAATAAAAAAAATTTCCCCATAAACCCAGGGTTCATTTACCCACAAAAAGATACCCAGCATCATTAGAGAAAGTGGACACACACACACACACACACACACATACACACACATACACAGAGGTTCACATTTAGGCAATATATGTGGCCATGGCACACACATAGGGCTGTGGCCAAGACACTTTCAAGGAAGAGCAAGTAGTACTTCTGATATTCAGGGTTCATGCTGTCTTTGTCCTCTTCCTGCTATCCTTTGTCCCCTGTTCACTATGTGAAATTACTTGACTATTATTTCCTCTGACTCCAGCTACTGGTTTTGCTGAAATCCTCAGCTAGGGTATTCTTTTAGAATGAATAGGAAATATAATTGTAGGGCCAGTAAGAGCTTGGTCTGTTTTCTTTCCCCAGAATCTTGGTTCTGAGGCCTCCCATTCTCAAAGCAAGAAATCTTTAACTCCAAGCACCAGTCTCTTTAGACTAAAGAGCCGGATCATCCCAGAAGCTAATGTTCTTACATTTAGCCTTTTCTTTCCACTTTGGTTACTTCAGCCAAATATTTGATCTTAACATATGTAGTAGTCCACCATACTACACAAATTTTCATTTTAAATAGGTTATAAACAAATAATGATTTGCCCACTATTTACCAAATAGCTCTGTGGTTAGAGTTCTCTTCTTTAATTCTAAATTTCTTTAACTTCCTGGGTAAATAAGTGGGCAAAAAGGAAGGTTCAGATGCAACCCAGGGATTACTGCTCAGCTGAAATCCCACCTTCATTAAGAATTCTTTTCCTGCCACCACACCTTCCACTGCTAGGACCTTCTCTTTAAGATTGCTTCACATAGCTTTGTATGTATCTAGTTGTTTGAATGTTGTCTCCTCCATTAAAACTGGAGCTCCCTGAAGGCAGGCATCCTGCTATTGCCTCAGTGCATCTGGCACATAGTAGGTGCTTAATTGATATCAACTGACTGACTGAACCCAAGGAGTATGATCAATGTTCCTATTAAATTTTCAGTTATATTCTTAGCTTTGTCAAAGAAATTTAGGTTCCCCCAAATGTAAATTGGCCTTTTGTACCATACCCTTTGTTGTAGACCTGGAGCTGATGTAGGATATAAATAGCATATTTAGAAAACAAGCAAGATGAAATCAGGGTAGGAAATAAGGAAATCTCATCTAGGAAGATAACCTAAGGCAGGGAGTCCTTCCTATAAGCATCATTTGATAGGGAGGGGCCTCCTGAGGAGCATAGAAGGGCCACCATACTTAGTTTGGGTTCTTAGACCTCACAGAACCCCTAAAACTTTGTGGGCTTCCTCCATCTTGAGTCACTAAGTATATCTTTGGAAGGGAACAAAAAGATACCTGTTGGGGGCAGTTAGATGGCTCAGTGGATAGAGCACCAGCCCTGAAGTCAGGAGTTACCTGAGTTCAAATCCAGCCTCAGAACAAACACTTGACATTTACTAGCTGTGTGACCCTGTGCAAGTCACTTAACCTCAACTGCCTAAAAAAAAAAGATACCTGTTGCCTACAGATTCTTATGCTACTTGGATCTCAATAATGACTACTTATTTACATACCTAAATTCTAAAGGTTATTTTGTGCCACATATGATCATTGGTTAAATCCTGTGATTCGGCCACTCCAGAGCTAAAAGGGGCATTCCCTTTCATGAGTAAATTTAAGGGAGGGTAGCACTTCTTAAACTCTGCTTTCCCTGTGACTGGGACAATTACACATCACAAATATGGTTTTACAGTTCTGTGAGTAGACTCACTCAACAAACAACCTTCATAATGGCAGATAAAAGTGGAATTAATGTGAACGACTTCTTAGTCTGTGTAGGCCAATGCTAAAACACAGGGTCTCAATTTTTACAAATCACTTAAGAATCTGACAGACTTTCTTCTTTTTCACTTCCATGTCTTTCTCTTCCCTCATGTTTTTTATTTCATCTGGAATATCCCTCTTCTTGAGGGACATCACCTCTGGGTAGAAAGATACCTGGGTTCCAGTCCTGTATCTGAGACTTACTAGTCATTATAACAGTAATTAACATTTACACAGTCCTTTAAAGTGTGCTAATGTATTACATATATTAACTCATCTGATCCTCAAGAAATCCTTTAACTTTGGTGCTATAGATATGTTTCCATTTACTATCTCTATGGCCATAGGCACATGACCTAAATTCTTAGGATTTATTTGGGAAAAAAAAGGGCAGGGAGGGGAGAACCAATTTGTACAAAACATATTTATAGCAGCCCTTACTGTGGTGGCTAAGAATTGGAAATTGAGGGGATGCCCATCAATTTGAGAATGGCTGAACAAGTTGTTGTATATGATTATAATGGAATATTATTGTGCTAAAGAAATGACAAGGAGGATGATTTCAGAAAAAAACAGAAAGACATATATGAACTGATCCAAAGTAAAGTGAGCAGAATCAGAACATTGTACACAGTAATAACAATACTGTTATGAACTTATGATAAATGATTTAGCTATTCTCAGCCATACAATGAATGATTCAAGGCAATCACAAAGGATTCGTGATGAAAACTGCTATCCACCTCCAGAGAAAGAAATGATATCATTTGAATAAAGACCAAAGCATACCATTTTCACTTCCTTCTTCCTTCCTTATTTACTTCCTTCCTTTCTTTCTTGTTCAAGTTTTCTTGCACAAAATGACCAATATGAAAATGTTTTACATTATATCAGTATAACCTATTTCAGATTGCTTACCATCTCAGGGAGGGAAGAGAGGATGGAGAGAAGGATAAAATTTGGAACTCAAAACTTACAAAAAAACCCAATGAATGTTAAAAATTATTTTTATATATAATACGAAGAAAATAAAATATGTTTTTTAAAAAAAAATCTTGCTGATCTTGAAGGATTATTGTGAGGATCAAATGAAATAATATTTATAAAATGTTCAGCATTGTGCCTGGCATGTAGGAGGTTCTAATCTATATAAATCAATGCTTATTCTCTCCCCTTTCCCCTAATATGCAATGACATTAGCAGTTTCCTTGCTGGAAGGTCACTATATAATTGGAATCAGAGGGAGAGAAAGAAAAAGGTAGGGGTAGAGAAGTTATAAGGTATGGGCAGAGGGAAGAGAGGGGCAGAAGGAGAGGAGAAGGGAGGACAGAAAAGTGGGGAGAGGAAAGAATCAAAAGACCTGGGTTCAAAATCCCACTTTGCTACTTACCACCTGGGTGATTTGAGGGCCTCAGTTTTCTTAGGTGTAGAACAAGGGAGTTGGACTCTAGAGTCCCTTTCATCTCTGAGCCTAAGTAATTTTGGTATGATGAAGTCCACTCTATCTTGCATCCTCGCAACTACCCTCAACTGTTTCCTCTTCAGAGCTAAAAATTGAGAGCAATTCTTATTTAGGTCAGGACTTTTAATTTTGAAAAAGTCTCTGCACATGTTAAGCAGTTGGCATTAGGCTGCACAGGAAGATTAAGAGCTGCTAATTCTTCATTGTTCTAGCTGCATAATTAGCTGTGGCATGTTTTCCCTGTTGTAAGAAGGGCAGGGGGCGACACTGAGCAGAAGGGAGAGGGGATGACTGCAACCCCAATGTTTATCACCAACAAGCCTTGGTCTGTTCACAGCTCATTTATACTCTGTAATTAGTCTCTTCTTTCTCTTCTTTTTGCTTGGACACAGTGCTGAGAGTGAACTGTGTTGTGTGGAAGACCATCTCAGGCAACCCAGCCTTCCAAACTGTGAGAGAAGCCCCAGATCCCCAGATCCCTCTTATTTGAACAAGATTAAGTGAGTCACCATTAGTGCCACCTAGTGGTTAAATACAGATATGGAAACTAAGACTAAGTGAAGCGACTTGTGTATGGTCACACAATTAGCAAATACCAGAATTGGGATCCGAATCTAAGTGTCTTCTGAATCCAAATACAACCCTCCTTCACCTAACCCTCACTGTCTCCCAGATCACTAGGAAAATTAAGATAACAGACCGATCATTCAATGTATGAGTATAATATAGCCAGGGGTGAGTTGGTAAATATGAACTATTCAAATACAAAAAAAAATGTACTGACTGGTATACTTTTAAACTTAATCTTCATTATTAACATATTTTCCGTTACTTTGTTAAGCCTGGACAATACACGAATCAGTAAATCAAGCCCTAAATTGTTGTGTTTACCAAAATCTTATGATTTTCAATCATCACAATGAAAATTTAATGACAGGCTCTTGGAGCTAGTATTAGTCAGTTCCGACATACCACTTCGTATAGTATATACTACATTCTCTTATTTTCGTGTTTAATTTTCTGTGACAAGTCCTAAGTAACTGTAACTGGTTTTCTAGAACCCACTTGAGAAAAAATATATAAACTGAAAATAAAAGTACGCTAATTAACATCAGACAATCCTACACACACACACACACACAGACACACAAAGCAAGAAAAGGCCCATGACATCACAGTACTCAGTACTCAGTCACCACTTGTTGACTGACATTTAATTTCAGAATGGTGTATTGGATGGATTGAAAAAGGGAAAAAATGAAGGCAGGGAGGTATGACAACAGTAATCTAGATGTGAGGCAATAAAAGGGTAAGCCAGAGTAGTGAATGAAAAGGAAGGAATAAATTTTAGTTGTTTAGAAAAGTTGAAATAATTTTATTGCTGATTCTACATGGAGGATATCACCTTACCTTAGAAGCAGACTATTTCATATGTTACAAAGTTCTGCTATATAGTATTTCATTTGATCTTCATAATTACCTGGCTGAGGTAGACTGAGAAGGTATTATTATCCCTATTTTATAGATGAGGAAACTGGGGTATGGAGAAACTAAGTGATTTGTGCTAGGTCATGCGTACAGAAAATGGTGGAACCAAGATTTGAACCCATGTCTTTTGACTATTAGTTAAGTACTACAGAAAGAGATCAAAATGTACTGGGAATTAGGAGATAGCTAACGGCCATGTAGTTGTGCACTCTAACATGATGCTTTTTTCACTATGACATTAACGGTACAGTTTGAGTCGCCCTAGGAATATTTTAAGTTCCTTGCAAGATGGGTTTGTTTAATTTTTTTTCCGTATTCTTAGTGTCTGCCAGTACACTTTGCACATATTAAGAAACTAACAAATGCTTATGGATTGAATTATCCCATTTTATAGATGAAGAAATGAGGCTCTGAGAGGTAGAATGACTTATCATGATCATACAATTAGTGTCAGAGATAGGATTCAAAGCCAGGGCTCCTAACTTCAATTTTATCCCTCTTCCCACTGATTCATACTGTTGCCTCCAGGCAACCACTAGATATCAGGAAGATATTTAAGGCAAGAGATCACTTACGGGTGGAGTGACTTATAAAAAGCAGGAGATTAATGCAGGAACTGTAGTTACATACGCTCTAGGTAAAGAAACACAAGATTGAAAATAAAGTCAACAACAAGGAAGTACTCAAGAACTGCTTCCAATAAAGCTTCTGTGAACATTAATAAGAATGGTTGAAAGGCAATTAGCTTTTGGAAAAAAAAAAACAGGGTAAATATGAGCACAATTTATCATTTGACCAAACTGATCACATTGCTCTTTTACTATACTAACAGACCACATGAAAGTCAGTCATTATCAGTTAAATGATTGGATATAGACAATAATGGCTACAGAAGCCACATAATATATTAATTTTCTAACCATTGGTAAATAATAGCTCAAAATATATAATAGCAGGATTGATATATTTACATTGATCTGATTACTAATTACTGAAAAATTTGCTATATGTTTAAATTTTTATTGCTAGTTTTTCAAAGAACTGTTTAAGATACAATATGAAAGTCACAATCTGAAACAACCTTAAGTTATTTTGCACAAAGTGATGTAATCAGAGTTAGCAGGCATTTATAGAAGAAAAAAAAAGGCAATTGGAAACCATAAGGATGTTTACCTAAAACGATTTCACTACATATAGGACCAAGAAAATATATTTGTTAGGGTTTTTTTTTCTTTTCCCAAAACTGTGATATAGGAAATGTCATGAGGGCATCATATTGGACTCTGAGTGACCCTCATTTATTAGAATGGAAGCAAGAACTCAAAGACCTTCATGTTTTGAAATTCTTTTCATGAGTTTTCACAAATGATTTAGTACTATGGTGAAATATTTTAGCACTTTCACAATCATTTTCAAAAGAATTGTTTTCTTTTGTAGGGTTTAACTCCAGCCGTAATGAGCATCAATTTTTCTAGTTAAATAGGTCTTTGTGGTTTAAGCCACTGAGCCAAGAAGCATATATCTATTCTATATATTTATTGTGTCAAAAACATGACCTTGTTCTTCTGTCCTTTTACTTACAAAATCAAGACCTTTTATCAAAAGGATGAACCAATTCTAAAATGTAGCCCAATGGGGAATTGACATACATACATACACATACATATATATGTAATAATTTGTATTACATATATATACAAATATGTGTGTGTGACATACATACATACACACACACATTGTTAAGGTTGTCTAAGCTATCTACTTTGACTAGTATCATTCTTTTAGTGAATTTAGACTAGTGTAATAGGTCTGCTTGATAGTTTGAGTGACAAGAATCTTCTATTGATATCCCATATGGGGACACATTAGGCATGGATAATGTGAGGTTTTCTACCATGAGTGATGACACTTGACTGTGTTTTCCTGGCTGGCAGCTTTGGGAAATCAGCCTTACAATGCAGTCTAAGTGCCTAGTCAATCTATGACATCTTTGTTAAGTATGAGCCTGCTCTGCTCCTCAAACAGATTCCATGAGTGTTCAGGACCAGTGTGGTTAATTGGGAATGAGGCTGGGCATCTGCATTTTCTCAGAGGCAAAAGGCACAGGAAAAAAACAATGGGACAGGAAATTCCCCATACCTCATCCACTTTGGGGACCTTTTAGTTCTGTTACTCAATGGAATACAGTGGGCTGGCTTTGTCTCCTCCCCACAACTCATCCATGTGGCAGTGACATCATGACAGATTTTCATCATCCTGAGAACTATTCAGTTCCCCCAGACTTTCTGCACACTTTTCCTTCTTCCCATCTGCAACCAGGCACAGGATCACTAAGGATCCCCCTTCCCCTCCGAAATAAAATCTCGTGTCAAGAAAGGGGCTGATAAATTTTATCTGATGATCTCTGAGTTGTCTTCAAATATTTGAAGAGTTGTTATATACAAAAGACATTTCATTTTGCTTGGGCCAAGAACATGTAACAAGGTACAATTGATGGAAGTTGCAAAAATATAGAACTAGGCTTGATGTAGAGAAAATATTACTAATAATTAGAGCTATCCAACCAAAAGTGGAATGGGCTACCTCTGGGGAAATAGAATTGGAGATCATTTACAGTCTCTGAGGCTGGATGAGATGAGTATATTTTAGAAGGATTTTGACAAATAAAGCATCCAGAAAGCTAACAATGTGAGGCAAGGACTTCAGGTTATGTCACATGAAATTACAGCACAGTAAGAACCCACTCATAAGATTAATATAAAGAAGCATGCAACAGTTTAGATGAACTGATGTAAAGTGAAGTAAGCAGAATCAAGAAAACAATATTTGTAAAGATGATAACAATGCAAAAGGAAAGAACAACCATGAAATAATCAAAAATTAATTTTTAAATATTTTAAAGAACAATAAACCACAAAAAGTGATCTGAAAAGATATATTCCCTCTTCTTTGCAGAGGTACACAGTGGGGGAGGGGTGGCTGTTTATGAATGTGCAATATTGAATATATGTGAGACCTTTTTTGCATACCAATTGATTATGCTGATTTTTTCTTGTTCTTCCTCATTTTCTTTTTCTTTAAAAAAATGTATGTGTTGTATGAGACAATTCTCTGGAAGAAAGAAAGGTAAGAGAAAGGGAGGAAAGTTATGTGATATAAAAAAATCAAAATTGTTTTTAGATGAAGAAAGGGACTGAAAATATTACCTGATTAAGAGATTTGGAGAGGAGAAAGAAATGATAGTTAGCTTCAATTATTAAAGTTTGTTCGTGTGCCACCAGAAGACAGAACTTATATTAAGATGAAGAATTTATAGGGCAGAAGATTTTAACTAAACAGAAGAACTTCTTAACTAGTTATGAAACTAAAATTTGGGAAGTATGTTGAATAATTGCCATAAGTTAAGGTAAGGTCTCTGAATTGGGGCGGGAGAGGGGGGCAAGCCTCTTACTAAGAAGGATCTAGAAAAGAAAGGCTATGACTAAAAACATTAGCTAACTTTTTTTGTGTCACTTTTTATGAAGCTGTTAATTCTTTTTATAGTTTTCTTGCATTACTCTCATTTCTTTCCCCAATTTTTCCTCTACCATCTTATCTCTTTTTTTAATTCTTCCAGTAATTTTTGTCGGCTTTGGATCCAATTACTATTTTTCTTTGAGGCTTTGCTTGTAGCTGTTTTTACATTGTTGTCTTCTAAGTTTATGTCTTGGTCTTTCCTGTCACTGCAGTAGCTTTTCTTTTCTTTTTTTTTAACATGAAACTTCAAATCTATTACGTATAACTTGCTATTCCTTTTAAATATATAATAAATTCATCATGTAACATTATTTTTTCCTTTGTTATTCCCTCCCTCCCACCCTGTCCTGAAGATGGCTACCATTAGGCACTATCTATCTATCTGTGTGTATATGTATCTGTATATATACATATACACACATATATAGGCACTATATGTATATATATGTACATGTATATATACATACATGTATACACACCCACATATACATATATATTCCATACATATTTCTAGTTATCATTTCTTCCTCTAGATACTGATAGTATCTTCCTTCATATATCTTTTTATAGTAGCTTTTGGTAGCCAAGTTCCTTTTGTTGTTGTTTTCTCATTTTCTCAGTCTATTTCTTCATTTTGAACTTTGTATTAAAGTTGTGCTCTGCTCATGTGGGGTGAAGGAGGCACTGTACAGGCTTTTTAGTGATATTTGGCTAGTTCTGGGGGACTATAAGTTTTTGGTAGTGTTTCCAATGTGGTGTTATCCCAGGAGAGGTATGAACACTGCTCTCCGGTCTTTGCTTAGAAAAAGCCCCTGCTCCCCTACAACCACAATTGCTAGCACTTGTCTTAGCCCTGGACCTGTGACCAGGGCCCACGATATTTTGTGAGTGATCACAAGCCTTCTTCTCTATCCTAGAAAGAGTGACTCAGAACTGCTTATGGGCAATAGAGTTGCTAATCAGTGCCACCTCTTCCCAGTGCCAGGAAAGGGTCCTCTATAGTCTGACTGATTGTCCAACCTCCTAACCATCTCTCAGCTGAGAGCTACTGCTGCTGCTGCTGCTGCTGCTGCTGCTGCTACTGTCATGGCCACTTCCAAGGCCCACTTGTAGTGTTTCTGCCATGATCCAGGCCTGTGCCCACCCTTTTGTTACAGATCTGTCATGCAAACCTCTTAAGTTGTCTTAGGCTGGAAAATTTGGTGTCAGCCATTCTTTTAAAGTTGTTTAGTTGGGCGTATTGGGAGAATTTAGCTGGGCCCCAGCCTGTACTCTGCTATCTTGGCTTTCTACTACATTTCTTTGAAAAAAATGTGCAGAAGATGGAAGCAAAAGCAAATAATAGAGGATCACTACAAGCTCAAGGCATGACCTTGTAAGAATAGTGTAAGAGAAGCTTAAGCACTGAATGAGCAAAGGCTGTGAAATAATAGCCTTATTAACGATTCCTGTCCTAAGGACAGGTACAAGTTGTATTGGGTAAAGAAAAGTGACCAAATACAGAATACAGCTATTGTTAGAGGTGGATGGGATGATAACAAATGATGGACAGAAAGTAGATTTATTCTTTAATTTTAATTTAATATAGACTTTAATTTTGCTTTTTTCACTTGAAGATAAGAATAATCTCTGTCAATCAGTCAATCAATAAATATTAATTAAGGACCTACTATATGACAAACCCTATGCTAAGTCCTGGGATACAGAAAAAGATAAAAGACAATCCCTGCTCTCAAGGAGCTCACAGTCTAATGGGAGAAACAGCATGCATACAGCTATGTATAAACAAGCTGTACACAGGATAAATGAGAAATAATAAACAGAAAGAAGGCACTAGAAATAAGAGGGATCAGAAAAGATTTCCCATAGAGGACAGGACTTTAACTGGGGCTTGAAGAAAGCCAGGAGGCAGAGATGAGGAGAGAGGTCACCCTATGCATGAAAGACAGCTAGTGTAAATGGCTGAACTCAGCAGACAAAGAGTCTTCCTTGAGGAACAGCAAGAAAACCAGGGTCCCTGGATTGCAGTCAGAGTCCATGAAGGGAAGCATGGTATAAGAAGACTGGAAAGATGTGTGGGTTAGGAAAGCAAGTTATGAAGAACTTGAACACCGGAAGATTTTAAATTTGATTCTGGAGGTGAGAGTGAGCCACTGAAGCTAAATTGAGGAGAAAGGGTGGGGAAAACCTGGTCAGTCCTATACTTTAGGAAGTTCTCTATAAAGGAAAATGAAGCCTAGGTTTTGTGGATACCCACATGATCCTGGGACCCTTACTAATTCCCATTTGATATGTTGCTCAGGTCTAATTTGGTGTGCCCTCTCTGAATACAGTTTCTCTTCCTATATTTCCAATGTATAGGGCTGAAGGTTCTTCATGCAGTTGCTACCTTCCCCAACTTCCTCCAGGAAACAGCTATCACTTTCTCAGTTCCTGACCTCTTAACTTACAAGATGAGTTGCTGTTTCAGGCAAACTAAAGCTTCTCTGCAAGGTGTGACTTAACTCCATAGGCTCTCTGGCCATATTACACATAACAAAGATCACTACTAGGGAGCTAAAATGAGGTAAGTAGAGAGATAGTTAGAGAGTACTTAGTTATACCTTGATGAGTTCAAGTTATCTTACTCAGTTGAATTACATCCTCCAGTACCAAATAAATTGTCATATGTGATTTTCCCTGATCCACTGTCAGTGATATCTGAAAGGTTATAGAGAATGAAACACATACACACACATATTACTTCATAGATATGTATATATAATACTTCTATAGTGTATATATAATATATACAATACTTTTCTCTCATATATATAGTACTTCTATGGTATATCTATCTGGTACTTCTCTCATATATAATACTTCTATGGTGTGGGGGTTGTATATATATATACATATATATGTGTGTGTGTATATATACACACACACACACACACACACACACACATATATGGATGGATGGATAGATAGATTTTATATATAGTGAGAGAGAGAGAGAGAGAGAGAGAGAGAGAGAGAGAGAGAATGGAGAGCTAATACAGGATTATACAAAGGCAAATGATGTTATATTATAGTTTCCCCCCAAATAAGGAAGATTCTAGACCCAATACGCTTTAGGTCAGTCAGCTTAACATAAATTCCTGGCAAAATTCTAGAAAAGATTATTAAATGGATGGTTAATGAAGATTTTAAAAAAAAGAACTGATTTCCAAAAATTCACATTACTTTAAGGACAGTTCATGCAGGTCACCTTCTTCCCTCTCCTACAGAGTTATTATATTCTCTCAATGGAATGCCATAGAAGATATTTATCTAGATTTAAGCAAAACATTTGACAGAATCTCCAATGCTCTTCTTAAAAAATATCAGCTAGTGTTTATATAAAGCTATAACATTTGCAAAGCGCTTTACATATTACCTCATTTGATCCTCACAACCAGCTTATGAGATTATGCTCCACCCACAGATGAAGAAATTTTAATTAAGAAAGATTAATAGTAGATCTTAATAATAGAGTTTAACAGCTAGTAAATGACTGAGGCAGGATTTAGACTTAGGTCTTCCTGACTCCAGTGACCTATCCACTATTTCACCTAGTATTCTTGTGTAGAAGTCGTGATGTGCGGCTAGATAATGCAGTAGTACAGTTAGGTGGATTTGCAATTGGTTGAATGACCAAAACCAAAGAGTACTCATTAATGACTTGAAGATTTGGAAGGAGGTCACTACTGGAGTATCCCATAGATCCACAATTGGTCCTATGCATTTTATTTAGCATTTTTATCTATGATTTAGATAAAGTCACATGTGGATAGCATGCTAATCAAATTTGCAGATTCACAAAGTTAGGAATAATTAACCCTTTAAATGACAAGATCCAAAAAGATTTTGACAAATTGGAACATTGGAATATATCTAATTATATAAAATTTCATAGTAATGAATGTGGAGTCTTATTTATACTTGGTTTAAGAATTATCAAGTATAAGATGGGACAATGTGGCTACATAGCAGTTCATGGGGAAAAAAAGGTGGCTTTAGTGGACAGCAAGCTCAACATGAGTCAATACTTGGATATGGAAGCCAGAGAAGCTAATGTGAGCTTAGACATCAAAAAGAGAGGTGTTGAACTCCTGGTGGAATTGTAAACTCCTGCAACCATTCTGGAGAACAATTTGGAATTTTGGCCAAAGGGCTATAAAACTGTGCATACCCTTTGATCCAGCAATGCCACTAGTAGGTCTGTATCACAAAGTGATCAAAGAAAAAGAAAAAGGACCTATATGTACAAAAATATTTATAGTAGATCTTTTTGTGGTGGCAAAGAATTGGAAATTGAGGAGATGCCTATCAATCGGGGAATGGCTGAAAATTGTAGTATATGACTGTGGTGGAATACTATTGTTTTATAGGAAATGACAAACAGGCTGCTTTCAGAAAAACCTTGAAAGACTTCTATCAACTGATGCCATGTGAAGTGAGAAGAACCAGGAGATCATTGTGCAAAGCAACAGTAATATTGTAACAATGATCAGCTGTGAAAGATTTAGCTATACTGATTAATATAAAGATCTAAGACAATTCCAAAAGACTCATAATGAAAAATAGTTTCCACACTCCAGAGAGAGAACTGATGAATTCAGTGTAAGTTACTTTTTTTTTGAAAAATGGCTAATATGGAAATATGTTTTGCATGATTTCACAAGTATAATTGATGTCATACAGTTTGCCTTCTTAATCCATGGAGGAGGAGTAGGCAGGGGGGAGAAAATTTGAAACTAAATTTTTTTAAATGACGTTAAAATAAACAATCATTTAAAAAACAATTTAATTTTTTTTTCAAAGAGAGGCATTACTTCTAAGAATAAGGAGGGAATTGCTCATGGGTACACTGGTAATTGTTTACCAGCCAGCTCTCCAGAAGGGTAAAATTTATGCACTGTACACTTTTAAGTTTAATCTGTATTATTAACATGTTCCTCATTGCTTTCTTAAGTCTAGACAATCAACCAAATAAAATAAACCCTGATTTATAGTATTTGCTGATTTCTGAGGTATAAATGCTTAGACTGAAAATTTAATAATCAGCTCCCAAATGGTTATACAAGCTGGCTCCAGCACATTCTTGGCATAGCCCCATTGTACTATGCCCTAGTCAGACTACATCTGGAGTACTGCCCTCAATTTTGAGTAGCACATTTTAGGACAGACATTGTTAGGCTACAGTATATGGAAGAAGGCAACCAAGTGCTGAAAGACTTCATGGTAATACTATATAAAAATGTACTGAAGGAAATTGTTCAAGTTAATCTAATTAAGAAAAGACTTGGGAGAAAAGAGATATGACAGCTCTCTCCAAGCATTTGAATGACTTTCATATGGAAAAAGAATGGAATTTGTTCTGATAGCCCTAAGGTAGGTTTAAAGAGAAAAATTTGGGTTTGATATAAAAGAGAAAATTTCTCAACAATTAGAGTTATCTAAAAGTAAATGGGCTGCCTCCGGAGGTGGTGTGTCCCTCCCTTCCTGGAAGTCTTCAAGAAAAGTCTAGATGGCTGTGGTGGTCTTCCTGGCTGGTTGTATTCTAGTGAAACAGTGCTGTAAGGCCAAAATGTGGGCCATGAATATGGGCCTCCCTTCTTAGATTCTTTACATCTGCTTGTTTGTTTGTTGTTTCTAAAGATTGGAAATGGCTAAAACTTTGTGAGTTTGAAAAGTGAAGAGAGAAAGCCAACAGGAGATTAGATGTGTACCCTAACCCCTTTCTGAGAAGACAAAAGGAAATCTGATTTCTCCCCAGTGATTGAGGCCTCCTCTTTATTATTGGTAACGGAAGCCCAGGAAGACAGACTATAGTCATACATCTCTAACTCAAAATTCTGGATACTTTTTTAAAAGCTTTCTCTCTATTTCCAAAATTACAGTATTCAAGAGACAGTCATGACAAAGGCTTCTCAGAATTCAGCTGAACTGAAAGGTACAGCTTTGAAAACTCAGAAAGCTCCACCTAAGAAAAGAAGAGATCTAAGGTGATACAAGTTTATCCAAGGCCTACATCATACGAATGAATGGGTCTCTGACAATAAGTAGATGGAGCTAGGCTTATGGAACTTCTTGAGTAGTAAGTAGACCACATAAAGGAATAGTAGAGGGCTGACCTTGGAGGCAGAAAAACTTGATATTAAATATTTTAAGTTAGAGAACACCTGATCTTCATTGTTAAGAGTAAATTCTTCACTGAGATTTCCCTATGCCAATGAAATCACAAGTCCCTTCCCTGTCTTTATCCCCTTGAATGCCAAGTTGAAGATTCTAGTCTTTATCAAATAGGCAGTGGGGAATGACTGGTGACTTTTGAGAGTTAGAGTGGTACGACAAAAATAATGTTTTCAGATGATTTATCAAGTTCCAAGGAAGTGGAATAGATACAAGCAGGAAGATACTGGAGTTAGGGAGAACAGTCATGAAACTGTTATCCAAGAATGAAATAATTAACTTTGGATAGCAGCAGTGATAATAGAAGAGTCAGGGCAAGTTTAAGAGCATTTTCAAAGGGATAGTTGACAATCAATAACTAAGGTGATACATTGGAAAAAAGCATAAAAAGACTCATGGATAACACCAAGATTTTGAGTCTGGGGGAATAGGATGGCAACGCTATTTGATAGAAAAAGGAAACTGGAGAGACAACACTTTGGTTGATTTTTTTTGTGGGTTAGGGAGATGAATAGTTCAGTTTTTAACATGTTGAATTTAAGATGATAAAAAACATCCTAGTAGCAATTGGAAATACAAGACTAAATTCACTTTAGATGGCTCAAAGCAAGAGATAATGGTTTGGATGACCGGCTTAGAGGTGACAGTAGTTCATTGAGAGAAACTACAGAGAACAAAGTGTAGAAAATCAAGGACTGAACTTAGGGAATGCCTAGAATTAGAGTCAAGAGGAAGAAAGAGAAACAGGGGAAAAATAGGGAAATAATAGGGATTTGATGACATTACATTAAAAAGGTTTTATACAAATGAAACAAATATAGCCAAGATCAGAAGGAAAGCAGAAAATTGGGGGAAAAACATTTATAGACAGTTTATCAGATAAAGGTCTCAAATCTAAAATATATAAAGAACTTTGTCAAATCTATAAGAATGTAAGTGATTCCCCAATTGATAAATGGTTAAAGGATATGAACAGGCAATTTTCCGATGAAGAAATCAAAACAATTCACAGTCATATGAAAAATGCTCTAAATCATTATTGATAAGAGAAATGCACAGCAAAACAACCTTGAGATACCATTTTACACCTACTAGATTTGCTAAAATGATAAAAGAGGAAAGTGACAAATGTTGTAGAGGACATGGAAAAATTGGTATTCTAATTCATTGTTGGTGGAATTATGAACTGACTCAACCATATGGAGAGCAATCTGGAATTATACCCAAAGAGTTATAAAACTGCCTATACCCTTTGACCCAGCAAAACCACTACTTAGTCTATTTCCAAAGACGATTAAAGAAAAAGGAAAAGTACCTGTAACTCTAAAATGTTTACAGTCACTTTCTTTGTGGTGGCAAAGAACTGGAAATTGTAAGGATGTCCATCAATTGGGGAATGGCTAAACAAGTTGTGGTGTATGATTGTGATGGAATGCTACTATACTATAAGAAATTATGAGCTCAATGATTTTAGAAAAAAGCATGGAAAGACTTGCACAAAATAATGAAGAGCAAAATGAGCAGAACCAAGAGAACATTGTATGCAGTAATCACAATATTGTTTTAAGAATGACTTTGAGTGAATAAGTCATTTAGTCCTGTGAAGGACGTATGAAGAAAGACACTATCTACATCCAGAGAAAGAACTGATAAATAGAAGTATGTGTAGAATAATTTTTTGTGAGTGTGTACATGTACTTGTCTCTAACGGTAGCCATCTCTGGGGGGGAGGGGAGAAGGGAAGGAAAAAGGGAAAAAAGAAATTTACATGATAATTTTGTTGTATATTTGAAAGAATTAGCAAGTTGTGCATAGTAGATTTGCAGTTTCATGTGCAGTCTCCTTTTTTTTGTTGTATTATGTTATGGAAATGCTTGTTTTCTTCCATAAATTAAAAATAAAATAAATATTTAAAAAGAAAGAATAGAGAGAGAGGTAGTGCCCAAAGCATAAGAATCATTATCATCAGGTAAGTCAAAATAGAAGGTAACTTCAAGGAATGAGCAGCCCTGAAAAGGTGAGAAAAATGGACTGAGAAAAGGTTACTGGATTTGACAAGAAAAAGGTCAATGAAGATCTTTAAGTATACAATTTTGATGGCATGTGGAGTGCAAAGGCATATTTCAGGCACTTGATGTTTCTGTTATTATTTAAAATTTTGTTTATATTTAAATGGTTTTTTGGCATACAGGTAAAATATTTATTGAAATTTAGGAAGAGGGAAAGGTTTTGAAGAAAATATAATGAGGTAAGTTTTTGCAGTTTGTGATATCCAATAGGCAATTGGAAATGTAAGATTGAAGGTTAGGAGAGGGTTAGGGCTGAACAAGTAGATCAGAGAGTAATCGGTATAAAGATAATTGAATCCATGGCAGCTGATGAAGTCACCAATAGAAACAGTATAAAAGAAGAAAAGAGGGCTCACAACACAGCCTGGGGAACTTCCAAGGTTAGTGGGCATGCCATGATGATCAGCTATCACAGGAGAATGGGGGCAGGGCATCAAACAGGTAGGAAGAGAGTTTAGGAGGGAGCAGTGTCACAAGTACCTAGAGAGAACAGAGAATCAAGGAGAAGAGGGTGATTGACATTGTTAAAGGCTGCAGAGAGGTCAAGAAAGCTAAGAACTGTGAAAAAGGCATTAAAGTTGGCAATATGAGATAATTGGTAACTAAATAGCATAGTGTTATTTCTATGAGTTCCCTGTATTTCAGTTTCCAAGTCTTCAGCATATTCCTACAGCTTCTAAACTCTCTGACTTGTAGCTAACTCATCTGTTCAGGTTAATTATGGACCATGTGGATAATGATTCCCTATAGCTAATCAGGTATCTCTTGTGGGTCTGACCAATAGATTATATTTACTTCTTGAAGCCTTTTCATTTCTGCCACCAGTAAGGATACCACTTTGCTTCACCTTGGGATTTTGCATGATAAGGTAATATCAAGGACTCAGATATCACTGACCTCATGACTGAATCATCATTTCCCAATCTTTTGGTATGCTCTATGCCTAAGACTTTAGGCAGCTCACCAATTGGTCAGCAAAGACCAATGGATAAGAATTTCCTGAGAACACACACAACACAGGGGCTCTGAAACACAAACATATAAGGAAAACTTCCTAGGTAAGTTCCACCAAAAGAAATGTCTCCTGGTTCTCTTCCTTTCCCTTCTTCCAGAACATCAGCTCTATATTTGCATCAATTTAGAAATACCATCTCAGAAGCATGGGTTCTCCTGATTTTTATATGATGCCTATAAGCAGGCTCAAAATAGAAAAGACGTTGATACATTTATAAATAACAAACTTAGCACCAAAGAAAAGAGATAAGAAGACACCTCCCCTCACATTTTCAGAGGTAGAAACATTTTATGTAAAGTCCAATTTCTTTTTTTTTAATGGATTGATTTATTTTACCAATTTTTCTTTCTCTTTTTTTCTTTTTTAATTTTTTCTCCATACACAAGGGGAAATCTAAGGTGTGTAAATACAAGAGATACCAATAAAATCCTAGTTTTTATGAAAAGAGAGCAATACTTCATTTGGCAGTACCTGTTGTCTTCCTCTTCCCACAGCTAAATGGCCCAGCCTTCTTGTTTGTGGTAACAAACTGTTGAAATGTTGCTGTTTCCCTTTCCCATGAAAACTTTTGATGACATGCCCTTTTTCAACTTCTCAAGAGTCTCCTATACTTACAGATAGCCAAGACACAGGAAAATATGGTAGACTCTTTATTGTGACCAATAGCCAAACTGATGCAGGCAGGCTATATGACCCCCTCCTAGGGCACTTCCCCAAAACTTAGAGTAGCTTCAGATTGGTTCTGAACACCTAGCCTGAGGAAAATCCCACTGTGGTTAGACCCCTACCAAGATTTCTGAACAGATTTCAACCTGGGAAGAGAATGGAACTGTGGAAAATAGAAATGAGCTGATGACCCAGAAGACCTCTGAGATAATTCTTAGCCCACAGTTCCCATAATGCCACCTCTGTGTTAACTCCTCCATATCCAAACTGTTGCCAAGGCCTACCAATTTCATCTTTGCCACACTCTCCCAAATACTGTAGTGCAGGCCTTCATCTCCTCACACTTTGATTACTTAATAGCCTGCTGTTGGTTTGGTCCTCCTCAATCCATTCTCTATTCAACACTAAAGTGATTTTCCTAAAAGGTGAATCTGGTCATGTCACCCACCTACTTCAATAAACTTTAGTGGTTTTCTATTGCCTCTAGGAACAAATGCAAAAATGCTCTGTTTGGCATTCAAAGTCCTTCATAACTTAGCCTCCTCCTACTTTTTACACATCACTCTCCTCAAAAGAATTCAGATATCACTGAGCTCCTGGCTTTTCTAGAAACAAGACACTCCATCTCTTGGCTTTTGGTATTGTTTCTAGCTGTCTCCCAGTCCTAAATGCTCTCCCTCCTCCACTCTGACTACTCATCTCCCTGGCTTCCTTTAAATCCCAACTAAAATTCCACCTGAAATTAAGAGAGTTTGGGGCAAAAGACAGTTCCTGCCCCTTTTTGTATTCCCGGTACTTAGCACAATGTCTGGCATATAGCAGGTGCTTAATAAATGTTTATTGAATTTAATTGAATTAACTCAGTATAACCTGGAACCAATTTAAAACCTGCATTCCTCAGACGGCTCAGAAAGTCATAAGACTGATTTATAATCTAGGAAGTAGGGTAGGGGCAGCCCCCAGAACTAGAAGCATTGCCGGACATCGAGTGCAAGACTCTTTGTCCCTAGGGGGCTGGGAGATCCATGTGTCTTCATGCTGGTATGTCCTGGCTCCCCTTTAGGTATATCAATTATATTCCCATACCTGCAGGTGATGTTTTCCTATTTCCATAGCCAAGCTGTCGGTCTAATAAAATATCCATATACATTAGTACATTCATTCTCATTCATTTGGATTGCAAGATGTCTGTTATAGTCACCATGCTCCTGAGGCTGTAGATGCCAAAGCCCTGATAAACTGAGCTAATCCACCTGAAAAACACTACCAATGACAGCCCTTCTGCAGGAAGCCCCTTCTCGGTGACAGTGATGCTATATTGACCCCATATGGCTCTGCACAGAGAACTCGATCTATTCACATGGATATTCCTCAACCAAGAATAGCTGCAAGCAAAAGAAAAAAAATACATGGAATTCAAAAGCATTTCTAGCTGCCAGGAAGACAGACTGTGGAGCAGCAGGTGCCCAGGAAACCCAAGGCAGCCCACTGCCGACTAGCCAAGCAGTGCATGCAGAACAAGACTTTCATTTGGAAAAAATAAATAAATGTTTAAAATGGAGTCTTTTTTTTTCATATTCAACATTTATTTTTGTCTTTACCTCCATTGCCCTCAAGGTCTAAAGCATGCGGGTTGCTCTCAATTATTTCAACCCACCTGAAAAGGCAGTAACTTAGACTGTAGAATCAGACTGTCATGCTATAGACAACTAGTCAGGGCAGTATGAAATCTCTTTATATTAAATTCGGCAAATGAAATCTCATGGGAGATGTGCAGTGCAGTGGACCAAGCACTGGGTTTGAAAAAAGTTAGAAGACAGGTTTGGGACACGGCTCTCCTACCTGTCAGCTATGGGACCTCAGGTAAAAGTCATTTTAATATCTCTGAGCCTTTGTTTCATCATCTTCAAAACGAGGATAATAATTGCATTATCTAATGATAATAAGTGACATCTGGACTTTGCCACTCACCCAGTCCCCGCTCCTGTTGGACCCCCTGGCATTTCATCTGTCCTCTAGCCCCAGGGGTGTGCTGAAGCAAGCTTGAAAGGCTCTACAGAATCAATTGTTAAATTTTCTGTGTGAGCATTTACACCTTAGAAAACAGAAAATGCTACCAATAAGGTCTTAAATTTTTGTTTTGTTGATTACCTAGACCCAAGAAACTATTCAAAATGCAGATTAAGCATATATCATAGCTTGTGTTTACCAGCCCTGGCTCTAGCTAAGCCTTCCTATAAGTATTTTCTTTCTGTTTTTCACTTTTGAGATGCAGAGTACCCTAGCAGATGGAAAACAAAGTTCAAAACCTACCCCTGACACATACTTGCCTAGTGATCCAAGGGTAAGGTGTTTCATCTTTAAATATCCCAGGCAGCTCTTTAAGAATAAAAGTTGCAGAGCAGGTTCTCAACCTTTTTTGGTCTTATAGTCCTTTTATATTCTTTAAAATTATGAAGGACCCCCAAAAGCTTTCATGAATGTGGGTTATAATTGTGTTGGTAGAGGGAGGTCTCTCTACCAAAGAAAGCAGAGGTCTGGGCTAAATAAATAATAATTTGCATTTGTATAATACTGTAAAGTTTACAAAATGTTTCCCAACAAGCCTCCAGGGATGGTATTGCGTGTCTCATTACCCCCACTTTGTAAGTGAGGAAAATGGGGTTGAGAGAGCTTGTGATTTGGCCATGGCCATGATGGATATATGAAGTAAAATTTGAACCCAGGTCTTTATGGCACCAAGTCCAGCATTCTTTCCATTACAGTAGTCTATCTATCCAATAGGAACATCATTGGGTCAATTGTCAATAATTGCATATAAATGTGAGCTATTTTTACTGAGGGAGAGTAAATGGTGATATCATCAGTACAGGATAAAAAACATCCTAGGACTAAGATGAAGAAAATGAAGGCTATTCTCTTGAAAAGAAGGGAGGAGAACTGATATCTCTGCAGAACAGAGGCATGGTTATGACCATCAGGGAGAAGTGAACAAGAAAAATGATCACTGAGGAGTCAGAGTTGGTAGCAGGAAAGAACAAATGTTGGGTACCCAAAAATGTCATTGTTAAGTAAAATTATGCAAGAAATGTTAAAAATACTTTAAAGAAGAAAAGGCAGAATGTCTAATACAGATCAAGCTATGACTATAGGCATTATAGAAAGACAATGGTTTTATTAATTCTATATATTTTTATGTTCTGGATATCTGTATGTTTGCCAGCAGTTATGCAGAAAAGCATAATAATAAAAAATCATGTAAATCAATAGCATCACTTGAGGATTCTGGTTTGAAGGTCCACTCAAAATACCACTTAAACTAAGACAGAGTAGCTAATGCGTTAAGTCTTTCATTACTGACTGTACACATAATTTTAAAGACTTTAACTGTTACAGAGGGTTAATCATAGGAGTTCCCTAATCAGCTTGATGAGATTACAGAGAGATGTATTTTTATACAGGCTTGGCTGTTAGGGATGGATCAATCGACTTGAACTGTTATGAATAGAATAGGGATGAATCAATTGGCTTAGACTTTTGTGGTTTAGAACCACCTCTTGGTTCTTGATCTTTTTCAGAGAACACTGACATCTGGACTCACTAAATAGATTCCATACTTGCTGCCTTAGCATCCTGGAAAACCCTGTAACCTAAGGTTCTTATCTCCTGATTGGTGATTCCCTCCCTAAGACCACATTTTAGGAAATACTCCAGTTACAAATCACCTCACTCATGCCTCAACTCTACCCAGACATCTCATCTTTCTCCACATTTTCCACAGTGCCCCTATGTGAGTACCCTACATCCCCCACCCAGCTTTCTAGCTCCCCCTGTTATATTGTTCCCCACACACACGTTAAACTATAAGCTCTTGGAGGGTAGGAATTATCTTTCTTGTTTGTTTTTGTATTACCAACATTTGGTACAATGCCTGATGTATAGCAAGTACTTCCTAAGTTCTCTATTTATCCAGACTGAGAATTAATTATTTATAAGAAACCAAAACTCTTAATAGAGCTGGGCTCAGGAATTGAAAGAATTGATAAAGTTTATATATTTGTGCTGCTTAACCTCCTTCCTCACTACTCTGGGGGCCTTTGGTGTCATCTTTGAAGTTACATATACTCTCATCCACATGCCCAAAGAAGTAGAATTATCTGAACTATGAGTTTCTGAACCTAGTCATAGAGAGATGGGGGGTAGAATGCACCTAAAAAGAGAGTCACTGGGATATTGAATGAAATGCCTTTCTAATACCTTCAAGTTGATTTACCTTCTGAGGGAAGTCAAAAGCACAAGGTGGCATGGTAAGTTTGAAGTACTATATAGATGCCTAGAGAGTCACTAGAGAGGAAGGAGGACTGCATCAACTTTGATGTACTAGTGTTTATGAGTCTTTTTTATTTCTTCCATTTCTGCATGATGAAATTAAGACTGCCCTATGCCTGATAGGCTCTATTAGCTTAAATACTTGCACAGGACCTGGTTGGTCCTTTTATCTATGTTTTATAGAAATCTAGATAAAAGCTATAATCTGTGACTCCCACAAGAAACTCTGGAAGGAGACAAAATGAGTCAGATGTATTATGTTGGTACAACTTCTGAGCTTGAACCCAATCCATTCTGAGCCAAACCTGTATTACAAACCTTTTCTATTTCATTTTATCCCAGGCATTTTCATCTTCAATTCCACAAAATTCACTCCTCAAAAAGGACATATAATTTTCTGGACCTATCTTTAGGTAGTACTATATTTTTCTTATTCATCGTCATTAGATAAGTCAGAATTAAGAAAAAAATTAGCTGGAATGGTGCTTTCAGGATAATCTACTATGACTTTTTTACAAATGAGAGAAGATGTAGCTCAGGAAAGTTGAGAAACTTACTCAACATCACACAAATAGTGACATAGCCAGGACTAAAATTAAAGCCCCTTTACTCCCAGTCTGGTGTTTATTACACTCATTTCTGTCTTTCAAGAATATACTTACACTGTTTCCTTGGAAGAGGTCAAGACCAGCAAGACACTAAAGCTGAAAGTCATCCATAAAGCATTCTACTACCTACAAAAGGCAAACTATCTTCCAGAAGCAAGGGCCCTGAAACAATCAGGGCCAAAGGGTTGATTATCACCAGAAGGAAAGAGGCAAGAAGCATGTCCAGGGTCTGGAGATATACATTGGTAATGTAAGAGAAGAAGACTCCAAAATAATAAATAGGCAAATGTTCCCAGAAATACAAATGGGTTTGAATTGATTCCCATAAATAGTGTATTTCCAAATTTCACTCATTTGGTACCTGCCACTTTTTGGAGCCCTGACATTTAACGTTAATTCTATCTGCCATTGATGATCTTCACCAGCTTCAGCTGTGGACAGCTCCCAGCTACAGCTGTTTTCCCAGCAATTTCCACATAAGAAACAGCAGTTAACACAGCACATCATAAGTCTCTGCCTTGCTTTTCTATCGTGTTCCCCTTCTGTCCCTGTCATGTTGTTTCTCCTTTCCTCCTCTTCTTTTCTTTTCCCTTTCCTATACTGTACTTTGACTCAATTTAAAAAAGAAAAAAAGAAAAGACCCGATCAAATTGAAAGTAAGCCAGAAATATGTTTGACCCTCAGATCAAACACATTTTATTGGCAACATTAACAAATAAAATTATATGCAAATAATGTGTATGGACTGATTATGAAAACCAGAACCAATGTTACTTCCATTTCTTCCTACCCTTCCTCAAAGTTATATTATTTCATTTATGAATGTTTGGAATTTTCACTAAGAATGCATGGATGATGACTGAGAAAAGGTCCAGGGAAACACTGAGTTATTCAGGGTAATCAGTTCTCTATATTACAACCATTATCTATAGCAACTTTTACTTTTGAAATTGACAAAGCTATTCTCTGCTTTATTATTTACTTTGCCTTCATTATATACTTTTACCCATCTCAATTCTTTATTCACTCTTCATCTACAAAAGATTTTTGATTTTGAGTAACAATAGAACTTAGAAGTCTTTTAGTCTAATTCCATTTTATAGATGAGGTAACTGAGGCCCAGAAATATTAAGTGACTTGCTGAAGTGGCAAAGACAGGATTTGAACTTGAATCCAGGCCTTTCTCAAATAAAATCTAGCACTCTTTAGATCACATCTTTCATGTCTTCATGACCAATTGAGAAGGCTAAAATTCCATATGTTAGTTTTCATTCCAAAAGAGGTTGTGAAGTTTCTCACCTCATGACTCTACTGAAAATTCTCTTTACGAGGTTAGCAATGATACCATACTTGTTAAATCTACTGTTCTTAGTCCACATTCTTCCTTACCTTTCTGTAACATTTGACGCTATTGACCGTCTGCTCATAAACACTCTTCCCTTTTGTGACACCACTCCCTTCTGGTTTTCTCCTCAGTCTCCATTTCTAAATCATCAACCAAGTCTTGCTCCTTCACTATGGGTATCACCCAAAGCACTGACTCAGGCAGTTGTTTCCACATGCTTTCATGAAGATCTAATTTGGTTATCACCTCTATGTAGATAACTGAGATCCATATGCCCAGGCTGAATTTCTCTCCTTACTTCTAGTTCCACATCACCAATTGCCTGCTGAAAAACTCCAGTTGTCCAATGGACATCTCAAACTCACTAACTTCAAAACTGAGATTCAGAGAAGGCAAATAGCCTATTTAAGTGCTGTGTTGTTAGCAAACAGCAGACCTGAGACTAAAATCCAAATACTCCCATTCCTAGTCTCTTTACACTATATTCAACAGTGTCAGTCAACTACACTTTATTGTTACACCATGCAGATTCATACAATTACAATTTCCTTCATAGGGAAATGGACTTAATATTCTCCAAATGTGTATTTACATTACACAAAACACAGACACAAAAGTGTTGCTCTTTTTTATATACTTCTATGCCATACATATTTAGTAGAATTGAGAACCAACTTCCTATGCACTACAGCATGTTCCATTGAATGACCATGAGAGGACTGAATCGATAGGAAAATCCCTTGTGTTATGGAATCTGGAAACACCTCCTGACGCAGTCCTAGTTTGTGTCCCACAGAGGGGGATATAGGCATAAGCCAGCATTACAAGCAAACAAATCTAGCCCATTAAAATTACATATAAGAAACAATGGAGAAAATAAATCTGGGTCCTAAATAACACAGGATACACATTCCAGGAGGCTCTATCAACAACTGTTTTGAAAGTTGATTTCTAACATAGTCATATTTAAAATCATTTTAATGTACAAATGCCTGACAAGAACTGGAAGTGCAACCTATCACCCTGGGGGAAGAAAGATAAAATAAATGCAGATTAAAAAGGACTTGAATTTCTTTAAAGCCCTCAGAAATGTTACCATTTAGTAATGACATTCCCTATCCATTTGACCCCAGCTTGACATACTGAATTGCTCTGAACAGCTGTGGCCAGGCACCGAAGTCCTACTTCTTAACTCTTGCTTCTCTAATTTGCACACAAGATGAACATTAAAGGAATGCTAAGGCTCTAAAAAGACACAAAGAAAAAAGCAAATTCGTAAGTAATTATAAAGCCCACGTCTAGCAGTGCAAGAAGGTTACCAACATTTCTCAGCTAACTTTGATAGCATTGTGCGTGGAAATAACTCAGTCTTTGAGATAATGACTCTTCTTCCCTGATTGAAGGATAAAGACTTCTTATATCCTGAACTTGTGTTCCCCATCTAAAAAGTGAAGGGTGCCACTTGCTGGCAGGCTGGCTGGCCACTGTGACAAGGACAGCACAATAAGGCACATGAAAGCAATATTCTGTTATTTTTATAGAATTCTGGACTTGAGTTAGGGCTACTTAGAAGACAAGTCCAACCTTCTTCTAGGTGAGAAAAACTAAAACCCAAAGATGGGAAATTACTTGTCCAAGTCACACAGATAGCTAGAGGTGGGGTCAGGCTTCACCCCCAAGGCCTCTGACTCCTAAACATGTACTCATTAGATTTTACCAAGATAGCCAATAAGATGAAGGTAGAAAATAATTAATCAGGTTGAGCATCCGTAATTATTAATCAGTCATTCAACAAACATTAAGATTCTGCTATTTGTCAAGCATTGTGCTAGGCTCTGGGAAATCAAAGACAAACTAGCTGCTGAACTCAAGAAACTTACATTCTATCAAAGGATGCCTGTTGCTCTTCACACAAAATACCCTATCACCTGGGTCTGTGCCTTTGGCCTGCTTGTTATCCATTTCTGGCCTGAATTCCTTTCTCCCTTCCAACTCATAAAATCCCTTACTTCATTCAGGGCTCAGCTCAAATACTACTTCTACATTGAAACCATTCCTGATCCCCCACTCCCTGCCATTGGCTAGCATCCTCAAACATCACTTTGCATTTACTCTATATCTATTGTGTATATGTACATACTGTCTTAAAGAGTTTCCTGCGGGGTACTGAGAAGTTGCGACTTTTCCAGGGTTGTACAGCTAATGGTAAAAGACAGGCCTCAAGCCGGTAGGCGAATTAAGGGCATGTCTACCCCAAGTATGAGAAGACTTTCCCCAGTAAAATGGGTATATGAGAACAATTTGTTCCAATGGCTATAAAGGCAGCTGAAGCAAGTGCTTAGAACTTGGTCAAGCATGAAAGGTCATCCACTACATCCTGGGCCATCATCAGTCATTGGTAATGCAGGGAGAGTGAGGCTGATGACTTTGAGCAACTCTGCCTCACTTAAATCCAATTCACTCAAAAGCCAAGACATCACCAGCTGTATCACTGATCCTCTTTTGAAGGAAGAGCAACAGTCTGGAGGCAGGATCAGAATTCAGATCTGAGAAGCCAGTTCAATATTTGATATCACTGTCTTTCACTGTGATTACTAATAATGCCTTACATTTATATAATGCATTACTGTCCCCAAATATTTTATAAATAATATCTTGCTTGATAATCCACAGTCTTGAGAGTTGTTGCACAGTTAGCCTATTTTATAGATGAGGAAACTGAAATTCAGTGAGTTTAAATGACTTGCCCAAGGTCATACAAATCCAGCTTTCTTTCTACTACGACATTTTGTGTTATTAATATATTCAGTTTTTAAAGGGTTTTTTTACTAATTCTCAAGATAATATCTAGAAAAATAGGTCTTTATTTAAATATGATTGTATAATTGATGGGTTGGCTCAATCATATAGTGAAAGTAAGGGATGGTCAGGGGATGGCCCATATGTTCCCCTAGCATGCTCACTATCCATGTGATCTTGGGCAAGCAAGTTGGTTATCCTGCTCAAGCCTCAGTTTCATCTGTAAACTAAAGAGTTTCTGTTGATGGCTTCTGAAGCCCCTTCTGGCTCTAGATCTATGATCCTGTGATCCATTCTCTTTGACCCTTTATCCAGACAATCTCTGGAGGTCTAGAGAAAGGACTCCAGGACACTGGGACACATGCCAATAGAGGATTTGTAGAAGAGCAAGAATCACACAAGAATAGTAGTCAGGGATGGGTTGTTATCTTCACCAGTGGAAGGAATATCTACACCAGGGAGATCAGAAGTACACCAAAGTATGCAACAAATAAAGAAGTAGATGAACCTCAACTTATTCAATTCCATTCCCTTAGAATAAATTCCTAATATTCACTCAGAGTTAAATAGTACAGCTTATACTAACTAGGTCATCCCTTCTGGTCAGCAGCCATAAAAGAGCATTTACTCTGCCCAGTCACTGTGTCCTTGGTTCAGCTGCTTAACAACAGTGTTTGCTGTGACACTAGCCATTAGGTAAGGAAAACTTCCAAAAGTCAAGCTGGTATATTTACCTTTATCTTTGGAAATGTCTGCTGCTTTCATTGAACAGGCTCTGATGAAGCAGGATTTTTTCCTCCTTAGCTGGCTCCCTACTTAATTCCCAACAAAGCTGTACCTATGGACAGAAAGATGTTAGGATCCTAGAGCTATAGAATCTTAAGGTTGAAAGGGCCACCTACTCCAATCAATAATGTATATGATATCCCCAACAAGTGGCCATTCAACTTCTTCTTAATCACCTCCAGTGATGGGGAACTCACTACCTTTTAAGAAATAGACATCTATGGTCAGCTCTAATTGTTAGGAGATTTTTCTAATCATTCTAAAGATGGCAGCTAAATATCTCCCACCAATTTCCTTGTAAGCATTTGCTCGACTAGAGAAAACCTGGCTCATATCTCTTGTGTAAAAGTGTAAAATCCCCTCTTCCTTGCCACATCTTTCTCTAGAATTTGCTCTATGATTCAGCATTCTGTTCCCATTTGTAGCTCATAGCACAGCACTCTATCGAGTGCTGGATCTGAAGTCAGGAAGATCTGTGTTCAAATGTGGCCTCAGACACTTTCTGGCTATGTGACCTTATATAAATCACTTCACTTCTGTTTGCTTCAGTTTCCTCAACCAGAAAATTGGGTTAGTAGTAGTACATACCTCACAGAATTGTTGTGAGGATCAAATGAGATAATATTTGTTTTTAAAAGCGCTTAGCACAGTGTCTGGCACAAAGTTGGCTCTATATAATTGTTACTTCTTTCTTTTCTCTCCTATGAATCTGTACTCCAAAAGGTAAGGGAAGTTAATGGGATCCCAATGGGATCATCAGAAATAGAAGGGATCTTAGAGGTCATCTAGACAACCACCTCATTTTACAGGGAAAGAAACTGAGGCCTAATAATGTTAAGTGACTTGCCTGAGGTCAAACAACTTGTCACTCAGTGGCAGACTCGAGCTTAGAATCCAGTTTTTCTGGCTGATAGCCTCATGCTCCTGCCAATAAACTTCACTGACAGCTTTATTTGGTACCTCAGCATATTTCTTCAGACAGATTTCTCTTTTGTGTGATGTTAAACATTTTTGAATGCATAGACCCCAACAAAACATAACAATATTTTAAAACAAGCATAACAGGATAGGTCCTTTAAAATTGGTATTAAAATTGGCCTAATAAAAGCCATGGAAGTAACATCAGAATGTTAATGACCAAATGGCACATACATCATTCTTGTTATTGGAGGAATTTCTAACAGGCGAAGGAGATTAGTGGAAAATATTTAATATGGACAATTTCTATTGTTCTTACACTGTGAATGTGTTTCAGTGGAAAGGACCTTCTAGTTAGGATCAGAAGACCTGGGGTTAGAACCCAGCCCTGCTACTTACCAACATCATGATGTTGGGCAAGTTACCCCTTAAAATGACCCCCAACTTCCACATATTAAAATGAAGACAATGAAATTTATTCAAGAGGGTGTAATTGAGCCAATCACCTCTACCCACTTAAGTAATTAACTCTAGCCCAGATACTTCTACCAGGTGAGAATGCCTCTATTGAATGAATCCCCCCAATCAAAGCTATTAAACTAATGTATGCACAATCATGCTTCGTGGATTTTGTATAAAGTAGCAAGTGACTCAGAACCTGGTCAAAATATGGTGGCAAGCCAGGAGAGAGAGCAGTTCCAGCCAAGGCCCTCAGGAGGATATGGAGAAGAGAGTTGAAAAGAAATGGAAAGTTGGAGCTCAAGAGACAGATTGAGAGGACCCAAAGAGCTGAACAGGAAAGAATTAACAATACAGGGACAACAGGAGAAAGGAAAAATGACGAGTATGACTAAGCTGTGGCAGAGCTGGGAGAGACTGAGGGGGACCATTGATTCTATAGACATCTTGAAGCTGAAGGCTTGGGCTGAAGGATCCAATTGTTCCCATCTCTCCAAATGAAGGAAATTTAAAGAAATGATCTGTTCTTTCTTCAAATACCCGCTACCCTGTACCTGTCTATTAACAAATAATTTAACACATCATCCCCCTTTCTTTATCCAAACATTTCCAGCAACATGAATTTTTGCTCAACCATAAAGAGGCCAGGGGCTAGCTAGAGATAAATATAAATTTAAATTAAGGCAGAGAGCCAAAGCTGTCTGGAACATTAGGACTTTTTCTAACTGGAGGCTCTGAGAAATTGTGATGGTTGTGATTGTGCTCCTAATCTTTTTTTGTCTAGTATAAACTCAATAATACAGCAGAGGAAGAAAACACATAGACCAAAAGGGCCATTATTTTGTCTCTAGGCTAAAAAAAATGAGCTAATTGTTGTAATAAGGTGTGGCTGATTAAATCTCAAGAAAAAAATAATTAGGTAAGAAGAGATATCCTTCATAGCAATAACTGTATCTACCAATATTACAGTTACACAACTACCTCACAGAGTTGTTATACAGAAAATGTTTTATTAATTTGCAAAGTGATACAAGTGTGAAATGTGAACTAAGGGATTTGTTTTCTGGTCCCTGTGGTTCATGAATGTGCTCCCCAAGTGGATCACAAACTTCTGAAACATAGTCTATGTGAGTTCTACATTCAGCCTATCCTCTCTTCTTCACCTAACACAGTAGAACTAAATAAATACTGAATGAATGAAACATCTTTTTTCACTTCAGCCATCTTCTTGCCTTCTATCCTGTTTTGAGTTTACCCTCCTCTCCATCCATGTATTAAAGTGCTAGAATAATAATTATATCAGTTTTGACATTGCTAATGGAAAGACTGTTGTGCAACAGTTTTGGAGAAAGAACAGATAATTTATTGTAATTTCTTTCCATCCTTGAAGCAGTGGGTACAACTACTGGCATCAGCTCTCTCCTATAGATCCATTCACCATTCCTGTGACTTTCCAGACCACAACACCCTTCCTGGACACAACTTCCCCATATGTGTTGTCTCCCTCATTAGAATGTAAGATCCTGAAGACAAGGATTTTCTTGATTTTGTTTTTTGTATCCTAGTACTTAAAACAATTAAGTCAACACTTAATAAATGCCTTTTCATCCATCCATCCATTCATTTATTTAATCACTCATTCATTCATATATTATTCAATAACTATTCATAGTTTTACACCACAGAGTTAAATCTAAAAATTGTCCATAGCAACATCAGGGAATACCAAACATCTGCTTGATCTCTAGCTCCAATAATTTAATGATGATTATGTAGCTAAAATGGGTGTGTCTTACTGATGGCCTGCCACAAGTTGTTTAGTGAGTTGGAAGGATTTGCCATGGCAGTTCATGTTATAGTGACTGCCAATAGGTAGCATACTAGAAGCATCCTGTTCAGAATCACACCTCTGATACATGTCTGTGGGACCCTGAGTAAGTCCCTTAACATCACAGTGCTATAGGCAATTCTTCAGGACTAAAAGTTGACAACAATGTATGCATCAGAATTTGTCAAAAAAATTTTTTTCCTCTTTTAAGGAAAATGTCATCTTTTCAGAGTTTCCCATGCCATTTAAATCACAGATCCAGCACCTATTCCTATATACCAGACATTGTCTCAAACATGGTTAAAATGACTTACAAATGAACTGTGGTGACTTGAAAACAGTGACTTGAGAAATAACTGACTGTGACCCTGGAGGTTGTAGCACCTCATATATTATATCAATGGACATATTATACTTTACAATTACCTTATTTTATTAAGATATAAAATTAGTCCTAAAACCAGAGAATGCCACTGGAGGAAGTCACATAACCATGTTGGCTGCTACAAATAGATATGTGTTATCTAATCTCAACTGGGCCCTCACCTCTGCACAGCAATCCTTCTAGTCCTCCCTAGTTAACATTCCTTCAAAATTAAAAAAAATAATAATTTTAATTAATGTTTATTTTATTTTTTATCCTCATATTCTTCCTCCCCCCCACCACCACTCCTATTGAGAATATAAGAGAAGTAAAACAGCTGTTACAAACATGTATATTCAAGCAAAACAAATTCAAGTCCAAGGAAAAAACATGTCTTGATCTAGACTCTAAGTCCATCAGTTCTCTCTCAGGAAGTGGTTCGCATGTTTTATCAAGTCCTCTGGAATTGTGGTTGGTTATTGTGCTGATTGAAGTTTCTAAATATTTCAAAGTTGTCTTTACAATATTGCTATTATTGTGTAAATTGTTCTTCCAGTTCTGCATCAGTTCAAATAGGTCTTCCCAGATTTATCTGAAATCATTCTATCACATACATACACCATACGCTCTCCAGCCATTCCTTAATAGATGGATTATCCCCTCAGTTTCTAATCCTTTGCCACCACAAAAAAAAAGCTATTATAAGCATTTTTTGTACATTTGGGTTCTTTTCCCCTTTCTTTGATCTCTTTGAGCTGTGAGCTAGTAGGGATATTGCTGGGTCAAAGGGTAAAAATAATGTAATAATATTTTTTGCATGCTTCCAAACTGTTTTACAGAATGACTGATCTAGTTTATTCTGTATTAACGTAACTATTTTCCCACAGCCTCTTCAGCATTTGTTGTTTTCCCTTTTTTGTCAATTTTGTATATCTTATGGATATGAGGTAGAAGCTCAGAATTGTTTTAATTTGCATTTCCCTGTTAGTGATTTTGAACATGTTTCTATATGGTAATTGATAGTTTGAATTTCTTCCTCTGAAAACTAACTATGCATGTCCTGTGACCTTTATCAATTAGGGAATAGCTCTTATTCTTACAAATTTTAATCAGTTCCTTATAAATCCTATAAATAAGTCCTTTGTTGGAAAAACTTGCTGAAAAGATTTTTCTCCCACTTATCTGCTTCTCTTCTAATTGTAGCTGTATTGGCTTTGTTTGTGCAAGTGCTTTTTAATTTCATATAGTAAGGATTGTCCATTTTACCTTCTGTGATCCTATATCATTTTTAGTCATGAACTCTTCACCATCCACAGACCTAATATGTAATTTCCTCCTTATTCCTCTAACCCTATTATGTCACCCCTTATATATGTCATACACACCTTTGAATTTTGTCTTGATACGCGGTATGAGATATTGGCCTTTACATATTTTCTTCCAGATTGCTTTCCGGTTTTGCCAATAGATTTTGTCAAATAGTAAATTATTGCCCCAGCCACGGTAATCTTTTGGTTGTTCAAACACTAGAGTACTGTGCACATTTGCTTCTGTGAAATTGTGTGCACAACCTGTTCCACTGTGGATCAACCTCTTTATTTCTTCACCATTAACAAATTGTTTTAGTGATTCCTGCTTTGTAGTATATATTGAGAACTAGTATTGATAGGCTCCCTTCCTTCTCATTTTTTCTTGACCTTTCATTCTTCCAAATGAAATTCATGATTATTTTTCTATAAAGCTGCACAAAATAATCCTTTTGTAGTTTGATTGTCATGACACTGAATAATTTGAATAGTAATGTCATTTTTTTTTACATTGGCTCACCCTATCCATGAACAATTAATATTTCTCCAATTTTTTCTTTACTTCTAACTTTATTTGCATAAAGGGTGTATGTGATTGTGTCCACTTAATTCCCCCATGTGTCTTGTTGGGTAGACTCCCAAGTATTTTAACACTTTCTGAGAATGAAACTTCTCTTTCTATCTCTTTCTGCTGGATTTTATATGTAATATACAGAGATACTTATGATTTAAGTGGGTTTATTTTACATCCTTCAACTTTATTGACGTTGTTAATTATTTCAGTTAGTTTTTAGCCAGTTCTCTGGGATTCTCTAAGTCAAACATCATCTGCAAAAAGTGATCGTTTTGTTTGGTTTTTTGCCTGTGTCTATTCCTTCAATTTCTTATTCCTATGATAATTGTAGCTAGCATTTCTAGCACTATATTGACTTTGAATTCTTGTGTTTCTGTATCCATGGCCAGCTTTAGATCAATTACATTATGCTGCCTCTCAAAGCTCTTGAAATATTAGTTTAAATAGATATGGAAACCTGAAGATCTGCAATTTTTGTCATCTTATATTTTCACCCTCAATACTTCAATGCCAAATGATATCATCTTATAATATCATTAACTCATTAGGGATATTTAAGACACTTTATAAAATTTAGTATATTTGAGATCCCTTAGAAAAATCTCCATTCTAAGCTTCAAGGCCTAGATTTTCTTCTGCCCATGAGACAGAGTCAAGGTAAGAAATGTCATCCATGGAGGATCACACACCAGTTACAAAGTCCATACAAAATGAAGCCAATATGAAGCCATCTCTTAACTTCTATCTTTTAGGACCTAGTCAAAGAATTAATGGCCTTCATGAATAAAGCAGACACCAAAAGCAGAAATCAATCTGGCTTCCCACCAAATAACCCAACAATAAGCCAATTTTAATTTTTTAAAAAAATCTTCAAAAATTCACCTGTGTAGACCCTATTCTCAAAATTAGATTCTTTATCATTAATTAGAAAGTAGGACTAAATGATCCCTAAGGTCTTTTACTACTATAAATTCTACAATAGCATGACCTGAACTTCTGGTCTATTCACACTTCTTTCTGGGAAGCTGCACATTCCACTCCTTAATAGTGTATAAAAGAAATCTAGTCTCAGAGGAGTACTCTAAGGTTGGTAACTAGAAGACAGAAAATGCCTAATGGTCCCATGTTATTTGTTTTCTCCTGTTTGGATAAAGTGGCAAATATCACTTGACTGGCTAGCTAAAATATTCATCATTAGTTTCTTTCCCTTATAGAGAAAATAGCCCTTACAGTAATTCTTCCTCTACTATATAAATTCCAAATGCTACCATAGCAGAATTATGAAATAAAAATGAATGCTTTTAAAAGCATTTATGGAGATGGGGGAATAAATGATAGAATTTTCTTATATTTCTTGTATATGCAGATAACAGATACATTTAATGCAAGAAGGAAATAGAATTTTAATAGAATTTTTAACTAAAGATCTTGAAACAAAACTAGACATACATTTTAATTGAATTTCTGGCTCAAATTACAGCAAACCATTATAAATCATTAGGAATCAGTTTTAAAACTGCTTTCACTTTTCCCCCGTATTACAAACACAGAGGTAAGCTTTTACAGCTCCAGATAAGTGTTAATAAATTACCCGAATTTCAAAATTAATGGCTGCCCGGCTGCTTTGGGGAGATATCATTGTGTTTCATGAATATTTTGATTTTGTGATTAGATCAAAATGCACTGAATTCCTAAACAGTCATAACCAAGGTCTGCTGATCATAAACTGTTCTTTTTTAATAAATTATATTCCTCACAAATCTGCTGATATAGAATAATTAGAAATTGGTTGCCTGCATTTACTGTAATATTTGCATGACTTTAGATCTCCACCTACTGATCTAGAGGCTGGCAGGAAATGTTCATTTTGTACATTTCTAAATATACCTTTTGCCTGCAGAGATAATGGTTTATATTGTGATGTTAAGAAGGTTTTTATTTGCAAAAAAAAAGAGGTGTCACTTGCCAGTTCTGGAAGACATTGATTAGGCAGTTTATGTCATTCCTATTCAGAACTTATTATTTACAGCATTCCTGTTTCCTCTCCTTTGTAGGAGATAAAGATCTGTATCTTGTAAACTGCTTAAAGTGAGTCTATTTTTTCTTTTTTAGGAAGTCTCAAAATACAATTTATAGAATGCAAATCTCCTGGAATGGAATGTAAACTGAGTAAAACACAGCACAGCAATCTAAAGTGATATCTCAAAATAGACTCTTTAAATTAAGAGGTGTACAAACAGTTACACTATGGACAGAAAGGCAAAGAGCCCAGCCATTCTTCCCCCATGCAATTGCACAGCCATCTGAATTTATGCCCATAAAACACATGTTCTGAGTATATGGCAATTAAGTGTGATTGCTGTGGGGAAACTACTCCTCATCTATGTATGTAAGCTCAGCTTTTGTTCCTCTGTACCCCCATAGATCTCCAGCAAAGTAAGGTGATTCCACTGACCAGGTGAAACATTCACTTATTTGAAATCCTCAATGTAGTTCTTTGAGTTATGCGAGTGGCCAAGGGCACTGCAACCATAAATTTTAGGTTTCTAATCATAACCTTCTAATATTGGATCCCTAGAAAGAACTAAAATTAACCTGCCTATGTCCTTCAATGACAGAATTTCATTCAGCGGACTCTGTCAACAACTCTGTCAGGGTTCCAAAGGAAGAAGAGAATCATTAGTGTTGCCATTTTGCTTCTTGGGTTATGGAATCAACAGTTTCCGTTGAACCTTCCTTTGCTCAGAGAAGATTACTCACTCCCAGAAGAATTAACTGCCTGCCACAGTGTTTTAAGGCACTCTGTGAACTTTCAGGCTGAGGACAGCTCCACCCAACCAAGTCCATGGTTATTGCCTAGGATCTTCAAGAAGATCATCAATGAAGAAAATAACAGAACAGCACCATCAAAATCATTCTATAACAGATATTCACACTGACAATTCAATAATAATAATAGCATTTATATAACATTTCAAGGTTTGCAAAAGACTTTACAAATATTATCTCATTTCATTATAAACCCCATTTTACAAATAAGGAAACTGAGACTGAAAGAAATTAAGTCACTTGCCCAGGACAAAATAACTAGGAAATGTTTGAGGTAACAATAGAACTCAGGTCTAGTAGGCCACTATGCCACTTCCCTGCCTCAACAACGTCAAATAACCAGAAGAATATAAACCAATGCAGTCAGTGTTATTAGATCAAGTATTTGTGTAAAGGATTTATAAAAAAGCATTTTTCTATAGGCAAGAAAATCAGAAAATTTTAATGAAAGATTCACCAGGTTGAAGTAGCCTTTCCTCTATATCATGTAAGAAAGGTAAGAAGAGGGCAGTGTCTCATTTTGAATCTAAACATATTGTTGCTTAGCATATTAAAGAATCTATATGAGATCATGTTATGCTAATATCCGTTTATCCAGAACCTTTTTATGTTTTCAAAGTGTTTCATATACATTTTCTTATTTTAGCTTCACAACTGCTCTGGTGGGAAATTATTACTAGTATCCTCCTCATTTTAAATATGAAGAAACTGACACTTAGGGAGGTTAAATGATTTCTCCATGTTCCTATATCTAGCATCAGAGGTGGAATTTGAACTCATTTTCCTCACACTAAGTCCAATATCTACCCACTACATCAGAGGTGTCACACATTCCTGGGTGGGAAGAATTGCAGGCAGCAAGACTCCCAAATGCTGCAGAAACTAGATTAAAATGTAACTGGAAAATATTTAACCAAATAAATAAAAATACAATAAACCATAGATAATGTTAATATGTGGCTTTCTAAATCAATATAAAGCCACAGGGATCCTTCTCTACAGCTTAGTGGCACTCATTTTTAATTGACTTTGACATCCCTGCCAACATCAGACTGCCTTTATTAACAATCTCCAAGGTCAGAGGTTTTAGAAGATTTATTACAGTTAATTTATGTGCCTGGGAGAGGGAATATTTCTTGATAGAACTTAATAGAACACACATAAATAGAAGCAATTTGATTAGTTGACACCCAATTATCAGCATCAAATTTCTTTTCCCTTTCTCCTCTTTTTCTTATAGAATCATAGCTTATATTTTCACAAAAACATTTCAAATACGGAAGATTATGGTCAAAAGAGAGGGCATCCATATCATCTATTAATACCAGCATCTGTGCTACAGGCATTTTAATAATCACAGGCAGCTGTCCATTTTATAACAGACACTCCAAACTTGATTGCATCAAAACAATGCTAATTATTACAAAAATTATTATTTTTACAAAACCAGGTTTTCACTTATAGCCAATAAAGGAAGGGGAATACATACATACATACATACATACATACATACATACACATACACACACATACATATGTGTATGTGTGTGTGTATGTATGTATGTATGTCTCTTCCAAAAGAAAAGCCAGTTAAAATAGTTCAGCTAATCTTCCAAATACAAAATTATTGGCTTGTAATGAAGGTTGATTTGAGGGAGGGGGTTTCTCGTCATGAAGAACAGTTAATCCAGGGAGCATATAATAAAAGTTGCTAACTTCATAAAAGTTGGTTTCCAATAGGCTGCTGACAGGGGTTATCAGAGAATAGCATGTTAATGTCAGCAAAATGGAACTTAACTATATAGCCATGATCCTTAAAAATTACCATTCTATAACAATGTCCCTTTCTTTTCCTTGAGAATTTAGAGTGGGAGAAGGAACCCACATTTCCTCTCCTTAGCATTTTGATATTTTTTGTGGGTATATTTTCCATTGTTGTTGATACTGATACTGTGTGATTCATTTCCATGCTTTCCCAGAAATTCTCTATTAAAATATGTACTAGAGATTTTCCTTTTGTTATTTTAGAATCTCTGGTAAATCAATGAACAAGATATCCATCTGTCATCTTTCATTCTCACCTTGACTATTTTACTTCAAATAGTGACTGGGAAGGTAATTTACTGATCAATGTACTTGTTTATTTTTTCATTGATATAAAATCTCTGAAAATGGTCTATGTACACATCATGTATTTCCTTGATGAAAATATGAAAGGAGAAAAAGCAAAAATTTTTCTAATGAAAATAATGCCAGCATTACTGATAAAGAAATGCAAATAATGTGATTCCATTGTGTTTAGTATTTTTGTTGTTGAGAAAGCATTAGACTCAGTATACATATAAAAAAATGCAGCCTTGAAGGTTTTCTTTAGCCCAGTATCACTCAATCAAATAATATATATAGTGTGGTGTAAGGTGTAAGAAGACTGGAATGATAGAAGTGGGGTTTGTTATGAAGGATTTTGAATGCCAAACATAAGATTTTGTGTTTAATTTTAGAGGCAATAGGGAGCCACTGGAGTTTATTGAGTGTGAGGGGAGTGATATGGTTGGACCTGTCCTTTAAGAAATATCACTTTAGTGGCTGAATGAAGGCTGGATTGGAGCGAGGAGAAATTTGAGGCAGGCAGATCCATCACAGGCTATTACAATAGTACAGGCATGAGGTGATGAGGACCTGTTCCAGAGTGGTGACAGTGTAAGAGGACAGAAGGGAGAAGATTTAAAAGATGTTGCAAAGATGAAATTTACAGACCTTGAAAACAGGTTGGACATAGGAAGTGAAAGATAATGTGGAATCCAGGATGCCATCTAGATTGTGAGCCTGGGAGGATGATGTTGCCATGTGTAGCAATAGGGAAGATAGGTGGTAAGAGGATTTGGGGAAGTGTGGGTGAATAATGAGTTTAGATTTGGACCTGCTGAGTTTCATATGTCTAATAGACATTCAGTTGAAGAAGTTCAAAAGAGAGTTGGAGATGCCAGATTGTAAGTCAGAATATTGTTAAGGTAGATTTGAGAGCATCAGGATGGAGATGGCATATAAATCCATGAAAGTTGGTATGATCACCAATTGAAATAGTAGAAAGGGAGAAGAGGAGAGGGCCCAAGGCAGAACCTTGTGGGACACTTATGGTTAGAGGGCATAACACGAATGAGGATCCAGCAAAGGAAACTGAGAAGAAACAGGTATATAGTTAGGAAGAGAACCAGGAAGGAGCTGTGTCTTGAAAACCTAGAGAAGAGAGAGTGATAAGGAAGAGAAGGTAATCAAAATCGTCAAGGACTGCAGAAAGGTTGAGGAGAATGAGGATTAAGAAAAGGCCAATGGATTTAGCAATTAAAAAAGGATTGGAGAGAACTTTTGAGAGAAAAATTTCAGTGGAATGATGAAGTCAAAAGCCAGATGGTAAAGGGATGAAGAAGAGAATGAGAAGAGAAAACACAGAGACACCTATTGTAAATAGTCTTTTCAAGAAGTTTAGCCACAAAGGGCAGAAGAGATATAGGACGATAATTGTCAGGGATGAAAACATTAAGTGGGAAGGTTTTGTTTTGTTTTATTTTTAGAATGTGGGAGACAAGGCTATGTTTGTAGACAGGAAATAGCCAGTATACAGAGAAAAAACGAAAATAAGTGATAGAGTGAAGATGACAGAGGGGCCATCCTCCTCCTGTTGGAGGAAATGGGATAGATGAAATGAGATTGCTTGAGCAGGTAGAGGGGTTAGCTTGTTAAGGAGTAAGGCCACTTTGTCATGTGAGATGGGATGAAGGAGGAGATAGTGGCAGAAGTCATATAAGTGATAGGGAAAAGTAGAAAAGAGGGAAAGAGGGAGCTCACAGCAAATGGTCTCAATTTTTTCTATGATATATGAAGCAAGGTTCTCAACTAAGAGAATGGGGAAAATTGGGGCCATTGGAAGTTTGAAGAAGGATGTAAAGAGATAGATAAAGAGATTATTATATATATTGTATTATATTATATTATATTATTGTTATATTATATTTATTACATTACATTATAGCATAGCATATATCACATACTATATATCATATCATATTATATATATACTGCATGTATACACACATAAATGTACACTTTTAAAATATATTTTGTATTTACTTACTTATTATATTTGTTGCATAGTCCCAGGAAAATATGAGCTTCCTCTAGTCAAGAGCTTTCATTGCATGCCCAGCACCTAAAACACTGCCTTGCATATGTTTATTAAATGTTTCTTGAATTGAATTGAATTCATTTACCTAGTTTCAAGAACTGGCTTTGCCAATTACTAGCTGTTAGCTGTTAACTTCTCTAAGCCTCCATTTCCTCATCTGGAAAATGTGAATAATAATACCCTATCTACTTTACAAAGTCTATGTAAGAAACTATAAAGAACTATAGATATATAAGTCATTAATACTACTATTACTAATCCATTACAAAACCAAAACTAGAGTCAGGTTTTTGGTTTTATTTGGTTTTAAAAGTCATTTTTTAAGTCTCTCATATGTATTTTTATGAAGATGAGGTTGTGGGAAGAGTAGGAAAACCTCTGAAAATCATATCTCCAACTTCTTGTGGCTGACTATCCAGCCTCACACCATTTCTGATGGCAGCTGAATGTTCCAGCTTCTTTGATCCAGTTGAGTGTTCCCAGTAAGGTGCCCGACTCATATTGATGTAAGAGGAAAAGGAAAGAGAAATGAATAAAGGATATAACAAAGCTTCTATAATTGCATACAGTTTTCACCTTTTCCTTAGAAGCCTCTCCATACAAGAAGAGAACAGATTAAAAAGTACTCACCAAATTAAGTAATTAAACCAGAGGAAAAGGGAAGGCACAAAGAGCCATTTAATATTGTTTTCTGGGAGGGACCTGGCAGGGAAGAAAAGTAACCCAGCACTATTCCCACAGCTGCAGGTTGCAGAGTCATGAGCATTCTCACATAGTCTATGTAAGTAAAGAAAGCATTTTTTTTTAATCAGGAAAGAGAAACAGGAAGACCTAAATGTTGAGCTTCAACTGAAAATAATGATTTTTTTTTTAAGACTGGAAAGACGGGACTTAGTAAAGGGGCTTCATTAGAATGGAATAAACTTTCCAAGTTGTTCCTGGATTCAGATTTCAGATTGTAGACTTGGTTCAAGAATCATCAGAGTCAAAAATATAATAACTTCGGTTTTTTTTTTTTGCTTTCCATCACTGCTTGCATTTTAGCTGAAAACAAGACAGCAATATCTAGGCCAGGGCTTTGTGGCCACACCTGAGTGACCCCAGAAAAATAGAACTCTGATGGTCCAGATATGATATAATGCATTTTGTCCAACTTCATTGATAAAGCTCTCCTTCTGTCTTAAATTTTCACAAGTTCTAATCCCAGTCTTACCAAATGGACAAGGCACCTGTAAGAGCTCTATTTCACAGGCATTTAACAAGGATGGGGAATACCTATAGAATCATAAGACAACAAGTGAATTTTTATTTTATCATAACAGATTTGGACAAAGCCCTGAATATTAGAGAAACACTTTTCTGATTTTCCTAAATGATACTTTGCTTTAACATTTCCTATTAAGGTTCTGTATTTCTGAACATCACTGTTCACAGGTTATATGGGTTTCTTGGCTTTTACAGGTGTTTTTCTCTCTCTTCAAAACAGATTAAATACAGAAAAAAAATCAGAAAAATCATAAATGGATCAGAGAACCTAAAATGTTTTGAAGTTGCCAAGATTTCTCATTAATATGGTCTAATATTTTATCTTATTAGTGGACCTATGATGTCATCACTGTGGGTACTCTTTTCAACTGTGCATCTTCAACATTGTCTACTAAATGTCATTCAATTATTTAGGTAGGCATTCAACACACTCAATAATCTGGTACCAGCTTCAATCTCCAGCCATGTCTCATGTTGCTATTCTCCATCTACAGTCATGCTTTCGCAAACTGTTGAACTCTTTTCCGTGTCTTCCAAAAATCCTCCATAGGACATCTATTCAATCAGCTGGTAACTTCCTGTCATTCCTATCAAATACAATAGTCCCTGGTATTCTACTTAGTCAGTAGCACTTAGAGTCTGTCCACTATATGTTTGATAACAAATTAATGATTTGCAGCATCTCTTAAACCATTATTTCACTTCTCTTTTGTCCTTAATTACCTTGTAAGCTCCTATGGGACACTGCTTATCTTTATTACGTATCAAATAAAATTCAGATTCTATAGTTCAGCATTAAAGAACCTCCATGATCTGGTTCCAATTTTTGCTTCCACTCTTATCTCATACCAAAGTGATGTGTGCATAATCATGTAGAACTATACAACTACAGTCTCACTGTTCCCCTTCTTTATACAACTATTCATGCCACCACAATCCTCACATGGGATACTTCTTGTGCACCCATCTATACGCATTGAGTTCCTATCTTATATGCCTAATACCAGTTTGAATGCTACTTCTTCCAATGAAATCTTCTCTGATTTCCTTAACTGCAAATGGTATATCCCCTGGGTAATTGTATTCTACAATATTACAAAGCTACTTGAATACATGTTTTATGTCTCCTAAAAGCCTGTGAGTTCTTTTTTTAAATTTTTTTCTATTTTTTTAATACAAATTTATTTATTTTTATTTTTCAATATTCACTTCCACAAGTTTTTGAGTTCCAAATTTCTCACCCCTACCCCAAGATGGCATGCATTCTGAATACCCCTTCCCCTGGTCTGCCTTCTCTTCTATCTCTCCCCCCTCCCTTCTCTTATCCCCTCCCCCTTCTATTTTCCTGTAGAGCAGGATAGACTTCTGTACCCCATTTCCTGTATTTCTTATTTCCCAGTTGCATGTGAAAACATTTTTTTAAAACATGTGTTTTAAAACTTTAGTTCCAAATTTTCCCTCCTCTCCCCCCCACCCACCCTCATTGAAAAGGCAAGCAACTCAATATAGGTTGTACATGTGCAGTTATGCAAAACACTTCCCTAGTAGACATGTTGTGAAAAACAAACTCTATTTCCCTTAATCCTATCCTGCCCTCCCATTTATTCTATTCTTTCTTTTGACCCTGTCCCTCCTCAGAAGTATTTACTTCTGATTACTCACTTTCCCAATCTGCCCTCCTCTCTATCACCCCCTGCTCTCTTGTCCCCTCTCCCCTATTTTCCTGTAGGGCAAGACAGATTTCCATACCCAATTGAATGTGTATGTTATTCCCTCCTTAAGCCAAATCCTATGAGAATAAGATTCACTCATTCCCTCTCACCTTCCCCTGTTTCCCCTCCACTGTGAGAGACTTTTCTGTTTTTTTTTTGAGATAATTTACCCCATTCTACCTCTCCCTTTCTTCTCCAGTATCATCCTCTCTCATCCCTTAATTTTATTCTCCAGATATGACCCCTTAATCTTCAACTCACCCTGTGCCCTCTATCTATCTATATATACATACATACATTTTTTTCCTTCAACTACCCTAATACTGACAAAGTTCTCATGAGTTACAAATATCATCTTTCCATGCAGGAATGTAAACAGTTCAATCTTAATAAGTCTCTTATGATTTCTCTTTCCTGTTTACCTCTTCATGTTCCACTGGAGTCCTGTATTTGAAAGTCAAATTTTCTGTTTAGCTCTGGTCTTTTCATCAGGAATGCTTGAAAGTCCTCTATTTCACTGAATGACCATTTTTTCCCCTGAAGGATTATACTCAGTTTTGCTGGGTAGGTGATTCTTGGTTGTAATCCTATCTCCTTTGCCCTCCAGAATATTATATTCCATGCCCTGGTCCTTTAATGTAGAAGCTGCTAAAATCTTGTGTTATCCTGATTGTGTTTCCACAGTACTTGAATTGTTTCCTTCTGGCAGCTTGTAATATTTTCTCCTTGACCTGGGAACTCTGGAATTTGGCTACAATATTCCTAGGAGTTTTCCTTTGGGGATCTCTTTCAGGAGGAGATCTGTGGATTCTTTCAATTTCTATTTTGCCCTCTGGTTCTAAATATCAGGGCAGTTTTCCTTGATAATTTCTTGAAAGATGATGTCTAGGCTCTTTTTTTGATCATGGCTTTCAGATAGTCCAATAATTTTTAAATTCTCTCTCCTGGATCTATTTTCCAGGTCAGTTGTTTTTCCAATGAGATATTTCACATTGTTTTCTAATTTTTCATTCTTTTGGATTTGTTTTACAGTGTCTTGATTTCTCATAAAGTCACTGTCTTCCAATTGCTCTATTCTAATTTTTAAGGAAGTATTTTCTTCAGTAATCTTTTGGACTTCCTTTTCCATTTGGCCAATTTTTCTTTTTAGGGCATTTTTCTCCTCATTGGCTTTTTGGACCTCTTTTGCCATTTGGGTTAGGCTGTTTTTTTAAGGTGTTATTTTCTTCAGTATTTTTTTGGGTCTCCTTTAGCAAGCTGTTGACTTGTTTTTCATGATTTTCTTGCATCACTCTCATTTCTCTTCCCAGTTTTTCCTCTACTTCCCTTACTTGCTTCTCAAAATCCCTTTTGAGCTCTTCCAAGGCCTGGGACTGATTCATATTTTTCTTGGAGGCTTTGGATGTAGGAGCTTTGACTTTGTTGTCTTCTTCTGGTTGTATATTTTGATCTTTTTTTCACCAAAGTAAGATAATATAGTCTGACTCTTTTTGTGCTGCTTGCTCATGATCCCAGCCAATTACTTGAGTTTTAAACTCCTTGTTAAGGTAAGAGTCTGCTTCCAATGTGGAGAGTGTACTGTCCAAGCTTCAGGGGTTTGTGTAGCTGTTTTCAGAGATACTTGTAGGGACCTGTAAATTTTCAGTTCTTCCAAGGTGGTATGATAAGGGGTGAGGTGTTTACTCCTTTCCTGGCCTGTGACCACAAGTATTCCTTTCTGTCCCATAACTGTGAGGAGGGGTTTCTCTCCACAGCCACTACAAGCTCCACCACGCCAGTGCTCCTCCTCACCCCAGCACTGCCGCCCAGAACTGTGACCCAGATCTACACACGGGCAAAGCAAGAGATTCCTGCCTCAGCACTGATAAAGAGATCCCTGCAGTCCCTCTCTGATCAGCCACTGGATTCCCCCTCAGTCTGTGGGACAGAAGCTCGGGAAGCAGCTCCTCCCCCCAGGGCCAGGCTCTTGGGGAATGGAGCTGAGACCCTGCCTTCCTCTCTGACCACCGACAGAAACAGACTTTTCCCACTGACCTTCTAAGTTGTCTTTGGCATTGGTGGATTGAGGAGTCTGGAAACCTCCACAGCTGCAGGCAATTCAGTCCTCTGAGGCCTGCTCCAGGTTTGCTGCGGCCTGCATGCCCACGCCACGCTGCCCTGCGCTCCCAACCCGGCACGATACACCTTGCTGATCAATCATCTAGGTTGTCTTGGCTGGAAATTTGTTTCACTCTGTCTTTTTGTGGGTTCTGCTGCTTCAGAATTTGTTTAGAACCATTTTTATGAGTATTTGGAGGGGTTTGGGTGAGAGCTCAAGCAAGTCACTGCTTTCACTCTGCCATCTTGGCTCCACCCCCAAAAAGCCTGTGAGTTCTTAGAAAGCAAATATTATCTCTTATTTTTATCCCTTAGAAGTGATAGTAGTGTCTTGCACATCCCATAGTAGCTAATTAATACTTGCTTATGGAAATGAAGAATACCACGTCCTATCCTTGATAGCACCTTGCAACCAATATGCCTTGTAGAGAGTGTCCAATGATTGGCTATTGAATTATTACATAAAAATTTTCAAAGCTTCTAAACTATAAATTCCATACCCATTCCAATGGGTATGTCTTAATTCCAATGGGAAAATTAGATTTCAGTATATCAGTGGATCTATATGAAATCATTGTTGTGAGCGATTGTGCTAGTACAGATCACATACCTTTTCACTCAGCACAATTCACTACCATGCTTTTCTGTACATTCCCAATATAGGATCTATCCCCTGCCTAGGAGGTCTTCCTTTGGTCCTTTTAAGATTTAGTAGCTACCAGGGCTGCACTCAGGTTATCTGTTATCTCTCCTTCTCACTACATGATTGGCTTACCTTCTTCTCTGGTTATATGTGTCTTTCATGATATATCTTAGGTTACTTGTCACATTCAGGTGATGGTTCACAACATTCTTCAGTCTGCTTGCTCCCACTATGTGTCATCCTATTGCCTTTGGATAATCTATAATTTTAAATCATCTTAGACTGATGTTCCATGATTTGTAGTTATATGGCATCAACAACAGAATGTTGGTATTTTAAAATGGGCTGTTGCAACAATGAGAAGTTTACAGTCATTAAAAACAATCTAGCCAAACGTGGTCCAACTCAATCTCCTCTTCCTATTCAGTTCTTGCCTCAGTACTTTGCCAATTCATTTCAATATAACACAACACATTTTAACACTGTACAATACAACAAAATATAGTAGAAAAAGCCATGTATCTGGAATCAGAAAACTAAGATTCAAGACCTGTCTGTGCTGTGCAATACCTATGTAGACTTGGTCAAGTCACTTTAATTATTTAGGTCTTAGTTTTGTCATAGTTAAAATGAGAGGGTCAAACTAAATGGTCACTAAGGTCCTTTAAAATATGCGCACACACACACACATGTATGTGTATCTATCTATCTATCTATCTATCTATCTATCTATCTATCTATCTATATATATACACATCTATATTCAAATGTAAATATATAGCCATTTGAATATAGATGTATATATGTATAGATACATATACTTATGTGTATGTATGTGTATACATATGCACATGCATACACATATATACACACATACTATACATATATTCCCACATATATGTGTATCTATCAATCTATATATACACACATCTATATTTAAATGGAAATATATGTATAGTATGTGTGTATGTGTGCATATGTATGTATACACACATACACACACATGTGTGTGTATCTATACATATATACATCTATATTCAAATGGCCATATATTTCCATTTGAATATAGATGAATATATGTATAGATACACATATATATGTGTGTATATGTATATATATTGGGTATATGTGTGTATGTATGTGTGTGTATAATCCCATTATTCCATGAGCAAATCGGTATTAAATATTTACTATGGGTCAGCCATTGTGCTAGTTTCTGGAGACACAAAAATAGCCTCTGCCCTCAAGAAGGATATTCTATTGACATCAGTCGTGCAAATTTGAGATTTGCATACACTGATAGACTATCTCAATGAGCTGTCCATTTGATTATTTGTTCTAATATGACCAAGATATGTTTTTATTAGCTTTGGGTCTATCCAGTGTGACTGGCTAGGTCTATCTCTTTCCAATGACCACAGTTCCGAGTGAGGTATTCTGGGATATCTGGGGCTTGAAATAATCAGAACAACGTTACCTGCCAAGAGAAGCATTTGTAAAAATTCACTGTCACTCTAAGATTCCTCTCCAGTCTGAGCAATGTAGAGAATGTCCTCCATGGCACTGATAAATACTTTAAGTGACTAAAACCTGCTTTTATATCTCCATTAACATTGATATTCAAGGGTCTCTCTGATTTCCTCTGTCATGGAGTCATGTGTCATTTTAACGTACACATGAGAAATACCTTGTAACTCAATCTTTAAGGAGGCATTTTATTCTCCCAACCCAAATACTTTCCAAAACTGACCAATAGTAGACACACTGGGATATAATGTTTTCTATATCTCTCAGACTTTTGTGTGACTACAAAAAATGTAGTCTGTGGTAGAAAACCATCTTCAACAGCTTGCCTGTGTCCTCATGTTTTTGTAGGCACCATCAGGAGGTATGATTGTTAGAAGTAACCCTCTAAAGATGTTGAAATGATAAAGCACTATCCGTTTCTAGGATGAGCAATAAAAGATCCAGCAGGAAACTCTATGTATAACAGATTACTTGAAAGAGAATGCAGAGAAGATAAGAATTGACATGGGATCATAGGATTATAGATTCAGAGCTGGAAGGGGCTTCAAGAACCATCGTGTCCAATGCTTCCATTTTACAAATGAAAAAACTAACCATGGGAGGTTAAGCAATCTGCCATGGTCACACAGAGGATCAGAAGCAGAATTTAAACCCAGGTCCTGTCTCCAGACCCAGTTCTCTTTTCATCACTGCATAAGCTTAGAAACCATATAACAAGTAAGACATTTTTCATGTTCACTTGAGCAATAAATTCAATTGAACATATATATTCTAAGTGCCTACTATGTATAAAGAATTATTACATACTGAATAGAACCATGCAAAATGCATCTAATTCCATCAATCATACACACACACACACACATATACACAATACCTTAAAATGAGAGGCAGAACGTGTGTGTGTATATGTGTGTATGTGTGTGTGTGTGTGTGTGTACGTATGTATGTCATCTCTCTAAAGAAATCAAAATTCAGGCCATGAAAAACCACAATCCCTATAGTTGGGAAATGAAATTCCTAAAAAAATTGAGGGAATACTATGGAACTTTTACATGGCTTATTAGGAAATGCTGTATCACAATTAGTTTATGCTTTTAAAATATCAAATGAGTTGACACATTTTTGAGGAAAGTCTGTGGTCATTCTTCAAGTTCTGATTTCTCATAATCTCTAAATTTCCCATTGCACACAGTTCTGATATTTGCTAGCCTTCTCAGTCAGCATACAGGTGGATGCAATCTTTCAGACTACTGGGGCAGACACAATGTTTCAATAAAAATACAAATGGCTTTTGCACATCTTAGGCATTTTTAATAGTTCGGTTAAAGCCTAATTAGCTGCTATGGCTCCAACCTTTGTCCCCCTCCTATTTCTGTCTATGTGGAGCTGTTAAAGGGGTTTAAGGCAAGTGGGGCAGGAGAGAGATGGATCTGACAGGACATGAGTCAATATCAGCTAATGAGGAGGCTTTATTTGCTTTGTGAGGCTCCCCTCAATAGAATAAGGTTTAGAAAAACTGCTTTGAAAGGGAGAATCCACATTCATGAACTAATGGCCACAGAGATGCAACTGTTGGTAACTTCCTAGAATGCTGATTTGTCACTACGAAAAATAGCCGCACACTAAGTCCTATTAAAATGGCATAAAAATGTATATTCCCCAGTGCTCTTAAAGGACATGGACAATGGTTGTATGACAATAACAGAATACAGATGTTTACCAAAAGAAATACCTCAGGAAAAGTTGTATTTTTTTCCCCTAGAATGCATCCAAGAAGCCTCTATTCAAGGAAAATAGAACTTAGAGAAATATGTTGAACCATTTCTTTTGATATGAAATGAGCTATATGTAGCTTTCCTATGCTGATTTGATCTATTCCTAACCCCATTCCAAGTATAAAAATTAAAATATTGTACTAGAAAGCATTAAAATGAGTTCCTATCCAGGTAGCTAGGCAGTACAGTGGATAGAGCACCCGACCAGAAATTATGAAGATCTAAGTTCAAATCTTACTTCAGACTGACCCTGAGCAAGTCATTTAAGCTCTATTTGCCTCAGTTTCCTGAACTGTAAAATGGTAATGATAGCACCTAACAACCAGGGTTGTTATGATGACAAAATGAGATAATATTTGTAAAAGCACTTTGAAAATCTTAAAGTGCTATATAAATGCTAGCAATGATTATTAGAAAAGGGGGGGAATACAAGTATTCTGATTCATTGAATTTTTTATATAACTGAGTATGTATACAGTGATGTGCATACATAACATAAGATGTAGTATCAAAGATTAAGAAACTCTGAATTGGAAAGAGCCCTTAGATATCATCAAATCCAACTTTCATATAGAAGTTGTCCTTCTCAACCACACTAGTGCTGAAATTCAGCCTTGACTGAACACTTCAACTTGATGTTTCAGTAGAATGTTACCTCCTTGAAGGCAGGGACTGTTTGTATCTCTGGAACCTAGCACAGTGTCTAGTACTCCTTCCATTATGCCACACATTTCCACTTATTCTTAGCAAAATGGTATTAGCTTCATGAAAGCAGTGTTTCTTTTCTAAGTATTCATCAATGATCTCATCAATAATCTGATCTACAATTTTTGCCAGGAATTGACATCAAGATCTGAAGCAATAGTTTCTGGTGGCCAACCTTTCTCCCATTTAATAAAACTGGGGAAACATTTAACCACCTCTAGTCTTCTTTTTTTTTAGCATTTCTCCTTTTTTCTATGATCCACTGAGACTCTCCTCTTTGCTGTTCCTTCCATGCAGCAATACTTCATCTCCTGCCTTCTTGCATTTTCACTGGCTATTCCTCATGCCTGAAATGCTCTCCCTCCTCATCTTCTCCTCCTGTTTTCCTTGCTTCCATCAAGACTTGACAAAATCTGGCCCTTCCTCAAGCCCCCAGCTAGTGGCTTCCCTCTGTATTTATGTACAGTATACATGGTATACTCATAAATGTTTAACTACCTTGCAAAAAAAAAAGTAGGCACACACATACTTTTTAAGTTTAATCTACATTTTTAACATTTTCCCCAATATTTTCTTAAGTCAAGATAATTAACAAAACAATAAGTTAAGCCCTGCTATTTTCAAGATGTAAATGGTCACACTGCAGACTTAACAATCAGCTCTCCAGAACTGAATATGAGCTGGCTCCAGCATATTTCTGGCTGAACATATTTTTTTCATACACAGTCATTTGCATGTTTCTCCTCCATTAGGTTGTGAGCTTCTTGAATGAGGGCAGAATTTTCTTTTTTTTTTTTACTTTTCTTTGTATCGTACCTGACACATAGTAGGGGCTTAATAAATGCTTGCTGACTTGGCATGTTGACATTAATTAAATATCATTGATTCAAAACAGTTTTGAGCAATGAAGGTACAAAACCAGATTCCTCAAAGGACCCTGAGTATGTTTAGCAATTATATCAGCAATTTATTTTATTGAACTCTGGAGCAAGTCACCTAGTCCAGGATACTTGAATTCCTTTAAGACACATAAGTGCTTCCTTACATAGCTCTTACTACTCTCTTGGGGATAGGTATGTGTACTCCACCTGTGATTTCCTTAAAATAGGAAACTCCTGGATGAAGAAACCCCTTCTAACAGTGCAGGTTGGCATCTTCTCATATTAAGAGAGTTGCTCAGAACTGTGAGGTTAAGGGATTTACCTAGAATTACACAGCCACCTATATGTCAAGGTCTTCTGGACTTCAAGATTAGCTCTCTGCCCCCTACACCATACTATTTCTCACAACCTTCTTAACCATTTCTGTTCTATCCTCTTTAATCTGAAGATCTTTCCCCTTGACAAGGAAGTGCAAAAGGATTCTTTTGTTTAAAAGGAATTAATCATAAGATCCTAATTTAGAGCAGGGAGGGAACCCATAGGCTAGGGTTTCATCCCCCTTTTTTAATATAAGATCATCTAGACAGTTCAAAAGAACATTTACAAAAATTCAGTTGGCAGTTCAATTCAATAGAACTTACTAGGCCTATGTGAGCAGAAATTCAAACCACAGTCTTTTCCCATCCCATGCATTTAGCTTGAAGTTTGGGGTTGTGCCCAGGCTTATCAGAAGTTATGTATCTTTCTGAGTTCTAGTGCTGAGAATCAAGATAGATGGCAGACTAGTTAATGCCACTGTTAGGATGACTGTGCCAAAGATTAGGAGGTTATCAAGCAGATATAAACAGGAGCTTCAGGATTCCTATCTAGCATATGAAATTAACAACTAATAGGTATCTTTCTTTGATAGTTTATTTGATTGAGTGCATCTGGACAAAAGTCAACAAGTGAACAACTGGATTGTGTGTGGAATTAATAGAATGGCAGCACCCTAAGTGGCTGTGAAGGCTAATTGAATTTAGAAACCTCCAGGAAGGATCCTGGGGTAGTGATGGTGGTTGTTGTTTGTGTGCGTGCGTGTGTGTGTGTGTGTGTGTGTGTGTGTGTGTGTGTGTGTGTGTGTGTGTGTGGTGAACAAATGGTAATCAGAATAAAAATGTGAGCTCTGGCCTCTTGTGTTCTTGGAATAAGTTCATTTTGCAAGAAGGAGCCCTTCAAAAAAAGAATCATTTGATTTACCAGAATGTTCTTATTGTCCATTAAATAAACCCTAGAAATCAAAATTAAGTATAAATGCTCCTTTTGTCTGCTTTGTTGACATCCTGGTGGACTGATCTTTTTATTGCCTGTGCCTTTGCTTCCAGCCATGTTTTTATTTCTTTTGATCCTTCTTTTCCTTCATTGACATTTATTGACTTTTCTGGGACTATTTATTTTACCAACCTACTTAGCTTTGAATTTTTCAACATTTGCTTTTCCTTCATGCATTTAAAACTACTTTCCTACATTCATAGAGAGAATATCAAATGGGAAAATATAATGTGACATAGGAAAACATACTGAGTTTCAGGTTCTTCATGGATGTGTATCAGGGCTTCAGGATTCAGTAGGGGCTATGGCTGACAGTGGGATGTGTGGGCAACCCCTGGTCTACTATAGAGCATGCACATGCCAAGATATCAAGCTCTCTAGAACATGGGCTCTTAGCCTTTTTTGTGTCATGGTCCCCTTTGGCAATCTTTAGAAGCCCCTTCTAAGAATTATGGCTTTAAATATATAAAATGAACAGTTACAAAAAAAATTATATTGAAATATAGTTGTATAGTTTTATATATGAAACATGTACACACACATATATTTGTGTGTGTATATACATATATAAAGTAGTATTCAATCTAAGGATTAACAGGCTGCAAAACAAAGTTTCTAACAAAAACTAGCAAGTGCTGAAATATCATCTGCTTACTTGGACCATTCAGTTGGGTCTCAGGTATTTTTTAATAAAAGTGAATGATTATTGGATAAGGACTTTTAAAATGTCCTTCATGCCTGACTCAGTTTAGCAATAAGAATGTGCCTCCTAAAGTTATAAACTACCTGTGATTGATTCTAATAAAACTGCTTTCCATTCAGAAGAACTTGGAGAGGCATTGGAATCTCACACAGCTGTGGCCTATTAGGGAAATCAGGAAAGTGGGACTACCTTGGCTCACCACTCCTTCACTATGGCATATGGGCCTGTCCTTTGCCTCTGGCCTTTTCCAATGTTTTGGCTGTATTATTGCCAACTACTCTGTTATACCAGAGCAGGGAGGAAGGAAGGAAGGAAGGAAGGAAGGAAGGAAGGAAGGAAGAAAGGAAGGAAGGAAGGAAGGAAGGAAGGAAGGAAGGAAGGAAGGAAGGAAGAAAGGAAGGAAGGAAGGAAGGAGGAAGGAGGGAAGGAGGGAAGGAAGGAAGGAGGGAAGGAAGGAAGGAGGGAAGGAAGGAAGGAGGAAGGAAGGAAGGAAGGAAGGAAGGAAGGAAGGCAGGAGGGAGGTAAGGAAGAAAAGGAGAAAGGGAAGGAAGGAAGGTGGAAGGAATGGATGGAGGGAGAGAGGAAAGAAAGAAAGATTTAAATGCTTACTATGTGCAAAGTACTGTTAAGTACTGGGGATACGTGTGTGTGTGTGTGTGTGTGTGTGTGTGTGTGTGTATATATATCTATATATATGTATGTATGGCAATCTCTGCTCTAAAGGACCTCACCTACAAGAGGTTTTAGCTGCAAATCAGATGGAAACATTACCTAGTCTCTAGGGTGTAGCAATAAAGTAGACAGCAACACCTCTTTTTTAATGACATTTCTACTGATAAAATCATTTAAGATTTCAAAGTTGGACCATTTTGCAATACCAAGGACTTTGATGGCAAAAACTTCCTTATCTGGATCTTCAGTAGTTGTTGGCCATTGACTTATAGGACCAGTTGTCAGGCTGTATCTCCACAGAAGTTGCTTCTCAGAATGATGCCTGTGGGCACTAGGCTACAAACATTGCTCTTCCCAAGGTACTTGGACTCTGGCTCCTTAGCTGTCGCCATCAGGATCCAAAGGGAAATGGTGGGGTTTGATTTGGCTGTCACATGCTGCCTCTCATCTCTCCCCTAAGTTACCCATCTGCTTCAGCTAGGTTGGACTACCTACCATGTCGGTGGGAGCCGGTTGGCAGTTGGTAGAAATGGCTGGCCCTTTTTCTACAGTACTTCCTCAAATGATTGGCTGAGAGGGCTGGGTTGAAAGGAGGATTAGTGGTCCTGGTGGTGCTACCATCCCCAGTTCTTGTATACTTACCTGCCTGGTGGTGGTGGTGGTGGTGGTGGTGGTCAGCAGTTCTATGGCTGATGGTGATGAGGAAGGTAGAATCCATTGCTTCTTCCTTTAAACTGCTATAAGTTGACTACTCCTAGCCTCATTGTACCACAACCTAGGTTAACTCAGCTAGAGCCCTTGTAGGATCCCAACCACCCTAGGCCACACATTTTGTTCTTAGCTCCTCCATTTGGCAGGGACAAGCTGGCTGGGATAAAAGTCAAATTTGAATCATGTTTCAAATAATTAATTGGCTAGGGGATCCTCCTCTTTAGAAGAAGCTTACAGTAAATCTTTTAGAAAAAAAAATTTCATTTTTTGCAAAAAAAAATCATCATCCCATAAAATAAACCACCATTATTACTATATTTTATTAAAAAACAGAATTTGATTTATTGTATTGATTTGTGGCAAAGTAATGTGATGGATTTGTAGTCAGAAAACCTGGGTCTGGATTTCTAGTCTTTTACTGCCTATGTGACAGTAGGCAAGTCACTGAAACTCTCTGAGCATATTTCCTTATCTGAAAAATGAGAGTGGAGTGTTGGAACCAGAGGACCTCTTAGATCATTTCCATCTTTAAAACTATAATACAATGATAGTGCTTATCTTGCAGGGTTGTTGTAAGGATCAAATTAAATAATATATTTGTAGTACTTTGTAAATTTTAAAGCTCTATAGAAATGCTGTTATTATTTTTAGTATTATTTAGTATTATTATTAGCCTATCTAGGGAATACAGGCAGCAGATAGATATCCAAATGTGTAGCCAGCTGACTTTAAGAAACCAGCCATCTTCAGAGCTATGGTGTAGGCAAAGCAGCCACACACACACACACACACACACACACACACATAATTGTGGCAGTTAAAGGCATTACTGGGGGAAGGGGGGAGGAGGTGATATTGGCATTAAAGAAGTGTACTTTTGTGACAATGAGACACTTTAAAAATCATTTTTTATCAATTTTGCCAATACTATCAAAGCCTATTTCCTTCTCCTACTAAATTCCAGACCTAGCTTTTTATCCATCTGCAAACCTAGCTAAGATATGTACATGTGGATGAAGTCAATGGATTTCCTGCAATATATATTTTTGTTCACTTTGTTGTTGTTGTTCATGGTTGAACTAATTTCTTTGACATGGATTTCAACTAAAGACTTTCCTATTGTTTCTGGGATAGTTGCTCATCTGTGAATAGAGAAAATGGTCAACAAAAGGGAATCTATCCTTTGGACTTTACACAGGGCACCTTCCAAGACAAGAAACTTTGGATAACATATTTCCCCATGTAGACTCTACTTGATGTAAATACACAGCAGGTCATGGAAAAAAGTTTTGTTTATTTTCATCTATCAAAGATTCTCCTATGATTTTGATGTGGGTTTGAAAAACAACTTTTCTGAGGACTTTAAAGGGTATATTTTGCTCCACAGTATCAAAGGTTTTCTTAAAATATATATAACAAGCACAGCAGGATTTTATAATCTCTACACCTCTCAATGGATGGGACCATAAAGACATAGTTCGCTAAAGAAAACTCCCTACGAAGGTCTTCGTGCTCCCTCATCTCATTTTCATCCAGGTTGCTCTCAGAATGTCCACAGATCAGTATCATTAAGATTTCATAGAAATGATCTGAGTGTGGTGGCATAACCCTATGACTCCTGCTACCAAGGAGGTTGACAGCCAATGGATCTCTTGAGCTCAACAGTTCTGAGCTAAAGTGGGCTAGGACAGTTGAGTATATGAACTGTCTTGCACCAATATGGTGAGCTCCTGGGAGCATGGACTCACAAAGCCTGCCTAAAGTGGGACAAACTGGCCAAGGTCAGAACAGATCACGTCAACCTTCCTGGGTCCATAACGAGATCAGATCCATGAATGATCTCTGAACTCTGGTTAAGATAGACATACTAAGTCTCAGAAACAAACAAGGTTGTATAGACATGAAATAGAATTTCTCATTTATTAAAATGGAAACTGGGGTGCAATGATATACACTGGGATTAAAGAGCGGAGGCATATGTAGATGGGGATATGAGGCTCCCTCAACACACACCTCATTACTTCTAGGGTAGCTGCAAAAGGGAGCAGGGTATTAAGTAATGTTTCCAAGTCAGCAGATTGTTGGTATATGGTGAATAATAATGGACAAAGGAGATCATCCAATATTTTATGACACAGTTTAAGAGCAGATACGTGGTCAGAAGCTTAACTGGGAAGAGGAGGAAGGAGAAAAGTGTTTGGTGGGGGAAGAATGGAAAAGAGTTAGAAGTCCAAGGTTGTAGTCTTGACCTTGGTTCTTCTCCCCTAAGTAATTGTTATGATGAATGGCAAATGTTCTTGATGTTGCTGTTTAGTTATTATTTCATGAGCCCCTGTACGCTCAGCAAGTATCAGCACTGGGGCAGGCAGTGGAGAAGTAATCATAGCCAGGCCCAGTCTATCGGTGTTTGTATGAATTTTATCAGCTAAATATGTCCCTGGTTCCCAAACCCTGTATGTGCCAGGGAAGTGGGTGGGGGTGGGGGGTGGGGGGCAGGGTGCTTTGTGTTTGGTTTGGGGAGGAAGGCAGGAGGGAGAATCGAGAAACCTTCCACCATAAGGGTCAGTAGTTGCTGATGTAGGGAGACCTAAGAAAGACACGTCTTTGATGTCTTCTTCAGAGATGTGAGACAAAAGTCAATAGTATTTCAGTCTTCTCTAACCAGAAGAGCCATTGCTACGTGCGGAGAGCAGAGAAGCTTCATGGAGAGGTTCAAAAACAGTTTTCCTATCAGTTTCAAACCCACTTCCTTTCCTTTTAAGGAAGTAGATGGTTGGAGAGATTTACTTAGCCAGCAGAGTATGATAAAGAATAGGAACTAAAATCATTCTTAATTAGATAACACAGCTAGATAACAATTGGACTGATAATCAAAAGAGATCATGAAGGCACTTAACAAAAGAGCGGAATGGGATACTTTTAAGGAAAGAGAAGGGTCAAATGTGATCTTATCTGGCCCTCTGTTATAATCCAAATGAAAGAAGGACTTTCTTAACTATTGGCTACAAGTTTCTAAGGTGTTGACTAAGAATTTTAACTAAAAAGAATTACAGAGACTGTCATAGCTATTGGCTGAGAAGACTGACTGAGGAGACCTATAGTTATCTCTGCAGTGGAGAGGCTTACTATTAACAGCACTTTCAGTACATAAAGGATAGAGCAGCAGGTGACTCTGAAGATAGCACCTCAACTGAAGATATAACTGAGGCACAGTAGGAGGCTGAAAAAATCTTGAAGACCTCCTAGCAGGTACAAAGTCTATTAACTATAGTATTATTAAGGATGTTGTACCAAGTGATTCTGGGGGGGGGGGGCGGAAAAAGGCTGTATAGCAAAAAATCAGCTGGACTTGGAACATGATACTTGGTGGTAAGTATTGGAGAAGGCAGCAGGGAACAGGTGAGATGAAACCTGGGGTAATACCTACTGATGAACAGCTCTAGGAAAGAGGAGTGCAATGACACACTGCTCATAGCAGTAGTAGAAAACAACTACAACTCTGCAGTGTAAGACACATGAGATTCCCACTCCATGAATGTGCCAAGGTCATATGCATTCCCTGTGTGTGTGATCCTCCATGAAAGTGTCCTGGCCACATGTGTTCCCCAGGTATGGATACCATATGCGTGATTCCCTAAGAAGGTTGTCTCTTTCCATTGAATATATATATCTTTACAGGAGTGTAAGCTCAAGGTTTATGAAGTGAAATGTTCTTTCTTATTTATTAATTAGATGCTTCATCTTTGAACTAAATATTAGCTAAAGTATATGTTAAGCTACTTGAAAAGAAAACCTGTTGGTGCAGGCTGAAGAAATAGTTTTTTTTAGAAGATTCAGAGCTACAGAGAAGGCAGAATCCAGGGTAGCTAAGTGGGGGCATGGGCAAAAATGGTCCTAACTACTAAATGAGAACTATACTCTGCTACTTTTTGGTGTGGTGGTTGTTATAGTAAAAGTAGCAACTGTGCTCTTTTCCTCTCCTTTGGAATATTCAGGGCAGCATGGAACAGTGGCTGTGTAGTAGAAAACATAAGAGGTTTGGAGTCAAGATAGAGAGAGAAATAAAGAGAGGAAATTTAGGAAGACTTAAGTTAAAGAAGAAATAAAAATGTAAGAACTTGAGCTAAAGGATAACTGTTAGAAATAAGAGAGAAGTTCTAGACAGAAGAGAGAAGATCTAAGCTGAAAGTGGAGAAGAATTTAAAGGGAAGGATCAGAACTTAAGCAGAAGGACCCAAGAAAATTGTGGCTGGTAATGACAAAGTAAGTGGATAAGACTAGGTAAGGTATGAAAGAGAAAAAAAACAAGAAGTTAAACATTGTTTTCAAGGTAAACAATGAGATGCTAAGTAGGTGAGAAAAGTGACAACTCTAAGGTTGGAAGACCCCACAAGAAGTTTGCTCAAGCAATTCTGTAGTCTCCAAAGCAAAAACTGCAAAGGTCTGAGGTTCTTGCTTCTAGCCAGTATGGAGGGCACCTTGCAGGGATTTTCATGGAATATTCAACAAAATTGATTATATCTTGACAGGAAGGGGCTGATTACACACACAGCAAACATTTTAGAATGGCTGTCTTTGTTAGACACATCACTGAGTGACTAGAGTAAAGATGAAAGTAAAAATTAAAGAAAAGATAAAGATGAGTAATATATATGTATGTATGTTTACCATAGCTTAATCACTGGCAGTCTTACATAGTATAAATAATTGTAAATTTGAAGGTAGAAAAACTAGTTGCAAACTTCATTTCTACCACTTAAGAACTGTTTGACCTCAGACACAACACTGTATTTTCTTTGGATGCCAGTTTCCTCATCTGGAAAGTGGTTGAACTTAATGATTATTAAGGTACTTTCCAGTACTATAGCCCTATGACTCAAAAAAAAAATGTAAATGAAGAAAATAAAAGAAGCAGATTAACCCCATTTCTTAAAGAAGCTTAATGGATGCCAAATAGTTGTCATAACAAGGAGGCCAAAAGGGCCACAAAAATGCTTCAGCTAGCAAATATCATACATTGGGAGGCAGTGTGGTATAGTGGAAAGGGACTAAATTTTAAGTCAAAGAAACTAAATTACCGTACCTGGTATTCAAAGAGTATGAGTAAGACACAGTAAGAAGTTGAATTAGATGATCTCTAAGATCCCTTCCAGGTCTAAATGATGGTTGAAAATAGACACACATGGGAACTAAAAACAATCCCATTGAAGAGTATAGTAAGTACATTTGCCCAAAAATAAATAAATAAATAAAACATACAGAAGGAGAAGATGGAATAGCTCTCTTTCTTATTTAGAAATGAACTAAGGAAAACAATTCACTGTGATCATCCCTTTTTGCCTTGTCCTCCCACAGTCATTTGATATCAGACTTTCCTGAAGGGAAGGGGAAATTAGTGGAAATTACCTTGATATCATTCTGCTTCAGTTGATTGTCTGGTACTATTGTCTGTCATGACATTCCATTCTCATAGACAATCTGAGAGAATAGATGATATAGTGCAGTTCATTCTACTGTGGGGTTTGAATAGGTAACGGCAGCAAGATCAGTCTGTTTGTCAATGATACTGATGAACAGATTCCCATTTTTGGCTTGCACAAAAAAGTGCAAATAGGCCCAATGAGATACATGCATTCTTCTCCAATAAGACTTATTGCATTACAGGGGCTCTTTATGGCAACTTTACAACTGGGGCCATGGATGAAGGCAAACATATTTGCATTTTTAACAGAATAGGTTAGAAGAATAATGCAGCGTGAGCATGTAAGAATTACAGGACAGCCAGAAGTTAAGAAGCTAGTACCAAGACTCCTTGTATTGACACGTTATAGACCATTTCATTCAAAAACTGCTGTAAGGAAAAAGTGCTTTGTAAGGCAGGGGGTGGGATTGGGGGATGGGAGACATGGAAAAAACTAAATAAATATGAAATATATTCAAAATAAATAAGAAATAGGATTATTTTGGTGGGTATAGGAGAGGGAAATGCTAATACCAACAACTGGAAGAAGTAAGAGAGACTCCTCATAGAAAGTGGAACCTGAACTGAGCATTGAAAGAATCTAGGGGTCCCGATAGGCATGTGAAGAGGAAGAATGTTCCAAGAATGGCCAACAGCCTTTGCAAAGACATGAAAGCCATTTGACTAGAAGAGAGTATATGATAGACATTAATACATAATCAGCCTGGAAAAAAAGATTGGACCAATACTATAAAGAATAATGCATGCCAAACAGAAGAGTTTGCATTTGTCCTAGAAACAATCGAGGGACACTGATGTTTCTTCAGTAGGGAAATGGTATGGCTACACTTACACTTTAGAAAAATCACTTGGGTAGCTGTTTGCATTTTGGTTTGGACAGGGTAGAGATGGGAGGCAAGGAGATCAGTTGATAAGCTATTGCAATACTCTAGGCAATAAGGGACTGAACCAGGTTGGTGGTCATTTGAAGAAAAAGAAGAAGAGAATAGATGTAAGAGATTTGGTGGAAGTAGGATCCGTAAGACTTTGCAGTTGGGCAAGCCAGTTAACCACTGTGTGCCTCAGTTACCTCATCTATAAAACAAGGATAGTAATAGCACCTGCCTCCCAGGGTAGTTGCAAGGATCAAAAGAGAAAATAATCATAAAGTGGTTAGCACAGTGCCTGCAAATAGTAAGTGATATATAAATGTTAGTTATTATTATTATTGTTAGCAACTATTTAAATGGGAGGGGTGCAGAACAATGAAGAACCGAAGATGATTCCCTCATTAGAAACTTGGGTGACAGGAAGTTAGCTTATACTACCAACCTCAGGATGTTTGTGAAGAAAGTAATTTATGATCTGCTGCCTGGCCCCCTCTATCTGACATTTAAGGCCCTCCACAACCCTGTACCAACTTACCTTTTCACACTCTAGCCAAACTGGGCCATGTTGAACAAACACTGTTCTCACTTGATTCAGTGCGTTTGCTGACATTCTTCCCTGTACCTACAATTGCCTCTTCTCCCCTTTTTGTGCTTCTATACTTCCTACCCACCCTTAAAATCCCAACTAAAGTTCTTCCGCTTCCAGAAAGAATTCCCTGATCTCTTTTAGCACTCGATTTTTCATCTCTGTAATGTCCTAATGTTATACTATCAGATAGTATAGCAATCCAATCCAATACTAGACCATAAGCCCCTGAAGGTCAGAGACCATGTCAACTATGTCTTAAATATACTTTTTGCTTCCCCTAACACTTTCGTTCTGCACTTGGAAGGCATTTAATAAGTGTTTTCTAAATTGTGTTGGCATTTGGAAAATACGATACAAATCAGTGCCAGAGCCATAACTAGCCATTTTAGCACGTAGGCAAACACCACAAACACACCTCATAGCAAATAGCTCAGAAGGTGTCCTCTCATCAAAGTTTTAAGACATTCAGTTTGTGGGAGAGGCAGGGGGAAACTTCAAAACTTGTGGCAACAGTTTCCATTGGATGAGACTGCGCCCAATGTAGAGTAGCCAGAAACACTGGGATACTAAGAGGCCACTTAGGGGAAAACTTATTCCTATTTTCACTAATTATTATTGCTAACAAGAAACTAAACTCTCTTGTCTCTATTTACTTGTTGGTGCCTTCTAAATTCCATCACTTTAGAGGAAAGACCCAGCTGCCTTACCATAGCTGCAGCTCTGACTGGAGCTATTCTTATATTTATTTCACTGCACTCATTTGTTAATTCCTTAGCTCAAGTCCATTAAACCAAGACTAATACTGGACTTTCCTAAATCAGTATGTCTCTTCTATATAAAATAGTCCCATAAGGCAAGCTGAGAAGTGAACCTCTGAATGAGAACTTTTGCTGCACAATTCCAACAGGCTAGAGAACCCTTTTCAAAACACTGCTAGGTCTTCTCATTTTGAAAGGCCAAGTTCCATTAAATCAAACCCTCACTTTGTATATGGGTGCAGAAGTGATTAGTCATTTAATACTGGAAGCCTTACCTGGAACACATTTCTTAATACATTTTTTTTCTCACATGCATGAGGTCTTTCCACAATTTATTGCCACATTTTATTAAACTCTTGTTACCTAGCGTGTAATTGGAATCATCGCTAATACATGGAACATGAGTACACAAACCTGAAACAGAGTGAAGGCAGGTCAAAGAAATAGCAGCAAAGCTAAATTTTAAAATTGGAAAGGGGGAGGTGAGGATTGGTGGAATTTTAAACCTCAGTTCCATGTAATGGGCAAGTTCTGAACTGATGTACCACTCACCAGCACCTAGCAATTGTTATCTTCACCTTGTATACCCACACAACTGCTATGCACCACGAGTAAGAAATGATGGTGGTAAAAACAATAAAATTAGACAGGAATCAGAAAGATGAAGGGAAAGAATGCGAATTAGCCCAATATAATGCTCACACTTTCTGGCTTGGCAGAAATGGAGGCTCTTTTAGATTCAAGGACAAATGTACCTTCTGGCCACTCTAGGAAGCTAATCGTGTCTTTCTCCCAGCTCCTGGGACCTAATTTCATACACTCCACCTTGCACATTTTCCCTAGAATACGAACAGTGATTATTAGTTAAGCCACTGGGCAGGGTTATCCAAACTGGGGTTCTGCTGATGTCTGCCAGGGTTCCTTGTGAGTGTTGTTTAAGCAGAGGTAGACTCCAAGAGCTCATTACAATTCCTGATTTATTTTCCCACATTTTAAGTCTGTGTGAGGATATCATTTCTCAATCAGGTCCCTTTCTATACTATCCCCGAATTATACTTTCAGCTTCACCACGTGGTGCCTGTGTTCCCTGCTGAAGTCATGAGACAGGATAGAAGGGGAAGCATGAAAGTATTACCACCAGTAAGTGAAAAATCTACCACATTTGTTTCACTCTATTGTGGATGAGTTTTCAGAGGATGTAGAACTGGAAGAGACCTTAGAAAGAACAGGGTCATTGATGTAAAGAAGGAAGAGAATGGTTTAATCCAACACCATCTTACAGAGAAAGAATTGAGGTCCAGGAAAGGAAGTGATTTGACCAAAATCATACAAGGAGATCCAAAATGTGAATCCCAATCCCCCAACTTTCATCTGCATGAAACTACAATGAGCTAAGTGTCACAGTGTATACAGTGACCCCTGCTTCTGGGGGAGGCAATGGCTGGTGGATCACTTGAGTTTGGGATTTTCAAGCAACAGTAGGGCTAAAAAGCCAATCAGGTGCCTACGCGGAGGCTGGCAGCAATATGGCAAACTCCCAGAAGTATGAGGCCATCAAGCTATCTAAGAATGGCCCGACCAACCCAGGTCAGAAAAATGAAGCAGGTGAAGGCTTCCAGGTCAATCGGTTTGGAGTCTATGAACATTGGTTGAAAGAATTGGGATGGTTTAGCCTGAAGAACAAAAGATAAGATAGGACGCATGTGATAAATGTCTTCAAGATTGTGAAGGGCTGCTGTGGAGGAGATAGGTGATTTGTCCTCTTCAGCCCCAAAAGGATGAAGTAAGGGCAATAGGTAAGAGAAACAAAGAGACAGATCTCAACTTGACACAATAAGGAAAAGAAAACATTTTCCTAATGGCCACTGGATACATCATTTAATCTCACTGGGCCCCAGTTTTCTCATCTGCAAAATGAGGAAGTTAACCTAGATATTACCTAGAGTTCTTTCCAATCTAAATCTATGATCCTATTATTCTATGAATTAGAGCTATTCCAAAGTGGAATGGGCTAGTTAACCAATCAATATCAATATTAATGATAATAATAATAGCATTTACATATGGTTTGCAAAACACTTTACAAATATGATCTTATTTTATCCTCACAACAACCCTGGGAAGTAGGTGCTATTATTACCTCTATTTTACAGATGAGGAATCTGAGGCAGAGAGCAGTTGAGTGATTTACATAGTATCACACAACCAGGAAGTATCTGAGTCTGGATTTGAACTCAGAACTTCTTGGTTTCAGGTTCAAAACTCTAGCTTCTATGCCAAAAAGTATACTAAGTGATGGGAATACAAACACAAAACTGACAGTCCCTGACTTCTCTTAAACTATAATGAAATCAACCCATGTCAATACATATCTAGTGATAGTAGGGTAATACTGGACTGTGCATGTGAACAAGGCTGATCACTTGCTTTCATTTTCTTCCAACACTTGTGTGGGTTGAGTTACTCCTTAAAAACTGGGACTGCTCAACGTAGAAGCCAGTGGTTAAGCTGAATCTTGAAGGAAACTAGAGATTCTAAGAGGCAAAAGTGAAGAAGAATTTGTTGTAGGCATGAGAGAGACCCAGTGAAAAGCAAGATAACAGGATGTGGAATATTGAATGTGTGTATTTAAAAGTGGATGTGGGTCAGGATGACTGGATCACAGAGAATGTATAAGGCAGTAATGCAATGCTGTTTGTCCTTTGTTCTCCAAGAGGACCAATGATGTCACACTAGTGACATGTTGACTCACCTGTGAATTGGATTAGAGTGAGGGAGACATGAGCAAAGTCATCATCCTTGATCTCTCCTCCAGAGTCATCCGCCTGCAGTGGCAAAGGCAAAGGTCAAGAAAACTAGTGATGGCCCAGGATGCAGCAGGTGACCTTGGCTTTTTTAAATTAAAGTCTTTCCCAGGTCTCAATTTGTCTGGGACCACACCCATTCAATGACTAAGGGCTCGGAAAGAATTGAGACAAAAGGGGGCCAAAGTCACCATCACAAAGATATCAATCTGGGAGAAGACCCACAGAAATTTTGGCCAAAACAGGAAACAGGGAGGGAACTGCCAGGTTATGAAGAGATTTAAATGTGAAAGAGAGAAGTCTATATTTGATGTTAGAACAATTCTTAAAAGGTTTTTTAACACTTTTTGTTGTTGTTGTTATTTTGTATCATGGACTTCTTTTGGTAGTCTGGCCAAGCCTATGGATTGTTTCTCACAACAATATTTTTAAATGCATAAAATAAAATACATAGGATTATCCAGGAAACAATTGTGCTGTAATAAAGATACAATTTTTCCCCATCCAAGTTCATAGAACCCTGTAATCTATCCTGAACTTGTCTGGGGACCCCAGGTTAAGAATTCCTGCTTTAGAAGTAATGGGGGGGGGCAGCTAGGTGGCTCAGTAGATAGAGCACTGGCCCTGGAGTCAGCAGGGCCTGAGTTCAAATCTGGTCTCAGACACATAACATTCATAACATTTACTAGCTATGTGACTCTGGGCAAGTCACTTAGCCCCACTTGCCTCACAAAAAAAAAAAAAGTAATTGGAAGTCACCAGAATTTATTATATGTGTGTGGGGGGGGGGAGATGGTGACATGACCAACCTTGCATTTTAGGAAATCACTCCATGTCCATTGATTAGAAAGACCAAATAGGATATCTTTTTCAATAATCCAGAAAGAAGTTCCATTTCTAGCCTTCTAAAATCATATACTGTCAGAGACTGATAAAAATTTAGTAACTCTATAATGCATTTGACAAAGCATGTCCCAATATCATCATGGACAAGAAAAGAGATGAGGGATGCATGATTATAGAATCACAGAATCTGAAGACTATGAAGGGGACTCAAAGGTCATCTACACTAACTCCTACCCAAATCATAAATTTAATCTATTCATCGTTCCTGAGCGATGTTTATCATCCTCTAACAAACTAGATAACTGGTAGTTTGTTACAAGTAGTATGTACTAATGCATGGGTGTCGTCTTAAGTAAAGGTTCCTTTTTTGTTTCATAGACACTTTTGGCAGGCTAGGGAATCCTGTGGACCCTTTATCAGAAAAATAAATAAATAAATAAATAAATGAAACATGCATACAATAAAATATATAGGATCACAAAGGAAATTAATTATATTAAAATGCAACTGGATAGTGCAGTGGATAGAGTGCTGGACGTGGAGTCAGAAAGACTCATCTTCCTGAGTTCCAATCTGGCTTCAGACACTTACTAGCTGTGTGACCCTGGACAAGCCACTTAACCCTGTTTGCCTCAGTTTCCTCATCTGTAAAATGAGCTGGAGGATGGCAAACCACTCCAGTACCTCTCCCAAGGAAACCCCAAACAGGGTCACAAAGAGTCAGACATAACTGACATGACTAAACAACAACACAATTATCACAATATTTTTTTTTAATTTCATAGGTCGCAGTTGAAGAACCCCTGACATAGAGGGACATCTGTAGTGGACTGCCATAAGGCTTAGTGCTTGACCTTCTTCTGTTTGAAACACTTTTATTAATGACTTAGATAAAGAGATAGATGTCATATCTATCAAACTGTATAATAAAAAATCTGAAAGGTGTCCTAGCCTATCAGGGTTCAGGAGATATAGGATTATGGTTGAATGTTAGAAGTACAGAGTGAGCAAGAAACACTGTGAGGGGATGAGGAAAACAGAAGTAGAGATCAAAGCAACAATACCTTTGCTTCGCAATTTCAGGAAGGCAGGGCAAGAATATTACTGTCAGCCCAATAAAATTAAAATAAATGAATGAATGAATAGAAAGTCTGACATTTAGGTTAAAAACATCTTTATGAATACAGTATAGTGGGGAATATAGTATAGTACAGTGGGGAGCATAGAACAGGGTTAGATAATGGTTCCTATGCAAATGAAGTGAAGGCTGCAGTGGAGTACAACTTCCTTACCCAAGGTCAGCCCCTACCCACTTCTCCATGCTGCCTTTAAATATGATACTAGCCTACATGAATAGAATTATGTGTCCAGGACAAGGAGGTTCCAGAGGTAACAGTCCCATTGTAATCTGATCTACCTTGGCTAGATCAATCAATCAACATGCATTTATTAAGTGCCTGCTCTATATCAGGAAAAGTGCAAGGTACTATACATATGTGAAAGTGAGACACTTCTTTCCCTCAAAAGGAGGTTTTATTGTTTTGTTGGGGGTTTTTTGCAATTTCTGGGAACCTCATTTTAGGAAGGATTCAATCAGTTATTTTTCAGTTGTGTGTGGCTCTTTATGACCCTATTTGGAGTTTTCTTGGTGAAGATAATGGAATGGTTTGCCATTTCCTGCTCCAGCCCATTTTACAGATGAGGAAACTGAGGCAAACAGGGTGAAGTGACTTGCCCAGGGTCACATAGCCAGTCTCTGAGGCCAGATTTGAACCCAGGAAGATAAGTCTCCCTTACTTTAGGCCTGGTACTATATCTACTGCACCCTTTTAGGAAGGATATTGACACATTTTAGCACATTAATGGAAGAAAGACTAGATTTGTAAGGAGACTTGAAATCATGGTATGAAGATCAATTCAAATAACTAATTATGTTGAATCAAAAAGAAAAGACTTAAGGGATGACATGAGCATGGTCTTCAAATATTTGACTGGTATTTGATCAATTAAAAAGACAAAAGGCACCTAGATGGTGCAGTGAATAGAACATTGGGCCTGGAGTCAGGAAGATCTGAGTTCAAATGTGGCCTTGAATACTTACTAGCATTGTGACCCTGAGCAAGTCACTTAACCCTGTTTGCTTCAGTTTCCTCATTTGTAAAACGAGCTGGAGAAGGAAATGGCAAACCACTCCAGTGTCTTTGCCAATAAAACACCATAGAGAGTACAATCCACAGGGTCATGAAGATTCGGGAGTGACTGAAAAACAACAAGCACATATACAAGAATGGTGGCCTGGGAGTGCAGGGCCCTAGGGCAGGGGCTGGGGCAAAAGGGGGGGGAATTAGAATTTAACCAATGAGCAGCACAGAGTCCTTGTGGGAGGCTCAGGGCAGATGGCATCGGCAGCATGACAGAAAGATGACCTCCTAAGAACAGCTTGATGTCCCCAGGGTGGGAAAGATATGGTGCATGCTCATCATTAGAAGTATAGGGCTTTTGTGGATTATACTATGAGGTAGGTGTTATAAGTAGTATTATCCCCATTTCACAGGTGAGAAAACAGGTTCTGAGAGATTGACAGCATGGTGACCCAGCAAATAAATGCCCGAGGCAAGATTTGAACCCAAATCACCTGATGGCAAGTCCAGCACCCTTTCTACCATACCACACAATGTGTCCTTTCGATTTAATTTAATTCAATATATTTCATAAAGCATTTATTAAGTACCTACTATGTCCATGGTCTTTTGCTGGGTACGTGGTGTAGAGGGACAAAAACAAAATAGCCTTTGTCCTTAAGGAACTCTCATTATGTTCTAAATTGAACGTATTAGTCTATTTAGAGCTCAATAAACTTTAACTCATAGCCAAATGCAGCCTGGGAGATAAGAATGATTTTTCATTTTTATTCAAAATGCTGACCTCTAATCTATATTTTAAAAATAGTACTTTTCTTGAGTCTTTCTTATCAACTAGGTAGTGCATTGGATAGAGCACTGCGCCAGGAGTCAGGAAGATCAGAGTTCAAATTCCACCTCAGGTACTTACTAGCTACGTGACCTTGGGCAAGTCAATTGACCTCTATTAGACTCAGTTTGTTCATCTATAAAATGGTGATAATAATAGCAGTTGCCTCCCAAGACTATAGTGAGGATCAAATAAGATTATAATTATAAATTGCTTAGCATGCTGCCTGGCACATAGTAAGTGCTATATAAATGTTAGCTATCAGTATTATTATTATTTTAATAACAAAGTTTGAGGGATTTTTGTTTAGCTTTGTCATGAGAGATATAGTCCAAATCTTTACTTGAAACTATGTTACATTTGAGTCTCTTTCTGTTGAGAAAGAAGACTTGGATATTGGCCATTGGCTTCAGAAGTTTAATACTGCCCCCTCCACCAAGACGGAAATGGCTAGAAAACACACTGACATGGGATCCTAAAATACTCTATGTGTATTGCTATGGACAGTGCTTTATGTTGCTGTATTGCATTGAGAATGGGAGGATGTGCCTCTCGTAGATTCATCAAGATTTTCCTCTGGGTATTAGTAGGGTTGCTATTCCATTGTACCCTTTCCACCAGTTTTCAGACGATATTAGCATTTTTTTCACCCCAGTATTTCTGCTTAATTTTCTTTAAAGCCTTGTTTTCAGTCTATGCTGCTCAGGAAATGTTAATGTCATGATACCAGAATGGTAACAAATCATGGAGATGATAAAGTTGCAGCTGTTGTAGATAGTGTTAGATTAAAAGAGCAAAACAGTCAGTACTCAGAGAACAAAAATCCAGGGCATGAGAAATCCGAGTGGTTTTTAAAGCAGAGGGTGGTTATTAAGGCAGAAGGAACTGAATAATCTCCAATAACCTACAGTGCCTCCAACCGGATCTGTCAATAGCCTTTGAGCATACTGTGTCAAGGCCGTCAGGACACATGAGGAAAATGTTCTCTAAAACTTTGGAAAGAGTAGGCTCTTTAAACTCTCCTGGAATGTTTAAATGAGGAGCCTGGAGACATAGTAAAATGGCCTGTTTCGCTAACTGGAATGTCAGCCCTTCATAGAAAGAAGTCCTATTCCCTTTGAAATGTGACTCAACTTCCATAATACCTTCAGGACCAGAATAAAAAGAATTTTGGTGGTCCTGAGCCAATTCTAATGTTTCAAAATCAACTCTATTATCCCCTTTTAGTCCAAGGTGTGTGTTCTCCCAGAGAGGGGAGACACAGAAAAGATGACCTATAACCTCACCCCTCCATCCTAATTGCCCCTGGGATTTTCCCCTTCTTCTGGAAACATATCTGGAGCTTGGAAAGCTGTTTGGAATCACTGATAATCCTGCTATGTGCAGATAGCCAGATTCCTATCACTTCCCAAAATCATGGCCAGTTAAACTAATCCCCTAAGAGCAACAAAAAAAAAAAAAGATGAGGCGCCGTTTGAGGTTGCAACATTTTAATACATCATCCATCATACTAAGAACTGCGGTTCAGTAGATAGTATCTATAGTGAGTGGACATGGATTCAAAGCCTGACTCTGACATTTAATGCTCAGATGATATTGGGAAAATCATGTGAAGTGCCTGGGCTTCATTTTCCTTATCTGTAAAATTAGAGGGATTGGCCAAATGGCCTTTTAGGTGCCTTCCAATTCTAAGTTTATAATCCTTATGAATTTTTACAATGGAATTTTAATTTAGATCTTTCAAAGAACATTAGATTACTGTTACAGCAATAATGCACAATAATGTCAATTTTGTTCTATGAATTTAAGAAGAAACTGAGGGACTTTATGCCCTAAGGAACTTTGTTGACTTGTATCTTCTGAATACTCTCTTCTCTCTCTGTATTTTTTTTAGCTGTGTGACCCTGGGCAAGTCACTTAACCTCTCTATGATTCAATTTCCTCAAGACACTGCTCTCTCTTCTGGTCTCTCACTATGGAATTACCCTAAGTCTCTGTCCTGGATCTTCTCCACCACCACCACCCTTTTTTTTCTACATGAGTTGACCACATGAGTTCCAAGGAGTTGCATTATTATCTCTGCTCTGAATGAATCCCGGACTTACTCATTCTTTTGAGTTTTAGTTCCATATCCCCAAATACTTATTATATATTATATATTTTCAACTTAATGTCCCACCGGAATCTCCAACTCAACTTATCCAGAATAGAACTCATTCTTTCTTCCCCAAAATCCATCCCTATTCCAAATGTCCCTACCCCCATCTATCCTTTCAAGTTTTGCAACCTCATCATCACGCTTGATCCCTCCCTCTCACTCTCACCACATATCCAGTCAGTTGCTAAATCTTGCCCTTTCTACCTCCACGATATTTCTTGCATCCACCCCCTTGCCTCTATTCATATAGCAATCACCCTAGCTCAAGACTTTATCACTTCTTGCCTGAACTGTTGTAATAGCCTTTTAACTGATTTCTCTACCCCAAATATATCCCTGCTCCAGTCTATCTTCCATATCATTGTGGAAGTGCTTTTCCTAAATTGCATATCTGAACATGTCACTCCTCTACTCAATGAATTCCAGTGGCTCCCTATTACCTCAAGAATTAAATATAAAGTCCTTTTTGGCATTTAAAATTTTTCACAATCTGACCTAAAATTTTTTACATATACTACAATCCAGTCAAACTAACCTACTTAACTGTTCTCATACATGACACTTATCTCTTATCTACATATCCTTATGACTTACCCCCAGAATACACTCCCTCCTCATCTCTGCCTCTTAGAATTTCTATTTTCTTTCAGGCTTCAGCTCAAATGTCATCTTCTACATAAGGATTTCCTGATCCTTATAGCTGATTGAAGTGGCCTGGCATTGTAGATATTTTCCCACTATAATTTATACAAGTCAACCAACTCTCATGGCACACTAATGCCTCTTGTTTTTAAATCATTAATTACTTTGCTTATGATGCAAAGGAAAGAAAAAAATAAGACTTGGGAAAAGAGCATTTGGAAAAGAGAGGAAGTGTGTGAACATATATGTTCATGTTAGGTAGAAATGAGTGAATTCCCAATAAGAAGCAGATTGAGAACTGACCAAAAAATTGAGTGGTTTGTTTGCGAGCGAAGCCAAGTTACTCCCTGAAGTAGCTGAAACAAACCAGGAAGTGATATACTTTCTATTTTTTTAATCTGGAAAATGGGGTTGATAGTAACCATAACCAATTAGATATGACCTTCTTAGAGTCCTTATCAGTGATAGAATAATTGTTAGATTATTTTGCACTATTCCTTTTGCATGCTTTATTCTTGGAGCATGATACCTTTCTTATCTCCAAAAGACCTTGTAAAATATAAATATATTATATAGAAAGGGAAGGAATGGTCCCTGATTATATTATCAAATTCAATTATAGTTCCGTTAGACACGAGATTAGAATAGACCTGAATAAATGAGAATGGAAAGGGATGGAATGGGATTACTGAATTAAATGTGCAGGGAGCTTGCCCTTACACAGAATGAGATAGGTAAGATCACAAAATATTTGTATGAACTGTGGTAGACATGGCCAAGCAAACAATTTGATAAGCATTTATTAAGCACTTACTGTATGCCAAGCACCGTGCTAGGCTCTGCAGATACAAACAAAGCCCTTGCCCTGAAAAACACTTACATTCTACTGAGGAGAAATAACAGTTAAGTAAATATAAAATGCATGAAACTATCTCATGCCACACTTCCTGCTCTTCCTGCAATCACTAGGGAAGGGGAAGAGGAGAGAGTGACTAAGTTTGGTTGCTAATATGGGTGACAAGGAATGTGATGTACTTCTTACACCTGGAAACTTGAACTGCAGGGTTCAAGATCGGGTATGGAATGGGGACAGAGGAAGTATGTTGGTGATTGGGGCAAAAAGAGTTTGTCTCTGTGTCAGCCTTGTCCTTACAACAGGCCTGCTCCATGAGACTGAGTTAGTCATGAAAGAAAAGGCACAGGTCTCAGCCACCGACAGGACAGTAAAAGGAAGAGAACCAGATCCCAAGTCTATGCCAAAGGGAGAAGCCAAAGTCATGCATCCAATGTTCCTGAGTCTTTATCTTAAGCTTGGCTCTGCCATGAGTTTAGTATAAGTTATGGCCTTTGTTGAATTGTCCACAATCCTTTTGCCTCTTACAGTAGGAATGCCTATGCTGTTGCTCAGTTGTTCAGTCTTCTCGGACTTTTCAGAGTGACCTTGTGTACCATGGTACACCAATAATGTCCATGGTTTTCTTGGCAAAGACAGTGAAGTAGTTTACCACACCTCTGTTTAAACTGTGTGTAGAAAAATAGAGAATAGAAATTGAGGAGACTAGCATAAAGAGAAGGGATAGGAGTCATTAAGATAACAGAAAATAACTAAATAGAAGAGGAGAAAAAGCATAAAGAGATGACCAAAATGTTAAAGTATATCAAGAAGTGGTTTTCAAGCAGACCTAGAAAACTTTGAAGAAACTGTGAGTGGAGCTAGAGAAGAACTTAAGTTGGAGAGAACTTACAAACCCTAAGTTTAACTAAGTGTCAACACTGAGCCTCTGATTTAAAGGTATGCTTGCCTAATAAAGAATCTTTAATCCAGTAGACATTTTCCAGGGGAAAAAAAAATATGTCAATACAACATATCCCTAGCCTTCATCAGGAAAGGAAAAATCTCCTTCCTGGATTCTACCTGCCTTAGCTCCCATCTATCACCCTCGTTTCTTTTTGACAAGTTGATAGGTACAGTACTGCTAAGTGACCTATTGAAATATAAACTGACAAACTTCAAAGCATGTTCAGGCCCAGACGGTGTCAGATGGCAAAAGGGATAAAAATGACAGTGGACACCTGCATGCCATTGCTTTCTAATGAGTAACACCACAGAATAATGCACACTTGAGAACATCAGCGCCCCAGACTTCTGTCTTAGGAAAGCTGTTCTCAAATATGTCCTTTTAAAGAAAGAGCTCGACATGAATCTTTCTTTCAGGCAGTGCACATTTTAATGAATGCTAACATGTTTGCAAACATAATGAAAATGGTATTTCCCACAGAGCTGCATGAGATTATTTGAATAAAATATCTGCCTGTCGGACATTAGACCATGCTGATGATCCTGGTAGGATCTGCACTTTATTTGGGGATTAGAAACCACACTGCATAATGGACATGTGTTTTATGAGAACTGGTTATAGGAACCTCTCACCCAGTGACATCTGCAATGATTTCGCTGCTTCAGATCTAAGCATCTGAATGAAACATTGACCTCTCTTCCTCACCCCTCACCTCCCCCCTTCCCCCCCCCAAAAAAAGTAGTCTCTGCTAAACTGTTACTTTTAGACTAAAAGGTCTCATGACAGGGTGAAGCTCACCACTGGAATTTCAAGTCTTTATTCAAAGAGAACAGAAATCCAAATACTAAAAGCAGAGCTCAGTGTAAATGGCTGTACCACTAGCATTTCCAATGAAAAGACAGTAAAAGGAAGTCCTGGATTCAGAGATACAGGTTCAAATACTGGCTCCAACCGAAGACTGCTGAGTAAGCAAGGACAAGCTACTTATCTCTTTAAACCTCAGTTTTCTTGTCTTTAGAGTGGAACTAGAGGCCTTTAGGTGGCCCTGTGGATAAAAAGCTGGGCCCTGGGGCAGGAAGATTCATCTACATGAGTTCAAATCTGGCCTCAGACACTAGCTGTATGACCCTGAGCAAGTCATTTAACCTTGTTTACCTCAGTTTCCTCATCTGTAAAATGAGCTATAGAAGGAAATGGCAAACCATTCCAGTATCTTTGCTAAGAAAACTCAAAATGAGGTCATGAAGAGTTGGACATGACTGAAACAACTGAACAACAAAAAGTAGAGATAACCATGCTTGAGTGCAGCCCATTACTGTGTAGGAACCCTGGATGTAGAGTCAGAAGGCACGGATTCGAATCCCAGCTCTGTCACTTAGTATCATTTTTATGATGTTGGGCAAATCACTTAACAGGCCTCAGTTTCCTCGGCAATAAAAAATGATGGGAGTGGAACTAGATAAAGTTAAAGATCCTTTCTAGCTCTAGATCTGTAAAATGTGACCTTCCTCGCAGAGATGCTGGGAAGAAGGAACTTAAAGTTCTATATATATGTGACCAAGTCTTAACTTATTCTGTGCTATTTAAATTAGAGTGGAAGGCACATGGAAAGTATTTTCACCTACTTTACCAGCTCTTATTGTTAATAAGGAGCACCATCCCCATTCCTAGGGACAGGTCATAGAAGAGAGAAACCTAGAAGTATTTACTCCTGGCAAAAAATGCTTCAGACAGATGCCTACCCTTTCTTTTCAGACCTTTCCCCCTCTCTCCCTTTCCAATAGTCTTTCAATTCTCCTGATGCCATGAGGGAGAAAGCCTCAATTAGATGCTAATCTGCCTTTAACACCTCTGTTTAAACTGTGCTAACTCCTATTTTAACCAGGTGGGCTTGTCATCCAATTCATTTCAGGGCTGTGTCTAGGCAACAGCAGCAGGAGAGAGAATAGGGGTTGATGGGCATCAAGGGCATCTGAACCCATGATGAGTTTCTAAGTGCTCAGTGGATGTCCCAAACCATAACACTGAATCCAAGGAAAGTAAGGGCCTCCTGTAAGGGGTTCAGGTAGCATTAATTGACCCACAGTAATTCAAACCTGATAATAAGACATCCCATACTGGAGTCCTCACTGCATTTCAAACAAAAACTGCCCAATCTCTTGTAGCTGGATAGCAGGCTCCCTAAGATTGCAGAATGAGGATGATTACAAAATCTCAGGGTAAGAGGTGATGTCAGAGACACAGAGGATTGTTGATCTAGAACTGGAAGGGACCCAAGAAACCATCTAGTCCAACTCACTTCTTTTACACATGAAGAAACTAAGGCCTGAGAAGGAAAAGTGACTTGCCCAAGGTCACACAGCTAATAAACATCAGAGGTAAGATTTGAACCCAATTCCTCTGGACTCAGACACTTTCTAGCTATGTGATTCTGGGCAAGTCACCTAACCCTGTTTGCCTCAGTTTCCTAATCTGTAAAATGAGCTGGAAAGGGAAATGGCAAACTCGTATCTCTGCCCAAAAAACCCCAAATGGGGTGGCAGAGAATCCAAAACAATTTAATTCTTTAAGGTAGTGCTTTAAGGTTTAAAAGGTTTTACCTATGTAATCTCATTTGATCCTTATAAAAACTCTTTGAAGTATTATATCCCTATTTTACAGATGAGGAAGCTGAGGCTGAGAGAGCTTAAGTGACATGTTCAGGGTTATATAGCCAGTCATTATATGAGGCAGAATTCAAATTTATCTCTTTCTGACTTCAAGTCCAGCACTCTACCCACTATAGCACCCAGCTAAACATGTATCATCCTTACACTCTATCCAACAAATGGTCATTCAGTCTTTTCTTGGGGCTGTCCAGTGAAACCCTCCCGAGGCATTCCATTTCTACTTTATTATTGCTCTAATTAAGAGGAAATTTTTCCTTCTTATTCCTGAGCTCGCCTCTTTGAAACTTGAGCTCCTTGCCACTACTTCTGCCCTCTCAGACCAAACAGAACAAATCAAAACCCTTTTATACACATCAGCCCTTCAAATACTTGAAGGAACTGACCATTCCCATCTCTAGCCCAAGTCTTCTCTTCTCTAGGCTAAACATTCCAGTTCTTTCACCTGATTCTCAGATGGCTTGATCTTGCGGCCTTTCACCATCCTGGTCACTCTGCTCTGAACAGGTCAACTTGCAAATGTTTTCCTAAAATGTGCTGCCTGAACTGAATACAATACTTCAGATGCAGTCTGATCAGCGTGTTGTACACTATATGCTAAACTGGGAATGACTATCACCATTGTCCACTTCCAACAGAGGAAAGGTTCCCCAGAGCAAGGGTGGTCTCTGTGACTTTTGACCAACTCAATTCCAAATCTCCTTCAGAACTGCTTAACGAAGCTGTCAAGGAAGGAGCTCCACAGGTATCATCGTATGACCAGGAGAATACCCAGCTTCTAGATCTACCAAATGGACCCTTACTCCAGCTCAGGGATCCTTGAACACAACAAGAAATTCCTTAACATTTAGAGAGCTATTCATAAGAATGGGCTGCCTTCAGGGTGGTGAGGGGGTCAGCAAAAAAATAGGTAGTGATGTTCCCATCACTGGAGGTATTTAAGTGGAGTCTGTATGACCACTTACTTATCAGGTAACCTAGAGATCCCCTAGTCCAACACTTTCATTCATGGATAAGGAAACTGAATTCTAGAATGATGAAATGACTACTAAAGTCACTCCCTGCTTTGTGCTATTCATTACACTTTAAATTTTTTTTAAAGTTTAATCTGCATTATTAAAATCTCTCCATCATTCTTTTAAGTCTACATAGTCAGTGAAACAATAAATCAAGCCGTGATTTATAGGATTTGCCAGTTTCCAAGGTGTAAGTGTTCATAATAAATTTTAACAACAGACTTTTGTAGCCTGTATCCTCCAGCACACTCTAGACAACAAATAAAAAAAACTAGAATTTTGAAATCCATTTCTTTTGACCATTGAGGTATCCTCAAACACTAAGATTCAACAATTATTTAGAGGAGATGTAATGTTCTCTAAATTAGATCCCTAGGTGAAGAATAGCCATTCTTCCTTTACTTATTTGTTTGTTCATTTGTTTTTCCATTATGGATAGCTAGACTGAAGTTTTTTGAGTTATTATAATATCATTTAAGAGGCTCTGCAATGTTCCCTGACATGTGATACAATTGACACAAAGCTATCAGAAGCTTCTAAAGGACCTCAGTATCTTCCATGTAGAATTTACAATTGACATTGTTCACAAAAGTGGCAGATAACTTTAACAAGAATATGTTTTACTCTCTTATGCCTCATGAAAAATTGAAGGATCATCAAACAAAGCTATCTGTTACTACATCTTTTAAGAAATCTTGAGGCAGCTAGGTGGTACAGTGGATAGACCACTGGCTCTGAAGTCAGGAGAACCTGAGTTCAAATCTGGCCTCACTCTTAATACTTACTAGCTGTGTGACCCTGGGCAAATCACTTAACCCCATTGCCAAGAAAAAAAAAATGAAACCTTGTATTATTTTGATGTATGCATTGTAGAAACCTTTTCTGGAACTATTTTCAGTAAATATGAGTGTGTATGTACAGATTTATATATCAGACATATACAAGTATACTTACATTATGCTATGAACTATCATAGTATATACTAGATAGATAAATAGATAGAATTTAAGATGCAGTCACAACAAATAGAAAAGCTGGATGAGAAATTAAATGGTAGATTTTCTTGTGATACCTTTAGGAAATTAGACAATATTTTAAGTATCTTAAGCTTCTCCCTGAAATAAAAACCCAAATTTTTAACATCAGCATGGTTACAGTGATGCAATATGGGCAAAAGCCATGGAATACCACCATCTCTGAAGAATTAAATTGAGGGTCATCTGAAGGCCATTAAAGATGTGCATTATCGGCAACAGTCAGCCACAACACATTAAATAAGAACTGAAAAGAAGAAACAAGGAGATATACATCTGGAACAAAGCAGAGAATGTTCACTTGGCAAGATTAAGTTATAACTAATAGACATAGTGCTTGCTCCATTTATATCTAATAAAAAGATCTGGAGTAGTAGTTCCTACTACTTCTTACTCTGTGGGTCTCCAAAACTGTTTTTGAGGAGTGAGGTCAAAATTGTTTTCATAATAATGCTGAGATTTTTCATTTATAATATGCTATAAATCTCAATAGATATAATCCATATATAGTGTTAAAGCAAAAGCTCTTTGGGCAGTGGACATCGATAATTTTTAAGAAGGTAAAAAGGTCTTGAGACTAAAAAGTTTAGGAACCACTGACCTTGAGGAAGGCTCCAGGAGGCTGGGTGGACCCCAGTGGTGGCTTTGTAGGAGAACATGGCCAAAGTGGCTTAGGATGAGGGAATACCTCGATTGTTGAGAATTGAACAAACTCCCATATGCCTTGAGCCTTTTCCTCAGTATTTTATATTGAAATAATGAAGCAAACAGGGATAGTAATATTTGAACAAAGGTAGAGCAGGTTCTGGACTCGCCCTTCCCATTCACAGTAATAGACTGAGCTCCCAGAGGGCAACTTGCTATGCCTGGTGGGTTTGAAAGTGGATTGGTTGTATTTAATATATTACTTATGAGTTCCCACCAATGTGGTCTCCATTGATTAAGAGTTGGCTAGACTCAATTTTCATTTAGAAGAAATTTCATAATAGGAAGAGTTAATACAAAACATCTCACTAACCAGGGGGTAATTTCTTTCACAAGAACCCCACAGAGTCCAGAATTAGAGTAGGCTCAGAATTAGAGCTAAGATCATGGCAACTGGTCCCATCACTTCCTGGCAAATAGAGGGAGAAAAAATGGAAGCACTGTCAGATTTTATTTTCTTGAGCTCAAAGATCACTGCAGATGGTGACTGCAGCCATGAAATTAAAAGACACTTGCTCCTTGGAAGAAAAGTTATGGAAAATCTGGACAGCATACTAAAAAACAAAGATATCACCTTGTCAACAGAGGTCTGTCACAGTCAAAACTATGCTTTTCCCAGTAGTAATGTGAGAGTTGGACTATAAGGAGGGCTGAGCATCACAGAATTGATGCTTTTGAATTGTGGTGCTGGAGAAGACTTTTGAGAGTCCCTTGGACAGGAAGGAGATCAAAGCAGTCAATACTTAAAGAAATTAATTTAGACTATTCTCTGTAAGGTCAAATACTGAAGCTGAAGTTTAAATACTTTGCCCACATAATGAGAAGACAGGATTCATTGGAAAGACCCTAATATTGGGAAAGATTGAAGGTAAAAGGAGAAGGAGATGGCAGAAGATGAGATGGATAGACAGTATCTTGGAAACAATGAACATGAGCTTGGATAGACTTCAGGAGATAGTGAGGAATAGAAGGGCCTGGTATGTTATCATGCATGCGGTCATGAAGAATCAGACATGACTGAATGAACAACAAAAATAACAGGATGAGAGAGTTCATGGGAGAATGTGGGAAACACATGTCTGGATTTTTAGAAGTCCTTTGTGAAATCCTCATGAAATTTCCTCTTAGCTTTTTGCTGGACTCATTTTCTCTGTGCCTCTGGTTGGTCTTTTTCTCCTGATGCAGATGCTGCTGACAGTTACTAGTCTTCTGGAAACACTCTTCCTATTGCCAATGGGAAATCCAAATCTTTTGAATGAATTTCACAAGGTTATCCTCTGGTCAAACAGATAAGGAGGATATAGAGACTCTCCTCCCCCACTTCCAAGCAACTGTCTCTCAAGGGCTTGGCTGGAACTATATCACCACTACTCTCATCTGGAGAAGGAAATGGCAAACCACTCCAGTATCTTTGTCAAGAAAACCACAGATGGGGTCATGAAGAGTAGGACAGAACTTAAACAACTGAACAACAACAAGAAATGTCATCTACTATTACAATAACAGATTCTGAATTGGCTTCCTATTTTATCCAAACTTCACAAGATGTGACCGAACCTCATTAACCATTCCCAATGCACTTCTATGAACCATCATCTCATTTCAACCTATGGCTCAAAGCATTTCTCTCCTTCCAAATAGTTTAAGTATTTTCTGCCCCTAGTTTATACCTTTGATTTATTGACTGACTCAATAGAAGTATTTAGGAATTGTTCACTCCTATTTCACACCTTTGATTGAAGAGGAGAGGAATAAGCATTTCTTAAGTGCCTTTATTATGCTAATTTTTTTACAAATATTATCTCATTTGATTGACTAATTCAATGGAGAAGTCCAAGCATTAGGATAGAATGGATTCCTACTCATATTCTTTTTTTTTTAGGCAATTGGGTTAAGTGACTTGCCAAGGGTCACACAGCTAGTAAGTGTCAAGTGTTTGGTCTGAGGCCGGATTTGAGCTCAGGTCCTCCCCACTTCAGGCCTGGTGCTCCATCCACTGCACCACCTAGCTGCCCCTACCTACTCATATTCTATATACTATATTCCTTAGTTGCAAGATTTTTTTTAAAAAAGTAAAGCTAATATTTACATATCATTTCAAGATTAACAAAGTGACATATATAAATTACGTACTACCCAGTGAGGCAGGTATTATCTTTATCACTCCCATTTTATGGGTAAAGATATTGAGACTCGATATATGGTGCACAGAGTGCACCTGCTATCCCAACATGAAGGAGAAAAGACCACGGTAATGCTTGTTCTGAGGTGTGTTGGTGCATCCCGCCCATTCTCTATGTCACCATGTGATACTCAGAGAGAGCAAGTTGCTTGACCAGAGTCACACTGATAACAAGTATCTGAGACAATTTGAATCGTTGTCTTCCCAACTCCTTCACGCTATCCACAACAATACATTCTCTCAATTTCCATTTGCTCTCTTCCAGTAAAGGTGACTATGTGTTCAAGAGCATTTCTAGTGAATCACTACATTAAAAAAAAAAGTTGGTATTTTCCTAAAGCTTTAGCTGCTGTGTACATTACTTTGGCCTTCCTTTCTTGATCCTTGTCAGCCCCACCCTCTCTCTCTTTTAAAACCATTGTTTCCTTGACATGAAAAATGTACTTTAGTGAACCTAATGGCTAATTACATAAAAAGGAAGGAAAAAAAAAACAAATCCAAACAAGGAATGATTAACTGCATGAGCTTTAACTCAAGCTATCACCTCCCCCACAAACTACCCTTCTTAAAAAAAAAAACAGCAATTTATTTTCTGCCAAAGTTTGTATTCTTTGTCTATGAAAGTACAGGTCCGTGAGGTGTCCTAATCCAGGACAGGCTCCACCCATATGTGAAAGTGAAATTCATAGATCTTTGAAGTTGTGAGGAAACTTAGACTTCATCTAGCTGCCATTTTACATATGAATAAGTTGAGTCACAAAAAGGTCCATATATTTAGAGCTGGAAGAACATTAGAGGTCACTGAGTCCAAATTCCTCATTTTATAGGTGGGAAAACTGAAGCCCAAAGAAGTTTAGTAATTTGCTCAGAATGACATAGTTAGTAAGTTTCTAGCATGGAATTTGAACTCCAACCTTCCTGAGTCCAAATCCAACATTCTGTCCACTATACTAGAAGTGCCAAGCTAGCTTCTAGTAGGCAGCATGCTCCAATCTCTCCCATCGCTGGAACCAAACTAAAAGGTAATTAGTAAATGTTTAATGAAATAAACAAAAATATAATAAAACACTTGTTATTCAGTCATTTCAGACTCTTCATGAGCCCATTTGGGGTTTTCTTGGCAAACATACTAGAGTGATTTGCCATTTCTTTCTCCAGCTCATTTTTCAGGTGATGAAACTGAGGCAAACAGGATTAAGTGACTTGCCCAGACACTTAGCTAGAAAGTGTCTGTGACTAGATTTGAATTCAGGTCTTCCTGACTCTAGGCCTAGAGCTCTATCCACTGCACCACCTAGCTGCTCCCACAAGGAAACATAGAAAATGTTAATTTATAGTTTTCTAAGTCAATATCCAGCCCACAAGAATCTATTTCTATATGAGTTTGACAACATACCATTACACCATGCATAGACAGCTTCCTATATGAGATGATTTCCAACAAATATAACCTACTGGGGCTTGCATGTCACAATAGCATAAGATAAAGTTGGTGACATCTGGGAGTCAATGTAAACAGTCCCTTAAGAAATCTATGCAATAAGCATATATTAACTTAATAAGCATTCATGAAGTGCCTGCCATGTACAAGATACCATGTCTGAGAATACAAAGACAAAATGAAGAAGCCTTTCCTGACTTCAAGGTGCCTACATTCTATCGAAGGACATGACGTGTAAACTAAGAAATAGGAGCTGATATAATTTGTGGAGGGAGAAAACAGTAAAAATCTGAGGAAACAAGAACGACTTCTTATAGGACCTGGTATCTAAGGATTCTAAAAGGCAATGATGAAGATAAAGAGTGTTCTGGATCCTGGATTCAGACTGTTAAAAGAAAAAGGGCAGGAAATGAGATATCATGTTCTATGAACAAGAAGCAGGAGAACACCTATATAATGGCGTGTGACTTACTTGAGACAAGAAATCTTTCATATGGTTTATTTTCTTACAGAAATGGTCATGAGTGTGTACTGCTACTGACACAACACTGACTTAGAATATCTTATCGTGACTGGTTAAAATAAGATTCAGTGTGTTTCCCCTCTTTTAGTTAGTTCTCTGTCAGTTGAGAGCTGGATTTTTTTTTTGGCCACATATTATGTGATTTGACGCTCTCTTTTGTTGTGCTTTTAAGTAAAACTGAAAAAGAAAAAAAAGCATCACTCTTTAAAGAGCACACTTCCATGACTGATAGAGATATTGTAGTGCCTATTGAGGAAATCAAGTACCTCAATAACCAATCAAGCCTGCAATGAAACAAGATGAGTCTCATTGAAGCATAATGGAAAGTGCAATTGGAAATGAAAAACAACTGATAAGCTGCTGGGAAACTGCCTAATTAATCCTCAGAAAGCAAAGAGTTACCTTCACAGCGACCTGGCAGCTGGATGACTTCTTCCTGATTCATCTGTAGTGTGGCACGAACTTCTTAGTTCTAGTGCCTTCCCTCTCTTTTCCTATTTATGCTGTAAATAGCTTGCCTCATATTTATGTGTTCACTTGTTGTCTCCTCCCCATTAGATTGTGAAGGTAGAGTCTCTTTTGCTTCTTTTTTGTAACCTCAGTGCTTATCACAGTGCCTGGCACATATAGGTATTTAATATATGTTTATTAATTGATTGATTAATTCTTAAAGATGGTAGAATAGCAAAAAGTCCAATTTTTTAAAGTTATTAACCATTACTATGAAGTAAAAATGCTTGTTACAGGCAACACAATATAATCTCCTACCCTAAAAGGGTATACCCAAACTACATATACATACATGTATACATATATGTACACACATACATGTATGTGTGTACATATATAGATATATAATATATACATATATACATGTACACACATATACACATATATACATGTATACATATATATACATATATATATATATATACATGTATATATATATACACCCAAGCTCTACTTGTATACTTCCAGTGGCAGAAAGCTCATCAATTCACAAGACGACCTCTTTCCTTGTTTCTGGTTTTGTTTTTGTCTTTGTCTTTTGATCTGGACCTCTAACTTTATAGGGAAGGGGGAAAGGGAAAGCAGACAAAGCTCCTGGTATGAAAATTCCCTCTATAAATGCAAATCATAATTCACCTGTAACTTAATTGTCCAGGTCACTGAGAAATCAAGTGACTTGTTAATAGTCACAGAGTCAGTATGTGTCAATCAAGCCTTGAATCCAGGACTTCCTGATTCCAAGACTCTCCCTACATGATACTGCCTTTCTTCTTTTATGATGGTGAACAAGTTCTTCTTTACTCTGAATCTAACCCTGCCTTTCTTGACTTTCTATCTATTGATCCTTAACCTGTTATTCAGTGCTTTGGCTGGGCCTAACCATGCTGATTAAAGCCAGCTGCTGCACAAAGATAAGTACCCTGAGGATGGTGGGCATACAAAAAAATTAACTGGGTGGGGACAGGAAAACAATGTTGTAAAATATAAAGTGGGGGAACAGGAAGTGTTAGGGAAAAAAAGTTAGTTTGGGAATTTAATGCCTCAAAATACCATAGCCTCAGTTTTGAAAATCTTAGGCATCCCAGGCGGTGTTTGGGAATAAAAGCGGTCCCAGAATTGGTGGATGGGGGCAGTAATTCATTTGGAAAGAAGCAAAACCCATGGTAGCTTCTGGGATCTGAACACAGGAAGTTTTGAAATGCTACGTAAGATTTTTTGTTGACCAACTCTGACTCGTCATATATGCTTAAGCATAAAACTGAAAAGCATAGAAAGCCTGGATGCCTAAGACAAAATTTGTTAATTTCCCAGTTTTGCCCTGCCCTCACATATTCAGCATGGGCATTCACAAAGGCTCTTTCTTGGGTTTTCTTCTCTATAAGTACTTTCTCCTTCGGTGATCTCATCTACTTTGATGAAATTAATTGTCATCTCTATAGAAATGACTCTCAAATCTATCTATCTAGCCCAGGGATGGGAAATCTGCTGCCTTGAGGCCACATGTGGCCCTCTAGGTCCTCAAATATGGCCCTTTGACTGAATCCAAATTTCATAGAACAAATCCCCTTAATAAAAGGATTTGTTTGGTTAAAAACTTGGACTCAGTCAAAAGGCTACACTCAAGGACCTAGAAGGCACATGTGGCCTGAAGGCCACAGGTTCCCCACCCCTGGTCTAGCCCAATCTCTCCTGAACTTCAGTACATATCTTCAACTTCCTTCTGGACATCTCCACCTGGATCATCCACCAACATTTCAAATTTAACATGCCCAAAATAGAATTTATCTTCTATTCCTAATCCACCATTCCTTTAAAGTTTACTCTTACAAGTGTATTCAAACTCCAAATAGGGCATCATATCCCTAACAGTTGTTGTTTTTTTTTTCATTCCTAAAATTTATTTGGATTCAGTGCTCAAGAGACCAAGGGTGTAACTCTAAAGTACTGTTTCCCAGGGGCAGGTAGGTGGTGCAGTGGATAGAGCAGCAGCCCTGAATTCAGGAGGACCTGAGTTCAAATCTGGCCTCAGACACATAACACTTACTAGCTGTGTGACCCTTGGGCAAGTCACTTAATCCCATTGCCTAGCCAAAAAAAAAAAAAAGGTACTGCTCCCAGACTGCCTTCTGCAAGAAGAACCCTTACTGGAAGCATGGATTTAGTCTACCTTTTCCTAGACTGACAAGTTGTAAAGGGCCTTAAGGATCATCTTATATAACCGTCATATTTTATATATAAGAAAGACTTGTCCAAGACCACACAGCTTGTTAGTGTCCAAGCCTAGATTCATGATTTCCAGTTCAGTGCTATTTCCACTCTGAAGCCTGGCTGTCCCTTGTTGCCCTAGACTGGTCTTTTGGATAAGAGTGAGGAAATGTGTAATAACTTCCTCCCCAAACTCTTAAGAGCTTGCCAAGGAGGAAATGGATTCCATTCATATTCTTACAGAGGCACTTAATAAGACTTACCCCAAGCCTAACATGCCTAATTACCTCTTCTACTGCATCCTGGAAGACAAGTACTTCACTTTGTTCTCCATTAGAGTTTTAAGTGCGCAGGGCAAAAGACAAGGACCTCTGGAACACAACTCTGTTGTCTGTCTGCCCTTTACATTATTACTTTGTGGACCATACTCACCATTTGCAATACCTTCCATAAAGGTCAGCGTCTATTGAAAATGCCACATAATTAATAATAATAACAATAATGTGAAGTAATTCTGATGATATATAGAGAGCTGGTCTCAAAGTCAAGAAAACCTGAGTTCAAGGCCTGCCTCCATCAAATGTGTACTGGCTGTGTTTCCCCTCAGCAAGTTAATCTCTCAGTGCCCCAGGAAACTCATTAAGACTATAAGTTGAAAATCCAGTATATATCTAAATTGATGGAAAGAATTTCGTCACCAAGAATTCTTTACACAAAAGTTCTTAACTTGGAATCCATGGATCACCACCATTGTACCAACAGGGTCCACAGATAAATTTCTGGCACTCCATGAACTTAGAAGGAAAAAAAAATTACATCACTTTTCATTAACTTCTAATTAAAATTTTGCCTTTCTTTCAATTATTTAGAAACATTCAATTGTTTAGAAACTAAGCAGGGGTTCATATACTTTACCAGACCACCAGAGAAGTCTCTGACACCAAAAAAGATTAAGAATCTCTGATAATAACCAAAGAAATCACAGGTCAAAAATAATAATAATAATAATCCATATTAATAAAACTCTACAATATTAATAAGAGCTCACTTCTCCATTGCCTTAGTGTATAAAGATCTCTTTTCTTATAACACCCTAATGGAGTAGTAAAATTATTATTGTTTCCATTTCACAGATAAGCAAACTGATATTCAAAGAGGTAAAACCCTTTGGACCACAAATTTTAAGCTGGAAGGAGCCTTAGATATCTTCTCATCCAACCACATAATCTTATAGAGGACACTGAGTCCCATAATTTTATAGATAACTTGTCCAAGTCTATAGAGTAAGTTCCAGAGTTAGGTCTCAAAGCTAGTTCTACCTAACTCGAAATCCAGTATTCATAAGATCATAGATTTAGAGCTGGGAGGAACTTTGAAGAACATTGAGTCTAATCCTTTCATTTTCTATGCATGAAAAGTGAGGCTTAGACAGGTTAAGTAACTTGCACAAAGTCGTGGGGGAAGTAAGTGATAGATCCAGGAACTGAACTCAGGTCCTATGATTCCAAACTCAGTGATCATTTCACTATTCTAAGTGCTTCTTCCACTCTTTCCACTATGCCATGTGCCCCATCCTACACTTGGATTATTTTTATATTTTCACCAATTTTGAGTTAACAGCATGTCAGAATTATTTAGGGAGTATAATTTGCATCTGTATTACTTTTTCTCACCCATTCTTACCTCAAAAATGTTTTTTTTTTTTGTCCTTCAGTATTCTAGGTCTCTGTGTGTTGGTGGTGGCAACATTCTAAGAGACACAACTTTTAACCCCTGTTTCATTTCTTAAACACTACTTCTGAGTAGATCAGTGCAGAAAAATAATTTATAATGCATGTCTGAAACCATTATTTTTCTTAGTGTTAATAAAAGTTGGGATTTTTGCATATTTCATAATCTGAAATTCAACCTTTATTTTAATATATATTTGTCTGTGTGTGCTTCCATATACTCTCAAACACACAAATATGCCATGTTTGTGACATTAGCAACACAGCATGGCTACAGGCTAGGAAAATCTGGTTATTTACAACACAGTACCGAAAAAAGTCTGCAAGAACACATTTTTAAATGCAAGGTCTCAGTGCTGATTGACATGCTCTGTACGATAGTCAAATCTGGCAGGTGCATTAACTCACATCCCTCTGATCTGTACACATCCACACTTGTCTTCTTAGGGTACTTGGTAATAAGCTTCTTTAAAGATCCCTGAGTAAGCACTGAAGATAATATCTGGAGTATGTAGCACTCAGTCCTCTTAGAATGGCTTTTTCCTGCTCCTTTCGTTTTCTTAAGAAAATGTCAGTTTAATCATATCTTAATGCTTTGATAATGTGTTTCTTTACATAGCTGCAAAACGCTCACTTCAGTGTTTTAAAAGCATGAATGTAGATGTAAAAATGCCAGTTAAATGAGATTACTTTTCCTAATGGAATAACCAAAAAGGTGTATGAAGTTCCCCCAACTTATGAAACATGTTCAGAACAAATAATGGGTCCAGGCTAGCTTTCCTATACTCTCTGCATCTGAGAGATTCTTGAATTTTAGACCTGTGATTTGCTTTAGTACATAAATATTGAATGCACCATACAGGGTACATGGTAACTCAGGAAATTCTTTCATTAGTGACTTTCTAGATACCTATTTATACAATCACCAAGAACAGTATGTAGTCACGCTTCTGGTCCAACAAAGAAAGCATTAGAACAACTGTCAGTAGTTCAGGGTTGTACAATGCACAAGAGGAGACTTCCCTGTGGACACCCTAAGTTTCGAGAGTGCAGGTGCAGGTGGATATAAACAGACCTGCAATTGTTTCGTTAGAGTAACACCCATGAATCAACAATGGTCCAAAGGGGCCCTGTGGCATAGTTGAGTGGCCAAGGGGGAGGGAAAGCAAAGATATGTGGCAAGGTGAGAGATAGGAATTCATTCTTATCAGCAACCATCCTGTCTAGAAGCAATTACCATAGAGTTATACTAGTTCTGGTGCTAGTGATCTAATTTCTGTCAGAACTACCATTCCTGCCATCCTTTTTCATCAGTTTGTTGGAAAGAGTATTTTCAGAAAAGTAAGTCTGTGTGACTGAGCTTGATATAGGACCATGGGCTCTAGAGAGTTCTGTCACTGTGATCACACAAACTATTTCTAGTTTTCATGGCCCCTATGACACCCATAGCATAGATCTCACTTGTAGCATTTTGCGTCCGCTCTAGATTGGCCCCTTCCTCCTTCGCACAACTCCCTCTTCTCGTCCTTCCTTGAAACTTCCATGCCACAGGCTTGTTTTCACTATTTGAATTGTCAGTGAATCTTTAGAATATCCATTCTTTTGACATTAGAGATGAAAAACCAATCAGATAAGTCTGAGGGAGAACCTTCCCCTACCACCCAGGTAGGAAACGTAAGTTCTTCAAAAGTCTCAGTGAATTTCCCTTTTGTGTAAGAGATAAAGGATTCAAGTCCCTCACATGCCAATGAAGAAGAAATTCAAAGGGCTGAGGAAACGTGGTTGTGCCAAGTCTGAGAATAGTCCCTCTGTACTGTACTATACACTCCTTGTCCTTCTTCCTGCTGTAATTTCAAATCGCTACACTTGAGGTTCTAATGACCACCCTGGTTATATTCTCAGTTGAAACTACCTGACTGCTTGGGCTTACTTTGTGTAAGTTAAAAACATACCATCATAAAGGTCTTTTTTTGTCAATTACTGCCCTGTCAGTGTGTGTGTGTGTGTGTGTGTGAAAACATACTTTAAGTCACCAAAATACTGTCACACACATAATGATAATCAAAATGTTACATGTCCAATGCTTACCACTACAGAAAGAATCAGAGAATCTCCAAGTAGAAGAGACCCCAGAGACCATCTATTCCAACCTATATAGCAATAATACTTCCCTCTCTAATATAAAAGGGAAGCTAGATGATACAGTGGATAGAGTGCTGGACCTTGGGTAAGGAAGACCTGAGTTCAAATCCACCTCAGATACTTACTAGCTGTGTAACACTGGGCAAATCACTTAACCCTGTTTGCCTCAACTTCCTCATATCTCAAATGAACTGGAGAAGGAAATGGCAAACCACTTCAGTACCTTTGCCAAGAAAACCATAAATGAGGTCACAAAGAGTCAGGCACAACTGAACAACAGCTACAACATCCTATAATAGTCAATCTGCCTTTGCTTAATAACACCTACCAAAAGGTTGCACCAACAGACACCCAGGCCAACTTATTTCACATACATCAAAATCTTAAATCTACTCTATTGCAATATCTACCTGTTACTCCTAGTTTTGCCTTTTAGGGATATGTAGGACAAATCCAATTTCTCTTCACATGACAGCCTTTTAAATAAAGACAGCTATCTTGTCCCCACTAAGTCCACTATTTTCTAGGCTTGTATCTCCAAGTCCTACAACTGATCCTCATAAGGCCTTATCTCAAGTCCATTCGCCATTTTGGTCAGCCTCCTCTGGACACTGTCTAGCTTATTAAGCCTATCCAGTGCATGGCATTAGGATTTGAATACAGTACTCCAGATGTAATCTGACCAGAACAACAAACAGCTCTATCACTTCCTAGTCACAGACTCTATTCCTCACTTGACATAGTATAAAATTACATCAGCATTTATGAATGCCATCTAATACTCTCAGCTTATCTTGAACCTACAACCAACTAAATTACCTAGGTTTTTTTTTTTCAAATTATTGCTTAGCCATGGCTCCCCTATCTCATACATGTAAGGCTGATTTTGTTAAATACACAGGTAAAAAAAATGTTTGTTTGTTTTACATGAAATTTTATTTCATGAAAGTCCACCCAATTCTTTAATCTACTGGGATCTTTTGGGATTCTAAATCTGTCCTCCAAAATGTGGAACATCTCTCTTAGCTTTGTATCTTTTGCAAGTTTGCATTTGCATTTGTCAAAGTCATTGATAAAATTATTAAATAGCACAGAGCCAAGCATGGATCCTGGAGCTCTCCAATGGGGACCTCCTTCCAAGTTGACATCAAATCCTTTAGAGAAAGTACAGTATTAGTCAGCAGCAGTGGCTGACTGTGATATATTCATATAGGAATTCTCAGAGACATGCGCCCTGCCAATTTACAAAAGAAAAGTCTGGTCATGTTTGCAAGTGTTGGCTTTGATATCAAGGGGGTAATACAGTAGAATCCTTCCAAGCTAAATGCATATTTGAAAACTATTGGAAATTAGAGACTATCAATCATCTTCCTTTTAGGAATCAGATTGCTGTCACTGGCTATAACAAGTCTTTCCAACCTAACATCAAACCATTAATGACTATTCTTTGGGTCTGGTTGTTCAATCAGTTCCAAATCCATCTAATTTTAGTATACATTTCTCCAATTTTTTCACAAGAATTATATGAGACTTTGTCAAACTGTGTGATAAAATTTAGGTAAACTGGTAAATAGGTAAATAGCATTTCCCTGATCTGCCAGTCTGGTAACCATATAAAAAGAGTCTGTATATATTTACCGTGCTATTTTACATTTTTATCAAAGACTTGAATAAATGCATAGATGACATGCTCAACAAGTGTGTGCTTGTGTAATTTTATCTAGCCCTGCCTTTTTTTTTCTTTTTGGTGAGGCATTCAGGGTTAAGTGACTTGCCCAGGTCTCACAGCTAGTAAGTATTAAGTGTCTGAGGTTGGATTTGAGCTCAGGTCCTCCTGACTCCAAGGCCAGAACTTTATTCACTGTGCCACCTAGCTGCCCCTACTTTGCCTATTCTTGATGTAGCCAAAGTGATTCTTTGTGATCACTGCTTCTTTTTCTAGATGTTAATTGATGGTTACTTTAATGATATTTTCTAAGATTCTAATAAAAAAGCCAAGTAAATAATTTACATCTTGCCCTATATTTTTAAGACTCAATTCTCTTCCCTGTTTTGAATATCAGGACAAAATCCACCCCTTTTCAATCCTGAAATACCTTCCAGTTCAAGTTTTTTTTTTCATTGACAATAGCTCAAAATCTGTCTGTTTTCTTAGCACACTTAGATGTACATCACCTGGGTCAAGTGATTAGAACCAACTAAGGCAATTAAGTGACTGCTTACTTATATTGGGTTTTGACTATTAGCCATTTTTGTCCTGTCCTTTCCAATAAAAGATCATTCTCCTTGGCAAAGAAAAAAAAAGTTCAATAAAAGTTGACCAGATTTGTCTTATTTCAATCATCAGGTTTCATTGTCCTTCCACCTTCAGAAGCAATTCAGTCTCTTCTCTCATCATCTTCTTTCCTCCAATGTATCATGTTTTGTTATCCTTGGACTTCCTCCCCAACTTCAGCTATTTGTAGTTATTTAACACTCCTTATACTATTTTTGCTGAACCTGTGTCATAAGTCTAGATATTCATTTTCCATTACCTGACTTTCTATCTATCTTTCTATCTATCTCTATCTGTTTATATGTATGTATCATATGTTACACGTACACACATATATGCATGTATATAAACTATATTTACTTATATATAGGAGAATTTCCTATGCATATATGTTGATCTCTTTGAAAAATTCCCCCTTTCCCTCTTACTATGAATGGTTTCTCTTGGTCTCTCCAGAATTTCATTCTTGAGAATTTATCATTTTTATTAGACTGACTTCCTTTGCCAATTATTATTGCCTTGGGTACTTTTGAACCCTTTGAAATCTTCTCTTCCAAAATCTAATGTGTATCAAATTATTCCTGAAGATCTTTTCCTCTATCACAAATTCTGAGATGGGGAAGTACAGGGAGAGAGTCATTTTTACAGATGAAGAAATTGAAGCAAACAGGGTTAAGTGACTTACTTAGGTCCACACAGCTAATAAGTGTCTGAGGCCAGATTTGAATTTACAAAGATAAGTTTTCCTGACTTCAGGCCCAGTGCTCTATTCACTGCACCACCTAACTGCCCCTCTGGACCATAACTAAAATATCAATGACAGGCTATTGGCTTGGTATGGCAATAGCCTACTATGAACCATTAAGACTGTATATTCCTGGATTTTTGCAAATCTGTTCAAAAAGGATTTAAACTGAAAGGGTGAGGAAAGTCAGATAAATGACCATGTATATCCATCCAGATACATAGAGAATAATGACAATATAGGAAGGATACTAGCAATAGGTACACCAAAAAGTTCACAGATGACAAAATCCAAGAAAGGAGTCAACAAGGAGAACAGTGGTATTAGATATCTATATCAGATAAATACAAAATTACAGGTAACAAGTAAAATAAATTAAATATCCTGATACTTGGAGTATTAGAAAGAAGCCTACAGCATTGAGATATTAAATGACATATCCAGAGTTGTTCAGCCAATATTTGTCAGGGGTTAGGCTTGAAGCTAAGGCTCCCTGGCTTTGAGGCCAGCTCTGGAATGATTATATTGCACTGTCTCTCATTGCTCTGGAAATTGTGCTGAAATCAACACTCTCATTGTTTTCAGAAGGGGCATGTCAATTGGTTGCCATATTGTTCTATTCAACATTCTACCCAACTTCCCAGACCAAAGCTCCCTTCCCAGGACATCACTCTCCTTAGGTTTTATATAATTAATAATAATAATAATGATGATGATAACAATTACAACAATAATGTAAACTATCATTTATAAAGTGCTTTAAAGTTTTTAAAGTGTTTTACATATGTAATCTTATTTAATCCTTTCAATAACCCTCTCAGATAGGTGTTATTATTATTATTATCTTTATTTTACAGATGAAGAAATTGAAGCAGACAGAGGTTAAGTGACTTGTTCAGAGTTATGCAACCAGTAATGTCTTACTAAGGCAGGATTTGAACTCAAAGAGGTCTTCTTGACTCAAGGGCCAGCATTCCATCCATTGTAACACCTACTTGCCACTCTGACATCAGGGATTTTTGTATTAGTATGCGTATTATATAACAAAGTGGCTGACACACAGTAGGCACACGATTAATGCTTTTCATTCATCACTTTTCTGAACTCACCTTCTGTATAAGTTGACCAGAGCTTTAAACTCTTTAGCACAAGGGATGTTCCATATTTTCATGCTTCTGGGAAGCTCTGGGGCTTCCCTAGTTTTTGTCTCAGGCCTGGTACTTTGGTCTAAGCTGGTCAAATTGTGAGAAGCAGTGGTTATTAACAATAACTGAGCCCTTACCAAATGAATTAGTTTCTTGTCTTGAGACTGACTTCAAGATTTTGTATTGACTTATCTGTGTTTATGCTAGATTTCCCAGTAGAATTTTAGTTCCTCAAGAGCAGAGTCTGCCTTCTTATTATCTGTTGCCATTTATAAATATTTAACTGAATTATATAGAATTGAGTCTTATTACTATTATCAAGGAATATGACTCAGGGAGTACAGTACACTTTCAGAAACAATTAGCACAGAGATTTTCTTCTTATTGAACCCAAAAACCTATCAAAACAGTTGAAGCAGCAAAGCCCAAAGATATACTATTTTGATTTGTTCTGACAAATGGAGCATTGAAGGAGGCCACTTTTTCACATTATTCCATAACCCCATACTGTACATAAAGCCATCTTCAGGAGGAACTACTGAAATATGAGTTGTCACTTATTCTAGTTTTCAGTTTACAGACAGAAGTAGACATCTCAGATGTTATACTTATCTTTTAAATAGTTATTCATAAAAATATTTATCAGTAATCTCAAAGGTTATCAATGAAGATCAGAGAGATAATTGATTGAATTTTAAAGTTCTTTTACCCTTCCCTCAAAGTCCGCTCTTCAATAATAATTCACATTTAGATACCATTTTCCTTGATGATAAAATTATTATAGCAAAGTACTTTCCTCACAACAGCTGCAATATGGAGTCCATGCAATTATTATCATCCCTATTTTAGAGATGAAGAAACTGAAGTTCTCATAACTGAAATGACTTGCTTATGTTCATGCAACTAGGAAGAGAACTGAATGTAAGTGACCTAAAGAAAATTGCTACATGCTTTCAACAACATTATGTTGCCTTTCAGTAAAAGAAAAATTGTTTCCTCATGCCCACTTTTCCCATGTCAAGAAGGAGATACTTCACATTCTTATGCATATGGGTCAAAAGCAGAATAGAGCATTAGAAGAATTTGGGTGCTAAGAAGACATGGAATCCAACCTTGCCTCAGGAACACATTAGCTGTGAAACCTTGGGTAAGTTGTTTCATTTCCCAGTGACCCAAGTAACTCTCTAAACTAAATTATAGAAAAGGAACTGCTGAGCTGTATCTGGTGGGGGGGGGGGGAGTTTTTACACTAGGAGCTCACCCTCCCATAATCAGTCATAGGTCCAGAACTTGATACCCCACCAAAATAGTACAAACTTAATCTCTCCAGTTCAGATTTTGGTATGGTTTACTTTATATCTTGAGCAAATTCATATGAGAATCCAGTATAGTGGGTTATGCAAAATCTGGCATTCTCCTTGTCTTTTATGAATTTCATTTCTTAGCAATTGCCTTTTAGTCTGGGCTGCCATCATTGAAGGAGAGAAAATAAAACTCAAATTTTGCTCTTTTTCCCCAGCTTTGGGGAAAAAAAGGCTTGTTGGGGGAGGAGGTTAAAGCTAATAGTAATCTGGGGGTCTGTGGATTATCTGTAGGCTTCAATTATCCCTGTTACCCTTATCCCATTTCCCACAGAGAATTGAGAGTTGGCTGTGTCAAGGCTAAGTTGACATGTATCACAGAGGCAATACAGCAGTCTATCTGCTCATTAAGAGTTTTCCACTGAGTGTGTCCCACTGATCTTCTGATCCCTGCAATGCTTTTGATCCTGGGTATAATTCGGAATTCTGACAGAGAAAAGTTCTAACATCTTGTTCTCCCTCATGCTAGCACTGTCAAGAAGCAACTGTATGTCCCCAAGCTTAAATTGCCAGCCCCCAAAGGGTCAAGAACCCTCCATCGAAGAATCAAAAACATTCAGGCATCGATGCAAAACTCACCTTTTAAAACACATGTTTCTTCAGTTTCTTCCTGATTTTTGTTGCCTTAATTTCCATATGAGCAGCCTGTGCTCAGCACAGCATTTTTTTTAAAGGAAGAGAACAAAATCTTTTCTCTCCTTTCCTCTGTCAACAAATGAGGCTATCTGTTTGAATATCTCCATATTGCAATGATGTAGGCAGGATATAAGCAGAAGGCTATCTGTTTGAATATCTCCATATTGCAATGACATAGGCAGGATATAAGCAGAATGGTAAGGCAAACCTAAACTAGGGAAATGGAATGAAGATGTTAGCTTGATGAAAGAGACTTCTCTTTGGTGGTTTCCACACTCAAAAAATGATGAGAATTATTCCTGATTTCCTTGCTCAATAGCCTATCACTTAAAGGCCTACTCCAGGAGTAAGATATTGAAATAAAATCCTTAACAAATAATATATCATGAAACTTACCTTGTTAGTTGTCATGGAAATTCAATGTTCCCTCAGCTAATGTCTCTTCATGTGCAACACAACTAGGCTTTTAAAAAAAAATTCTCAGTCAAAAGCACATACAAATAACATAAATTATATTCTTTTAGGGGGAATATAATTTTTAAATTTTTATCTCCTTAAAATGTTCAAAGTTTCATTGAAGTGCCACCATGGATCAAAGCTCAAAAGTAGTTCACCAATAACTGGAATTGCATAAAGCTTTACAAACACTAATTAATATGACTTTTTAATATTCCCTAGAAATGTGGCACTGTGGTCCTTGATTCACAGAGGGTTAGGATTCCGGAAAGATGACAGATTGAGACAGGAATTACTGGGCTCTCCAAATTTCTCCCCAAAACAAGATAAAATGTCACCTTAAAGTGAATGTTGAATGATAGAAACAACTGAAAGTTGGGCTAAAGTAGTTATCCTGCTAAGATAACTTGAGATGTCTTCAGGAGTAAAAGTTTGGTCAGAATGAAGTGCAAACACCTCCAGGCTGACTTCCCAGATCAACAAACAAAAGCCCTGGAGGCAGCTGGGTTAGGTATGGCACCCTTGACTTCAGGAACTTTCACCTTATGAACAGTGTGGGAGTTGGACAGCTGAGCAGGGGAAGACTAAAAGACTTTCCCATGTCATGGAATGCCAGGCCCAAGTGTGTTGACCAGATACAGTCCTGGGCTGCTATGGCTAAGGAGAAGTGAACACATACCCAGTGAGTGTGATAGCAGAGAGTCAGGAACCCTGCTGGCTGTGGACACTTGCAGGAGAGCAGAGTCTCTTGTTCTGGTTCCAGGACAGAGGGGACAGCTGAAGTTTGCAGCTATGAGGTGAATTGTAGGCAGCCAGAATCTTTGAGGTGATAATGTGGCTGGGGGTCCTAGCCATAGTTCAGGGACAGAGAGGAGTGTCCAAATTTGGACCCCCAGACAGACCTCAAAAAACAACAGTAAGAAAAACCTGAGAGGATGGGGGAGGGACTTTAATAGGCATGTGTGGGATGGGAATGGAAGGATGGGAGGGAAGATAAAGTGGTAAGGATAGGGTAAAAAGAAAGACTGAGAAAGCAAATATTGAGTAAAAATAAGATGGAGGGAAATTCACAAATACTAATTATAACTTTGAACGTGAATAGGATGTTCATAGCAGCTCTCTTTGTGGTGTGCAAAGAACTAAGAATTGCAAAGATCCTTGTCAATTGGGGAATGTCTGGATGAGTTGTAGTGCATTGTTGTGATGGAATACTACTGTGTTATAATAAATGATGAACTCAATGATCTTAGAAAGGCATGGAAAGACTTCCATGAAATGGTGAAGAGCGAAGTGAGCAGAACCAAGAGAACAGTGTATACAGTAACAAAAATATTATTTTAAGAATAACTTTGAGTGATAAAGTCATTTTGACTATTATAAATACACAAGTTAAAAATAAAAGACATAGGAAGAAAGACACTATCTACATCTACAGAAAGAACTGATACATAGAAGTATGTGTAGAAAAATTTTACACATATACACATATATGTATATGTATATTTGTATCTAAGGGTAGCCATCTCTAGGGCAGGGTGTGAAGGAGGGAAGGAAAAAAAAGAAAAACAAGAAATTTACATGATAATTTTATTATATGTTTAAAAGGAATAGATAGTTGTACACAATAGATTTGCAGTTTCACATGCAGTTGTCTTTTTATTATACCAAATTACGGAAATGCTTGTTTTATGCCATAAATTAGAAAGAAAATTTTTTAAAAATTAAAGAGTAAATAAAAAAAGAGATAAAACTGAAGCCTGAGGCACCACTCCTCACACCTTGGGACTAGCAACTGACTATAATAATAAGGAAGAGGAAGAGGAAGAAGAACAAAAAGAAGAAGAAGAAAAAGGAGGAGGAGGAGGAGGAGGAGGAGAAGAAGAAGAAGAACAAGAACAAGAAGAAGAAGAAAAAGGAGGAGGAGGAGGAGGAGGAGGAGAAGAAGGAGAACAAGAAGAACAAGAAGAACAAGAAGAAGAAGAAGAAGAAGAACAAGAACAAGAACAAGAACAAGAACAAGAACAAGAACAAGAAGAACAAGAAGAAGAAGAAAGCCAAGTAGAAACAATCTGACCATAGATGGTTACTATGGGGATAGAGAAGATCTGGCTTCATACTCAGAAGAATATAATGAAGTTTAAAAAAGCCACTCCTACTTCAAAGAAAAATGTCAAATGGTCATAATCCCAAAAAAATTCTTGGACAAGCTTTAAAAGAACTTTAAAAATCAAATAAGAGAAGTTGGGGGGGAGGAATAAGAGCAATACAAGAAAATTATGAAAAGAAAGTCAACCAATTAGTAAAAGAGATCCAAAACTCAAGGAAGAAATTACCTCCTTAAAAACTAGAATTGGGCAAGGGGAAGCTAATGAGACTACAGGACACCAAGAAATAATAAAACAAAAACAAAAGAATGAAAAAACAGAGAGGGTTAATAACTTAGCTGATAATGAAACTTAGTATGATGACTAAGATGGGATTAGAATCTATAAAATTCTGATTTTTAGGCACCAATGTAGGCCATCATTTCTCTCCTTCTCTCCTTTCTCATAAATGATAGTCTTGAATAAAAGGTGACTATGACTTATACGAGGCTAAAATGGGCTTGGTATATCTAAGCACAGCTACTAAAATTCAGGTTGTTCCTTTAAGTTGTATATGCCATTCACATAGGTGCTACCAGAGAGGAGTGGCTCTGTACACAGAAAATCTCCAGGTGCTATAACATCATATACAGTCTACTAAAAAAAAAAACTATATGCTGAAACATTTTAAGGAAGAGATTCAATTGAAATCAACCAACATTTACTAAGTACCAGTTATGTGCCAAGCATGATGCAATAAGCATGATACAATAGGTAGTATGGAAATAGTATGTCTATGCAACTTTCTGTGAGCTGGCAAGACCAAGAAATGGGGGAACTGTCCAACAACTCCCTCTTTCTAATGAATTACTACTTTTTATTATTGGTTTGTGTCCCAGTCCAGCTAGTGACTCCATTTTCCTTCCTTGCCATAATCTGATGCCATCAAAACTTCTGCATAATGGTCATAATTTCAGTAAATAGTTTAATTGGAATAGATAAAAATGAAATGAAAGGCAAACAACAGATACAGTGATCACCAAAGAAATAAATATTTCAACTCCCTCTTCCTCTAGTGGAACCCCTATTCTCTCTGTATCCCATTATTGAGCTAAAAACAACAAAACAAAATAAAAACAAAAAACAGAAAATTAATGTACTTAATGAAATCCTCCCCACTACACCTAATATTTCTCTGTGATATGACTTACCTACCTAATTTGCTTGCCCTGCTATCACCACCATTTTTCATGACAGGATCCGTCACATCTGCTTCACATTCTGGTTATTATGGCTATAAAGGGGGCTTGTCTCTGTCCTTCCCCAACTATCAGGAAAATATTTATACATAAGTGTCACCTACCCTCTCCTCCATCTTTCTTTCAGTCTGTCAAACCTTCTCCTTGAAAGTACATTCTAGCATGGCTAATATATAAGTATATTTTGCATGATTGAACATGTATAACCTATATCAAGTTGCCTGCCTTCTCAAGGAGAGAGGAGGAGAAAGAGGGAGAGAATTTGGAATTCAAAATTTTAGAAAATGAATGTTAAAAATTGTTATTACATTAAATTGGAAAAAAACCGAAATTTAAAAAATTTTACTTGAAAACTAAAAGTACATAGCCAGTGCCCAGGGAGTACAAACCCAAGCCACAGCAAGGGAAAAGACCAGGACAGTACCTGGAAAGCAAAGTACCTAATTTCTCCCAAGAGCCTTGCTACCAAGGCTATCAATTTCAATATCAATGTAGGGCTTGTTAAGCTCATATCAAGAGACAGAGACAAATCCAGGTTCAAAACTGTTCAAAAAGGAGACAGAAGGAGCCAAGGTTAAAAACCTAAGTCAAGCCACCAGGAAACTGAGTCCAAATCCAACAATTCCTATAGGAAGGAAGGGAAGAAAAAGTACCTTAGTTACCATACCCAGGACCAAGCAGGGCCTGCCTGCACCATCCAAGGAAGGAGTAGAGTCTAACTCAGTCACTAAGCAAAATACAAACCTAAAAACTGAGGCTGTAAAAATGAGTAAATAGAAGAAAACACCAAACACAATGAAGAAATACCTTGAACTAAGAGAAACACAAGAGAGAAACCCAGGGGAAAAAAAACTTCAAAAGTCCAAATAGAGTCTCAGAAAAGAGAATGTACTGGAAAGAAACAAAAAAGGAAGGAAGGAAGGAAGGAAGGAAGGAAGGAAGGAAGGAAGGAAGGAAGGAAGGAAGGAAGATAATAAATGTGCATAGGTACAAAAATCAAATGTTCTCATTGGCCTTTTCCCAAAATATATATCTCATTCTGCATTTTGAGTGCGTTACCTCTTTTTCAGGAGTCTAACATGTTTCATCTTGAATCCTCTGGAATCACAGTTTGTCATTACACTGATCAGAATTCTCGAGGCTTTTAAAGTTGTTTATCTTTTCAATGTTATTAGTAGTATATGAATTATTCTCCTGGTTCTGCTCATTCTACTGTGCATTGATTCATACAGGTCTTCCCAGTTTTTTTCTGAAAAGTTAATTTTGTCATTTTTCATTGTGTATTAGTATTTCATTACTTTCACATAAAGTAATTGGCTCATCCATTCCACAGTAGATAGGGTTTTTTCTACTACAAAAAGAGTTGTAAATAAGTTTGTACATATGGGTCCTTTTCTTATTTCTTTTATCTATTTACAGGACAGACCTTGTAGTGATGTCTCTGGGTCAAAAGAAATGGACAAATTAGTGTTTTGGGCAGCCAGTATTGTTATAAATTGAGCATATTCTTTAAAATATAAATGCAAAAATCAAGAGAATAAAATAAAAATAAATATATCTGATTAATTAGATGGGATAATATGATTTTTTTTACATTTACTAGAGGGAGAAAAATAAGTATACTCTCAGAAATCTGTTTTGAATAATCATAAAGTTAGTTAAGAGAAGCAAATGATTTGTGGGGATCAACATCTGTATTATTTGGATGATCTCAGGAGAAGAAAGAAATTATAGAAACAGGATAATATACTGGGGAGGAAAATAATAGGAAGGGGAGGGAACTTATTATTTCACATAATCAAGATACTGAGATAAAGACTATAAAAATATGCAGGGGAAAGAACATCCTATGAACTTCATTTTCATACGAATTAGACGAAAGAAGCTTGAACAATTGCACAGAGAGACAGAGAGTAGCATGTAGATATACACTAACCTCAACAGGAAAATAGAGGGGGATAGGTTGGAGAGAGGGGGTAGTAAGAGGGTGGAGATGATAGATAAGGGAGTAGCCATAAGTAAAATATATATATATCCAATGTTGGAGTGTGGAGCTTGATGGAGGGAATAAAGGGAAAGAAAGAGTAAAACTTGTGATCAGGGGTGGGGCAAAGTGAAGAGGATAAAGGAAACAGAATTGAAACAGATTGCTCCAATTATAGATCATTAATGTTAATCAAACTCCCCTTTTCACTACATTCTTCTTTACAAAAGGGAGGCAGGAAGTAAAAATATGGCAAAAGTATAAGAGGACAGAATGGAATGAAGCTCATAATTAAAAATCATAGTAATGAAAGTGATTAGAAGGAACAAACCCATAAAACAGAATAGGATAGCAAAATGGATTAGAAAGTAGAATCCAAAAATTCATTGTCTATAAGAATATACTTGAAACTTAAATATCCAAAAAGTTAAAATTAGGAGAGAGAGTAAAAATGAATAGCAATCATGATTTAAGACAAGGCAACAACAAAAAATAGGATAAAAAGAAATAAGCAGGGAAATTACATTATTATTAAAGGTTCCATAAATAATAGTAAGATAAATACTTAATATCTCTATATAGCATCTAAATACTTTCAGGAAAAGTTCATTGAATTTTAAAGAGAACACACAGTAAAACTACAATAATGAGAGAATTCAGTGAACTCCTTTCAGACCTGGACTAATCTAACAAAAAGATGAACAAGAGAGAAGTTAAGGACCAGAATACAGTTATCCTTCCACATAGTGACTTTCCCTATCACAGTTTTGTTATATCACAGTCAGCATAAGAAATTAAATGGGAATTTTTTGGGAATTTTCCAGAAGCCACAGATGACACTCAAAGGCCACCAGTTGACACAAAGCCTATGACCAAATATTTAACCCAAATTTTACAATAAGGTAATATAAATACCCCATAAAAGAAAAAGTGAGAGAGAGAGAGAGAGAGAGAGAGAGAGAGAGAGAGAGAGAGAGAGACAGAGAGAGAGAGACAGAGAGAGACAGAGAGACAGAGAGAGAGAGAGAGACTTCTTCTCTGTTACCAAAGGAGAGACAAAAACATTTAAAAGTATTTTCCAGATCATAGGGGCATCACACTGCTAGCCCCCATGATGTGGAAGAGATAATTGTACATGATTTATAAAAATTAGATTGCTATATAGAGATATTAAGTATTTATCTTACTATTATTTATGGAGCCTTTAATAATAATGTAATTTCCCTGCTTATTTCTTTTTATCCTATTTTTTGTTGTTGCCTTGTCTTAAATCATGATTGCTATTCATTTTTACTCTCTCTCCTAATTTTAACTTTTTGGATATTTAAGTTTCAAGTATATTCTTATAGACAATGAATTTTTGGATTCTACTTTCTAATCCATTTTGCTATCGGGTTTGTTCCTTCTAATCACTTTCATTACTATGATTTTTAATTATGAGCTTCATTCCATTCTGTCCTCTTATACTTTTGCCATATTTTTACTTCCTGCCTCCCTTTTGTAAAGAAGAATGTAGTGAAAAGGGGATTTATAAAAAAAATTTTCTGGTGATTATTGAATATGAACAGAAAAGATATGTGTATGTTATGTGTAGAGTGTGTGTTTGTGTGTATTATATATTATATATATGCTGTGAATTTTACAAATTGATCATGTATTGGGGACATAAACACTTTATAAAAAATGTGGAAAGTATAAATATTAAACACATCCTTTACTGACCACAGTGCAATAAAAAACATATTCTTTCTTTTTTCTTTTTTTTTTTTTGGCAATTGGGTGTGCCCAGGGTCACACAGCTGCTAATTGTCAAGTATTTGGTCTAAGGCCGAATTTGAACTCAGGTTCCCCTGACTTCAGGGCCAGTGCTTTATCCACTGTGCCACCTAGCTGCCCCTAAAAAATACATTCTATAAAGTGACTTTGAAAAAAGGGACTACATATTCATTGGAGACAAAAATAATTTAATCCTAAAGTATTGATGGGTCAGATCAAATCATATAATAACCAAAGAAAATGACAACTATAAGATGACATGCTAAAATGCATGGGGTAGTGTTAAAGTAGTCCTTGGGGAAAATTTATAGCTCAAAATACTTTCATAAACAAAAGAAAAATTGGTGAATAATTTGGGCATGCAATTTAAAAATAGAAAAATATTAGTAGCAGCTTCTTTTCTGGAGGCCAAGATTAAATTAAGGGAATGTTCTTTGGGGGAATTGGTAAACAAATTGTGGTATATGAATGTAATAGAATATTATTGTGCCATAAAAATGATGAAATGGACAATTTTAAATGTAATTAAGACAGACTTTATAAACTGAAGTACAGAGAAGGGAGAAAAAATAGGAGAATAATTTGTATAATGATAACAACATGATAGGAAAAAAATCTTTGAAAGATTTTAGACCTCTGCTAAATGCAGGGACAAACCACAAATTAAAAAAAAAAACATTAAAATGAAGGAAAAGACGTGACATCAGACATGGCTAATATAGGAAATTATTTTGTGGGATTATTTAGCTTTGGATTCAGGAATTTGTTGTGTAGCTTCTGAATTTGTCTCAAAGGGGGTAGTGTGAGGGACAAATAAATTTTAAAAAATATTCCTTCCTTGAAAAAATAATGATAAAATATTTTTAATTAAAATAAATGAAGCAATAAAAAAAGGGAAAACTACAAAGGCAACAAGTAAAAACCACAAAGAATCAATGTAGAAATTATGAAGATCAAATTTTAAATTAACAATTTTGATTAAAAGAACCATTTATTTAATAAATAAAATTAAGAGCTAATAAATCAATAAACATTTAGCCGGGAGTGGGGAACTTGAGGTCTTGTGGCCACATGTGTCCTTAGGTATGGCCTTTTGACTAAGTTCAAATTTTAAACAAATCCTTTTATTAAGGAGATTTGTTCTGTGAAGTTTGGATTCAGTCAAATGGCCACACTTGGGGACCTAGAGGGCTATATGAGACCTCAAGGCTGCAGGTTCCTTACCTTCAATTTGGCTAGTATGATGACCAGAAAAAGAGGTAACCAAATTGTTTGAATCAGAATTTTTTTTAAAAAAAGAATGAATAATTCAAGATGAAATAAAGGAAACTATCAGAAACATTTTGCTCAATTATATATTAATAACTTTTTAAATTTTATTTTTAATTTATGGAATAAAAGAGGCATTTCCATAACACAGCAAAATAAAAAAGATGATTACACATGAAACTACAAATCTACTATGCACAACTTGCTTTTCCTTTCAAATATACAACACAATTATCATACTAATAACTTTTGATGAAATAGATTTATAGTTTAAAAATAAGCAAATATCCATATTAACAGAAAAAATGGATTATTTAAACAACTTCATATCATAAAAAATTTGAACAAGCTATAAATGAATTCCCAAAGAAAGAAAAACCCCATGGCCAAATGGATGCACGAGTGAATTCTATTAAATATTTAAAGAAAAAAAGATTCCAATATTGCATAAACTGAAAAAGTAGAGAGTGAAAAGGGAAGGAAATCCTTGCGAACTTTTTATGACACAAATATTGTTTTGTTATCTAAAGCAAGTAAAGTCAAAACAGAGGAAGAAAACCATAGACCAATGTCCCTAGTGAACACAAGTGAAAAAATATTAAATAAAATAACATTTAAAAATCTACAACATATTTTTTAAACTATTATACACTAAAACTAGGTTGGATTTATCTCAAGAATGCAGTGTTGGTTCAATATAGGCAAAACTACACATATAATATATCATATTAGTAGCAAAAGTAATGAAAACTGTATGATAATAGCAATAGACTCAGAAAAAGCTTTTCATAAAATGCGATGTTTATTTTTGTTAATAAAAAAAAAGACAGAGGATAAATGGACCTTTCCTTAATATAGTAAGTAGGATTTATCTGAACTCAAGAGCCAATATTATATGTTATGGAGAAATACTAGAGTCTTTTCCAATAAGATTATGGGTAAAGCAAAAATGTTCATTATCACCACTGATATTTGTCTTATCGCTAGAAATTCTACTTATGCAATAAGACAAGAAAAAGACATCAAAGTAATAAATATAGGCAATGAAAGAAAGCTCACTTTTTGCAGATGATATAATAGTCTATTTAGAGGGCCCAAGAGTCAATGAACAATTTATTGAACAATAACTATAGGAAGTTTTCAGAATAAAACACAAATCTTTATGAATCATTAACACTTCTACATATTAAAAACAAAACCCAGTGAGAAAAAAGAAAATTGCATTAAATATAACTACAGAATAGAAAATATTTGATAGTCCATCTACCAAGACACTCACATGAATAAAACTACAAAGTACTTTATAGATATAAAGATAGATCTAAATAATTGTTCATAGGTATACCACACAATACAATAAAGATGACAGTACCACCTAAATTAATTTACTCATTCAGTACCATAACAATCTACCAAAAGATTATTTTATAGAGCTAGAAAAATAATTTAAAAAGTTAATCTTAAAGAACAAAAAGAATCTCAAGTGCTAAAGAAGGGAGACAAGAGTACAAGATCTCAAGCTATATTACAAAGCAAAAAGCATTTCAATTATCTCATACTGATTTATTTTTACACAGTCAATCAGTAGGACAGATAAAGTAAAAGACATGTAGAAATTTGGATATGAAAGTATAGTTTTCAATGAGCCCCCAAACTGCAGACATTTGGGGTAAGACTTTACTATTTGACAAAAACTGCTGGGAAAACTAGAAAGCAGTCTGGCATAAATTAGGTATAGACCAACACCATACGCTATATGCCAAGATAAGTTCCAAAAGTACACATAACTTAAATTTTAAAAAGGTGACATCATAAACATATTAGAGGAACACAGAAAAGTAAATATACTTTCTGATCTATGGATAGAGGAAAAGTTTATGACCATGAAAGCAATGGAAAGGATCACAGAAAATAAAATGGGGGGAAAATTGCATAAAATTAAAAAGTTTTTACACACACACACACACAAATGCAGCTTTGTATAAACTTTTTCTGATAAAATCTCCATGACATATAAGGATTTGATTCAGATTTCTTAAAATAAAAGTCATTCTCTAGAAACTGTCAAAAGTTACAAATGGGCAGTTTTCAAAGGAAGAAATCCAAGCTATCAAATAACCAAATGAAACAGAATGGTACATATCACAAATGATTAGAGAAATGCAAATTAAAGCAGATCTGAGGTTTTGCCTCACAGCTATTAGATTGGCAATGATGGAAAAAAATAAAAACTTCGGGGAATGGCAAGTAGCTGGTAGATCCAGGAAAAGAAAATAGAAAGAAAATCATATTTGAACTGGGTCTTGAAGGAAAACAGGAATACTTGGGTTAGAATCCTATCTTTAACACATACTGGTTTCTAACATACACATAACCCTGGACAAGTTATTAAGATTATAAATTACAGAGCAGGTGTCAATCACCATTAATTGAAGGAGTTCTTCACCAGGAGCTCCCAATACTGATGAAATCACAAATCCAAGGGGAAAAAAATGTCTGGATAGGTAGTTTGTAGGCAGATTTTTTTGAGTCTAAAGAGTTTGAATTTTATATGGTAAGTAATGTAAAGCCGATGAATCATTTCCCACTCATCCACCTAGTGGCATGACATGATCCTAACTGTGCATTAGGAAGAGTATATAGGATAAATTAGGGAGAAGAGAGATATTGAGAAACTCCCACTATAGTCCTGGCCAAAAGTAATGAGTGCCTGCACTAGAGTGTTACCAGTGGGAATAGAAGGAAGAGGGCAGATGACTGTCTCTCTGTTTTTTTGGAGAAAAAAAATAATCAACAGTACCCAGCAAGTGATTTGAAGTTAGGATTGAGAGAAAAGCAAGCATCAAATCAAGGAAAATGGTAGTGCCATTAGCAACCACTGGGAACTCAGAAACAGGAGGTCTGCAGAGAGAGAGAGAGAAAGTTTGGTTTTGACTTTTCTTAATTTTGTGTTGTTTTGTTCTGTCCTGTCAGCATATTCAGGTAGAGACAGATGTTCAGTCAATAGTTGCAAATGTGAGCCTGGAGCTGAAAGAAAAATGTTAAGGACTGGAATAATAGTCTTAAGGTTGATAGAGAGCTCAGAGTTAATCTAGTCCAACTCTTACCTGAGATAGACTCTCTTCAATTATTTTTTAGCCTAAAACATCTCAAATGAGAGTGAGGTCAATACCTCCTAAGGTAGCCCATTCCACTTTTAGATAGCTGTTATTGATACAAAGTTGTTCCTTATAATTTCTCTTCTTGGTCATCTTCTTGCTGCCCCAATCAGAAACTATGGTGGAAATAACAATTTTGGCTCCAAAACTCTCATCCTCAAGACACCACTTTCCTAACTGATGAGCATTTCATATGGACCACTACATGTAGGCTGTGCCCACCCATTCTTTCCTGTACTTGCCGTCCATCATCTTGATAACCATCATATTGCCAACCACACAGTCTTGAACCTCACATGTTCTTTCATTTTCCAATTTGGTAATCATAATCAAATCAATTCTGCTATTGTTACTAGAAATGGTGTATCAACCTATGTCCTTAGGACTCCACATATCAAATCTACAACTTTACAAAGCAGCATAACCCTTCCTGGCCACCACTTCCCTATATATGTTATTTCTCTCTATTAGTCCTTGAGGACTCTTCATATTTATATACCAAGAATTTAAAATAGAGTTTGGCATAGAATAAGTGATTAATAAATAAATTTGATTAATTTCCATTCATTCAGCCATTCATTTATTCATTTACATCTAATAATAAATAACAATTATATAGTGCTTTAAGGTTTGCAAAGCTGGGAAGTAGGTACTATCATTATCCCCAATATACATCTGAGGAATTTAAAGCAGATAGAGGTTAAGTGATTTTCCCAGGGTCACACACCTACTAAATATCTGAGGCAGGACTTGAACTTCGGTCTTTTTTTTATACCTACACATATACATATATATACATATATTTTCCCTAATAAATTCTACTCCTGATGTTTCTTTCTTTTGTTTTTTAAATTTTTTTAATAATTAATTTATTTTTAGTTTTCAACATTCACTTTTTTTAAGTTTTACATTTTCTCACCCTCCCTCCCCCCTCTCTCCCAAGATGGCATGCAATCTGATAATCTCTACTTATACATCCATGTTAAGCATATTTTCCCATTAGTCATGATGTAAAGAACAATTAGAACTAATGAGAGGAACCATAAGAATGAAGCAACAAAACAAAATAACATAGGAAAAGGAGAGCAAATAATATGCTTCCATCTGCATTTAGACTCCATAGTTCTTTCTCTGGCTGTGGGTAGTGTTTTTCATTATGAGTCTTTTGGAATTGTCTTTGATCCTTGCATTGCTGAGAAGAGCCAAGTCTATCAAAGTTAGTCATCGCACAGTATGGCTGTTACTGTGATATCCTGGTTCTGCTCATTTCACTCAGCATCAGTTCATGTGTCTTTCCAGGTTTTTCTGAAGTCTGCCTGCTCATCATTTCTTATAGCACAATAGTATTCCATCACATTCATGTACATTACATTCATATACCGCAACTTGTTCAGCCATTCCCCAATTGATGGGCATCCCTTCAATTTCCAATTCTTGGCCACCACAAAAAGAGCTACTATAAGTATTTTTGAACATGTGGGTGTTTTTCCCATTTTTATGATCTCTTTGGGATACAGCTCGAGAAGTGGTACTGTTGATCTTTCTTTTCATGGAACTCAGTTCTGTCTGACTACAGATCCAGTATTCCTCTTGACTGCAGACACATCAGGCCAAAATGTATCTCTTCAAGTTAGACCAATTTCTTCTATATATCCCCTCTTCAACATGACAACTCTTCAAATATTTAAAGACAGGCATTGTGTCCTATCATAAGTGTTTTCCACACTAAACATCCCAATATATTTAATATATTCTCGTATGACATGGTTTTCAATCCTCTCACCATACTGGTTATTTATTTGTCTCTGCATGTGATCTAGTTGATCAACATTCCACCCAAAATGTAGTGCCCAGAATGAAATGCAGTATTTCATATGTGGTGTTGAATACAGTAACATGTCACCTCCCCCGCTGTGAACACTAAAACTCTCTTCATTAAGGAAATTACTCCTTTAACTTTTATGATTGCCAAGCTTCATGGCTGACCCATGTGAAGTTTCCTGGTCCCTGAAGTCTCCAGATTTTTTCTTTAACATGAACTTTTCTCCATCCACACTTATACATACTGTACTTAAGGAGTTAGGTTTGTAAACTCAATTGTTGGAATTGACATTTATCTTTGTCAAATTTCATCTTAATGAAATCTATCTCTGCCATCATGTTAGCTGTTCCTCTAAGTCAGTGGTTCTAAAAGTGTGTTTCAAGGATCGCTGGGAGGCCCCAAGACCTTTTCGGAGGATCCAAGGTCAAAATTATTTTCATAATAATATTAACATGTTATTTAACTACTAAAATACTCTCTCCTTTTTCAACTACATATATTTATATATTAGGCCAGATTTTCTTCACATACTTCAACCAAAACAACATATTGAATGAAAAAGGCAGATGTGAGACTCTGGCTGTCTTCTCTAAGCCAGGTGTTAAAGCAATTTACTAAAAAATGTAAAGCAACGTCAATCTTCTCACTATTTTGTTTTGGAAAATAGAATTTGTTTCATAAAAATATATTATTTATGTTAACATTATTTATGTGAATATTATTTATGTAAACATTTATGTTTATTATCATTTTAAATTAATAAATATTTCAAATATGTTTTAATTTCTAATATAATAAATAATAATAGATATAACCCATGTAAATAAAAACCTTTTGGGGTTTTCAGAAAAAATTTAAGAGTGTAAAAGGATCATGAGGCCAAAATGTTTGAGAACCACTGCTCTAAGCTTTCTATCATCTTCACATTTAATATGCAAGCTTACATCCAAGTCATTGCTAAAAATGTTAAACAGGATAGGGTCAAGATGGGGTTAGCCTAGAAAGTCACATAGATGGTGAGTAGAATCATGGAAAGATTAATTGACATGTGTTTTCCAGGAATGGTATGGATTTGATTACTACTCTCAGAACAAGAAGTAGAAAAGGACAGGACTGGATGGTGGGTTGAAGGAGACTGGGAAGGAGAACAGGAAAGTTACTATATGAAGATGGCCAGAGAACAGTTAATTCAAGGGAGATATCATTAATAGAAAGGGTAGAACAGCTAGGTGGTGCAGTGGTTAGAGCTCCAGGCCTAGAGTCAGGAAGATGTGAATTCAAATCCCACCTCAGACATTTACTAGCTATGTGACTCTGGACAAGTCACTTAACCCTGTTTGCTTCAGTTTCATCATCTGTAAAATAAGCTGGAAAAGGAAATGGAAAGCCACTCCAGTATCTTTGCCAAGAAAACCCCTAAGAGGATCATAAAAGTCAGACACAACTGAAATGACTGAATAACCACAACAATAAAGAAGGCAGAGTCCTAAGGTATTCTCAGGAGTACCAACTAGGTTCTTTAAATACAAATACAATGTTACTACCCCATCTTTGATAGGAAATGCAATACAATAGCAGGTTGGTAGTGATTGAAGTCACATAGATGAACCCATAATTTAATGAGTATGGATACTGCTTCCACTGATGCAGATCATAATGTAGGTGTGACTGGCCCAAGGTCACCCAGCCAGTATGTATAAGAAGCAAGAATTGAATCCAGATATTCAGGACCCACAGTTTTAGTTATTATTTACATGCAATAGCTCAAATTCATATCTCCAGTTACCTTAATTATCTTGAGCTCCAATACTGAATCATCACCTGATTTTTGGACATTTCAAACTGGATGTTCTATAGAAATCTCCAACTCAACATGTCTACAACAGAGCTCATAGCATTTCTCCAAAAACTACACATTGATAATGAGGTTGATACACACATTGCCAGAGCTAGTTCAGTGTTTGGGAGGCTCCATAGGAAAGTGCGGGAGAGAAGTATTAGACTGACTACCAAACTGAAGGTCTATAGAGCCATTGTGCTGATTTCATTGCTGTATGTTTGTCAAACCTGGACAGTCTACCAGTGTCTTGCCAGGAAACTGAATCACTTCTATTTGAATTGTCTTAGGAAGATTCTGAAGATCACCTGGCAAGATAAAATACCAGACACTGAGGTCCTTTCTTGAACTAAACTACCAAGCCTTCAGACTCTACTGCAGAGAGTACAACTCTGATGGGCTGGCCATGTTGTTCAAATGTTAAATATATGCTTGTCAAAAAGACTATTTTATGGAGAACTCACATAGGGCAAGCATTCACATGGTGGTCAGAATAAGCAAAACAAGGACACTCTCAAGGTCTCTCTTAAGAATTTTGGAATTGATTGTGCAACATAGGAGACACTAACATAGGACTGCTCAGCATGAAAAGGTGCTGTGCTCTATGAGCAAAGCAGAATTGAAGTAGCTCAAAAAAAAACCACAAGATGCACAAATTTAGAGAATCCACCCCCAAAATTCACATGAACTATTTGCTCCCAACCTATGGTAGAGCTTTCTGAGCTCATATTGGTCTGATCAGCCACAGTCAGAAGCACTGTAATTTGACTCCAACACAGTAACGTCGTTTTGGTCCCCTTTGAGAATGAAGGACAACCATTCCCTTCAGAAGCAAATAAAAACTCTTGTATTTGATATTTAAAACCCTTTACAACCTGGCCCTAGCCTATAGTTCTTCACTCCTCACACATTCTTCTTCATGTACTCTAAAGTCCGAGCAATTTGACAGTCTCCTTGTTCTTCATGTATGTCACTCCATTTCCCATCTCTGCACAATTGCACTCGCCGTCCTCACACCTAGAATGCACTCTGCTTTCATCTCTATCTCTCCAGTTTCCTTCAAGTCATAGCTTAAGATCTACTTTCTACATGAAGTTTCACTGATCCCCAGGCTACGAATACTCTATCCACCAAAATCACCTTTTATTTGTTTTTACATACATATAAACATGTTCATAGATAACATGTATATGTAGTATAAGCTTATACAAACATATTATCTCCTACAACAGGATGTCAGCTCCTGGAAAGCAATCATCAACTGTACTTGGTTTCTCCTTGGAGATCATCCCTGCCCCCACACTCCACACCAGGATAAACTGATCACCTGAAATCTCATCACTCTAAAGAACACCTGGTTTTGATACTCTACACTTTCTCAACTCATCCTCGCTTGCCTCTACTCTGAAGGCAGAGTGCTAACCAAAAATCTTCCTTCAGAGAGGGCTCACAACCCTCCCAGTAACTACATTTTCTATGGGCAGCTCTGCTTGGCTTTGACTTCACTAAGCAATATATCCCCCCACTCCAACTTTTCAACTTTCTTTTGTGTGTTGTCTTCCCCCATTGGATTGTAAGCTCCTTGAGAGCAGGGACTATCTCTTTTTCTTGTTTGTATCCTCAGTGTTTAACACAATGCCTGGAACACAGTAGGCACTTCATAAATTTTTATTGAATGAAAGTGACTTCATTTTTGTTTTCATGTTCCCTGGATTTAGCAGATAGTGGTAGTAGGTGTTTACTGATTGATTGATCAGTAGCTAACTCTGAGGTCTACTTTCTATCTATTCACCATTTTTTATCAAGATTTAAAAATAAAACTCACTAATTCTAACTTAAATTAGTTTCTTAGGGATCACATATAAATTAACACTCTGTTTTTAATTTTTTCTCATCTATAAAGCTTGTAGGCAGTGTAAACCGATCTTTGTTTAGGCCCATACACATTCTCCCCCAGCATTGTAAGTGAAGACAGCCATTGCCAAGTTTTCCTTGGTTTTGCTAACTACACGATGCTCTTGCCACCCCAACACCATGTTAATATTCCACTAGGACATTCTAGGGTATTCCTGTAGCTCAGGCCAGAATTAATAAGGACTAGAATTAGGGTGGTAGCAATGAGAATTGAAAGAAGGGCAAAATGCAAGAAAGACTTAAGCAGGGAAATCAACAAGACTCTGAAACTAGTGTGCTGTTGGGTTTGACTGGGAGTTGAGTCAAATGAAGTTTCAAGCATGAGTGACTGGGAGAATGATAGTGCTATTAACAGCAACAGCAATTAACAGGCAGCAAGAGAAGCAGTGGACCTAGAACACCATTTCTCCCAGGATGGATTGCCTATGATTTTTCTTGCCTGCAGTTCAATGCTTTTCCAAAGAAGTATTTAGCCCTAGATGCCATATTTAAAAAAGGACATTTGCAAAGAAGAAAGCATATGGAGGACCACAACAAGGATGGGGAAAGGCCTTGAGTTCATGCCTTATGAAAATCAGTTGAAGGATCTGAGGAGTTTCGCCTAGGAAAAGAATATACTTGGAGAGCTATGACAACTCTGCCTTGAGGTATTTGAAGGGCTGTCATATGGAAGAAGGGGTTGACTTTCTCCTTGGACCCAAAGGCAGAACCAAGGGCAAGAGTAATAGCTGCAGGAGGCATATTCAGGATTGATGTCAGGAAAATCTTTCTTAAAATTAAACTGTAAAAATAATAATAAAGTACATGCATACCCACTTTTTTGGGAATGAATAAAGTGTGGGTGGAATAGAATATTATTGTCGCATAAAAAGCAACAAATGAAAAGATCAGAAAAAAAGACATTAATGAAGAGTCAGATAAGTGGAAGTAGGAAAACAATGATTATGACAACGTAAATAAAAATATTAAAATGAACATTTAAAATATATAGATATCAAAAGGTAGACTGGATTGCCTTGGGATTTCCTGTTACTTGAGGTCTTCAAGAAAAGTCTGGATGACCACTTGTTGGGAATGTCATAAAGGAAATATTTCGTTAGTTTGATAATAGTTTGAGAAGATGGTTTCTAAGATCCTTTCCAACTCTGAGATTTTGTAAATCTGAAGAGATAATGTACACATTTTGTTGTTGTTCAGTCATGTAGAATTCTTCATGACCCTGTGGACCATATCATGCTGCTCATGTGGTTTTCTTTAGCAAAGTTTTGTAGTGGTTTGCCATTTCCTTCTCCAGTGAATTAAGGCAAACAGAGATTAAGTGACTTGCCTAGGGTCATATACCTAGTAACTGTCTGAGGGCAGATTTGAACTCAGGTCTTCCTGATTCTAGGCCTAGTGCTCTATCCACTGAGCCCCAGCTGCCTCATTTTAACAGATCATAAATAATGGAGTTTGTGGTTTCATGCATGATTATTTAAAATTATTGTATGTGTGTATGTAGCTCAGATCCTCTTCTGAAAGCTTCTTGGAGGTTCAAAAAACTCTTTAGATCAGTGTATTTTCAAAACCACAGCCCTTGAAACCCTGCCTGAAATTTCCTCCTTACCAAATGAAATCAATGGTCACTTTAATTTAAATAGAATGCCAAGATAAATAAGAAGGAATAATTTGCACCCCTGTACACACAAAGGAACAATCACCTACAGATCCCCATACCACAATATATGAGAGGGAATGCTCATTATATCCCACCTAGAGCAACTTTCTACCTCTGAAGCTACTAAGTATAGTTTTTTCTCACAAGGTTGCTGATACCATTTGCTATTCTACTTCTCTGCGGAGCAGGAAACTACTGACTTTATGCTTTCTATGCTGAAATGCCATTAGTTACTTCTCAACTACTGGGCAGGTTCTCTGAAGATTTAAGTTTCTAGGTGACTCTTCCCCTTCAGGGAATTGTTGACTGCTCTTTTGTGAACCAACCTAACACATTAGGGCCATTTTGTTACTCAGACCCACAACCTCACCATGTTAACACAAGTTAACAAATGTGTATTTTTAACCACTTTTCCCTCAGCAGAAACTCCCCTGATCTTCTTGATACTGAGTTAGGATTAGTAAATTAATTTAACTCTCATCATGCCCCATGACTGTAAGTGCCAACATTATGTAGATCATTCTGGAATTTCCACTTAACCACCTTGGAGGAACTAGGTGGAAATGATGGTCTTTGTCCAGAATTCCTGCAGCTTATACCCAAACCACTTACATTTATAATCTTGAGTTTTTGTTTTTGCTGAGAGGTATTGTGATGTAGTGGAAAGATTGTTTTGTTTAGGGTCAGTTGTTTCAAATTTGAATCCCAAATAGGTTATTTAATTTCTATATCAAGTCAAGTCAATAAATATATTGAGCACCTACTATGTGCCAGGAACTTTGCCAAATTTTATATATACATACATGTATGTATATATGTATGTATGTACGTGTGTATATGTGTATATTATATATACATACATACATACATACATATATATATAAAATTTCCTTTGATCCTCATAACAACTGTGTGCTATTATTATCTCCATTTTACAGATGAAACTGAAGCAAACAGACATTAAGTGTCTTGTATGGCATCACAACTATCAAGTGTCTGAGATCCTATTTGAACTCAGGACTTCCTGACTCCAGGCCCAGTACTTATTAATAAACAATTATATACAAACAAAATGTAGACAAGACAAATAGAAAAGAGTCAATTTACCCCTCTGGACCTCAATTTCCTCACAGATAATATAAAATAATGGGGGCTGCATTAGATAATCTCTAAGATCCTTTCTAGATCTAAATCCATGATTCCAAATTTAGAGTAATAGTTGACATGAATGTGGCAGAACTGTTATGAGAAAAGGGCCTTTTAAATTATTAAATATCATAGAAATGTAATTCACTAACTTCTACTACTCTGTAATGTTGTAGTCTCACTGCTAAAGATTTCTTGAACTTCTGGAGTTTTAAAAAAATTAGCTTTCTGCAGGTCCTAGAATTATAGCTTTTAAGCTGGAAAGGACCTTAGATGTCAACTGCTCCATCCACCTCATTTTGTAGATGAGGAAACTGAGACTTAGAGATGTTCAGTGATTTGCCCAGGGTCTCACAGTTAGGAAAGGGCAGAGTCAGGAATCAAACCCAAGCCCTCTGACCCCAAATCCAGCTCTTTCCCTAGGGCACCATGCTATTATTTTCTGTCTGAATATTCCTAAACTTTTAAACATAAAGAACTTAACAATATGTGCCAATCACTTGTAAACAAAGAGAATAATACAAATTCTCCACATTAAGGACTCAGCTCACTTCAAATAAATATTAGGTTTCTTCTATGCATAAGGCTCTGGTTTCATTTAAAGAACATAGATGAAGGAATATAGCCTAAGCAATATCACCTAGGAGAGTTCAGGATTCTAGTGCATCTCACTTTACACGATAATTTATTACTGGAAAGTTGAATGTAAATCTTTTTTTTTAATGGAATCACATTTTATGACAGCTAGCTGGTACAATAGATAAAGTACTAGACCTGGTGTCAGAAAGACCTGAGTTCAAATCCAGCCTCAGACTCTTACTAGCTGTGTGACCCTGGACAACTCACTTAATCTCTTTCTTCTTCAGTTTTCTCAACTGCAAAATGCAAGTAATAATAGCACCTACATCACAGGGTTGTTGTGAGAATCAAATGAAGTAATCACTAAAAACAAACATTCTTTGGACATGTATGTATTCAAAAGCACTATAATATGTATACACACTGGAAAAGAAGCATGGTGCATTGGCTAGTGAGCCGACCTCAGAGACAAGAAGATCTAAGTTCAAGTTTGCCACTGATATATAATTGTGCTCACCGTGTGACCCCTGGCACGTCATTTAATTTCTCAGTGCCCCAAACAACTGTCTAAAACTATAGTTACCTACTGTATCAGTAGAGGAAATTCCTGATAGTCAGCTCCCATCCACGAAATTACAGATATAATCCAAAAAATATATATGTTAGGTTCTAAGGAATAAATTCATCTGGAAACACAAAATCTCTGTCCTCCAAGATTTTATAATCTTGTTAAAGGATCATAGGATTATAGACTTGGAGCTAGAAGGTCATCAGTTCAATACCTTCATTTTGTAGATGAGGAGACTGACCCAGGGAGGTAATTGGCCCAAAGTCACATAGGTAGGAATGGAGAGTCAGAACTTGAAGCCAGGGGAAGTGTGATGGAGTGAAAGAAACCACTGGCCCTGGGGTGAAATGACATGACCTTCAGATTTCACCTCTTGAGGATAATTACCTGAGCAATGCCCACTGGACAAATCACTTTACTCCCTTGGGTCTCAATGACTTCATCTCTAAAATGAAGGAGTTGAATTGTATGGACTCTGAGGCCCCTTCCTACTTTAAAAGTGCAATACTAGGTTAGGGTCATCTGATTCTATGCGCAACCCTCTTTCTGGCCACACCATACTTTGTGTGAGGCAACTAACCGGGAGAGTTATGAAGCTCAAAAGAGATAATGCCTTCAAGCTCTCTATAAATTCCAGTTATTATTATTATTATTATTATCATCATCATCATCATCATCATCATCATCATCATTATTATCCTACGGTCACCATGCCTCCATTCTGTTGATTACTTCATGCCTTGAGCCTTCCTCTACATTCCTGCTGAATTCAAGGGATGTTTATAGAGTAATACAGGGATGTGCTGATAAATGTTTAACTGGACCTCCAGGAAAAAAAAACATATATATATATATATATATAAAAAATATATATGCATACATTTTTAAGATTAATATGAATTATTAATGATTTCTTAAGTCTAGATAATTATCAAAACAAATCAATCCTTGGTTTAGAGTAATTGTATATTTCTGAGGTATAAATGCTCACACTGAAAATTTAACAATGGGTCTCAAAATAGTTTAGAGTTTACTCTCCTGATCACCCCTGGAATTAACACCTACCTTCTATTGGTTATTTATATAGATGTATGTATTCCCATAATAGATTTACTAAATCAAGGTAAATCTTTGGTCTTCTCCAATCTTAGCATTAGTTTACTGTGCAGTCTTTGGCGGTAAATAAACCTCTTTTGGCCTCAGTTTCTTTATTTGTAAAAAGGTATAGAAATTCATAGCACACATTGCTTTTAAAACTCTAAGCCATATTTAGAGGCATTGTGAAAATGACATCCAACAGGTGCTTGACAGCCTCATACACACATTCAAAAAAATGCAGGGTATTCTAAAAGGACAAGGATTTCCTCCCCTTCAGAAAATATTTCCCAGAAGGATGATTTTGTAACATACAGACAGACATATACAGTTCCTTCAAATTTCCATAACACAAATCAGTTCATGAGCTCCCCAGTCCCCACCCAGAATTGCCTCCAAACATAAATAAGTTAATGCATAAAATTGTTGAAAATTCTCTTCCACACACAACATTTTATAAATACACTACCAAATCCCTTGAATAAGGTAACTTCAACTATAATGAAATGCAAATAACTATGTTAATGCAAATGTTAAGGTTACAAGTTTAAACATAAAAAAGTCAGGAAACGCAAAAGTTAAGGTTCTCATAGTCACATTAACTCACTCAAATTGTACATATAGAATATTTCCAATTACTTGTTGGACAGCAGAGTGTGATACTATAATGTACTGCGTTTCCAACACAGGCTAGCAGTGCCATTACGAGAGCCTTCAATTTTACAAGCCCTGACTTTGTTTTCAAAGTTACACCCTGAACATGGCATTATTACCGCTGTTGATATCAGACTACTTTTCTTTTTTTAATGGAAATGAAAAGACAACAGAAGGGACAGAACAGTGCCATTGTTTAATTGTTTTTCATCAGTCCAGGATTTGAAATGTGTACTCACTCCATTTGGGTGCACAGAAGAAACCTTCGCTGGATATGCTCAGTTGAAGATAATTTTTTTTGTCAGGCTTGGGTTAATTGGAAGGTACATTGGGCTAGGTTAGTTTTAATAAATGTATGCTACACAAAGAGGCAAAACAATTTTTATACAGGCAGAATTTTCATAAACTACAAAATTCCAAAAGGAAAAAAAAACCATGGAGAGATACCCGAGACAATGGATTCTTTATTTTTTTTTCTATCCTTAGAACAACATGACTTTGGGGAAGAGCTTCTCTGTAAACAGAATTTCTTTTATAGCACTTCTTTTTTTTTTAATTGTTTAATTCATCATGCGGATGAATGAAATGTTTTAGGAATTAATTATTGACAACATTCGAGCCTGAGAGACATCCTCTTCCTTCTCTTCCTCCACCCTCCCCACACTGAGTCCATGGAATTGGGGCACTGATTTCCTTCCTATTCTCTAGTAAATCCTGTGAACTCTGGTTCAACATTGGGGAAAACTGTATTGACAGAGGGACCCTTTTTTTCTCATACTTACTGATCCATTACTGAAACCCTATCCTACCCTAGAAACCGTAAGCTGGGGGGTGATAGGACAAATTGTTTATGGCTAGAGTTGTGACTCGCATCTAGGGGCCCCTAGAGTGGGTAGTAAAACAAGTATTCAATGTACAATATGAATTGGGTTTGGGACAGATTCCTATACACAAAAAAAGAATGCTAAGTGTAAAGAATCGCAGCATAAATTAATATAATGATTTCAACAGGATTCAGCAAGCCAGTTTATAACTACTGGCTAAGTTGGCTAGGAGGCTAACATTTTATCCTATTCTGAACATGAAGTAGTTTTTTATAAGATTGCTCATCAGATATTTCCCTTTTCGCTTCCACACCGCATTGACAAACTACTCTCACAAGTTGTCTGCTAGTCAAATGGGCCAGGTTTGGATCAATCTTCCCATCAGTGATACAGAAAGGGTACCTGCAATCAGTCAGTACTCTTCCAGACACTGAAGCCACTGAGCACAAGCTTCCCAGGCCCTACAGGCCTTTCAAATTCTCAAGGTCATCTACAGGGAATGAAAGACAAAATAGGCTGAGGCTGCCAAAGTCCCAGGCACAAGCTTGCCTAGCTGGGGTCCCAGAAGTAACTGCAATATGAGTGGAATTGCTATCATACCAAGGTAGAGAAGGATTCTGTCCTCCACTCTTCATTGCCATCTGGAACGCTGCTGCCTAGGAGCCCCAGCTGGATGTTATTTCTTCTTATAATAGATTTAGTATCCTACTAGCCTGCTGTTGTCACAGGGCAGGGTATAAAGGTGGGGAGGAAGACCACACTAGACATGAACTTAGTGGCACAGTAGGAGCTAAACTAAGTTTTGAGACTGTTCTCCCACAGTTGTGAAATGGTATAGGAGAGAGTGTCGTTCAGTTGTTTTTCAGTCATGTCTGACTCTTCATGACCCCATTTCAGCTTTTCTTAGTTAAGATACTGGAGTGGTTTGCTATTTCCTTCTCAAGCTCATTTGATAGATGAGGAAACTGAGGCAAACAGAATTAAGTGACTTTCCCAAGGTCACAAAGCTAGTAAGTTATCTGAGGCTATATTTGAACTCAGGACTTCCTGACTCTAGGCACAGCATTCTATGCACTGTACTACCTGGCTGCCCCTAAGCAGAGTATTGGGGGGAAATGCTTGGGGTTTTTTTTGTTCTTACAGTATGTTTAAAGTAAATATTCCTTTTATTAAGACTAATGTTGATGAGTTAAGTGGAATCTGGGTGCTAATCTCTATCACTTAACCCTGGGGAGAACACAGCTGTTGGGAGCTTGAGACAAGGTAGTAAAGACAATCACAAACCCCTGAAGGGAGATGGAGTAGACTTGGCCTGGTCCTGAAAAAGAGAGTAAAATGCATTGTACTAGAAAAATGACCTCAAATGCCACCTCCTACAAGAAGTCTTTCCTAATCCCCGTACCCAACTACTATGTATAGATTTTGCCTTTATTTTATATATACAATCTATGTTTTCCCTGTAGAACATAAGCTCCCTGAGGACAGGAATTGTTTCATTTCTCTCTTGGTATCCTCAAAACCCAGAACAGTGGTTGGAGCACAGTAGGCCCTTAATAAAATTCTGTTTGCTGGATTATAATTTGGAGCAAAACTCTCCTAGGCAGGGACAGTCTCCTAGGCTCAATGCCGGCACTCATAAATACAATATTGTGCAAGGTTCCTGTCTACACGTTGAGCTCTGATGGGAGGCTATGTCCCTGGGGGTGGGCTGAAAACTATGGAACAAAGCCCCCAACAGTCACTGTGTCACTAATGGTATACAACGACAGCCACAAGAGTCAGAAAAGATGAGAAAAAAGAGAACCTTACAGAGCATAGGGTCCAGGCTAGTTTTCTGAATTGATGCCTCCCACCTAGGTTAATAGAGGCTCTGAATCTGGGAATATTCACTGAAAGCCTTTGATTATCACAATTTTCTGCAGTGTCAGAGTCCCATTTAGTCAGTTGTCTATTTTTTTTTTTTGCAGTTTTTAACTCCCAATATTAACCTGTATTTTCTTGTCTTCTTGTAACAATTATTCAATCTGGCTTCCCACTGTGAAGAGCACCAGATACATTCTTCTGCAGTGTGAAAATTGTACTGTCATGCTTCAGCAGCCTGATCTCAGTACTTCCATAAATACAATGGTAGATTCAGAAATAATCATAGGAGGAAAAAATAAAAATCTGTTTTAGCCCCTCCTTCAGGTAGATGAGATAAAGAGCATTATCTCAGGCATCATATCACTAACTCCAATCCCTCCTCCCACCCATCTCATCTTTAAAAATTTTGCAATTTTGTTTTGCTCTTGCTAATATAGGGAACAGAGTAAATGATGTCTAATGGTTAGAGCAGAGTTGAGCCTCGGCTGAAAGCTTTTAACACCAAGGCAAAAAAAAAAAAAAGCCTTAGGCAAACCACTTAATTGTTCTTTAAAATAGGTGTCAAAATCTCACTTCTCTGGGTGTCAGAGAGTCTTAATTGCTTAAGATTTTGCTCGAAACTGAGAGATCTTGAGATCGAAGAAGCTTGCTTTGGATTCTGTTTTTTGAGGTGTCAGTTTTAGATCTTGTTAGATTGATTTTATTTTTTGCTCCGCTATATTCATTTGTTACCTATTCAATTATTCCTTCCCCCTCTCCCTTCCCTTCATGCTGGTGCTTTTGCAAAACACCTATGAAAGGAATGGGGAGGGAGGAGGTTTAGATTTAAAGACCCACTGCCTGAATTTGCACGGGCTTTGCAATTATTTTAAATGCCTCAGTCAGGGTCCACTGAGGAGTTTTCACAAAATACATGCAGAACCAAAGAAACAGGAATTAATAAACAGAGGTAAAGAGGAAAGAACCTTTTTTTCTATATTTCTCATTGGAAATAACTGTTTTTTACAGCTATCGAAAATATTTCATCGTTTGAAAAGAAAAACATCAAAATAACTGGAATTCATAAGTCTCAGAAGGGGAAAGGGAAAAAAAGCACTTTGCTAAAGTGAAGGAAGTTCAGCATTTGCAATGTAATTCAAATTGCACTTGTAATTCAGGGTCTGGAATTAACCCACTCAAGCAAAGCTTGAAAGATTTAGATTTCCTCAGACGCCCAACAATACAATAATGTCTGACAAATGCACAACCACCCTGTCTTTGGGTGATACAACCAATACACTCGAAATTGTAATTCTAAAACTCAGTTTGTTGTTAAAAAAAAAAATCAGCACATCCTATCCGAGTTTGTCTTGCGGTAATTTAAAAGAGGAAGGGGGAAAAAAAACCTCAGGCATTTTTTTAATCAGGATAGAATAACACCTGAGCCCTTCATCGAAACACTTAAAAAATGATTTCTCCTGCAATGTTTAACTTTGTGCTTCACTGTGGAGAGGTGAATTTGGAATAGAATGCTTGTATTTTCAGCCCATTGGTGAGAATGAAAGGGGGAACTTTCAAAGCCTTGTAGTGTTTAAGGTACAATTCAGGTCATTGGAGCTGCCATTTTCTTTCCTAGGGTTGATTCCACCAGGGATGATGCTTAGAGGAGGGGCAGGATCAATGAGATAGAGAAAAGGGAACTGGGGGGCCCAGCAGTGTTTAGACTGCGTGTCCATTAAAGCTACTCCAGGGCTTTCCACTCAGGCGATTTAGGAAAATTCAGTCGTTTTTACCTTTATCTAGTTTGGCAACAGTTCGAAGTAAGAAGGAAATGTAAAATGATAATAATAATAATAATAATAACAACAACAACAACAACAACAACAATAAGTCCTCAAGCTTTTTAAAAGGCTTTTCTAATTTTTACCATTTTTTAGGATAAACATTTTCTAATAGTAATAAGCAAAATCTAGAGAGGTTTCATCGTATTTTTAAATGAAGGAAGGTTGGTGGGTTTTTAGAAACAGAATATAAACAGTACTCTTTTATTTTGACTAGGCATGAAAAAAAAGGAAACGGTAAAATAAAATTAGCAAATCCTGTTAATGTCAGGCTGAAATAACAATAGCCTGTGACACAAGATTAGAAGAGTTTACAAAATACACTGGTTGGATTTTGTATTATTTTATTTGAGAAAGAATATAAACTGAATATCAAAACTTCATTTTACATGATATTCTTAAGGAATGATATTTGATAGTTCAAAATATCTTTACCTCATAAATACATTCTTTGGTAGCAACAAAACAACAACAACCTTGGATTATATTTTTAAATCCCCATGCAAAAGAGTATAGTTCATATTTATTTAGCTTTCTTCTTTCTATTTGAACCTTTATTAACCAGAAAGACCCTCCTGACATGTAAATTTCATTTGCTAGGCCTGGTAGATTAAAATACATCTGTTTTAGCCATCATTCAGTAAAGAAATAATTTTAATAGTTCATTTTATTAAAAAAAGATTTATGTCAGCATTCAACTATGACAAGAGAAGGAACAGTGATGTGCACACAATACTACGAACAGGATTCTTCCCTACCACTCTCCTTCCAATAAAATATATTTCCTTCTGAAAGGAATACCGCCCCCTGAAATATATGGGGATAGTCTTGTAGGTTAGCCTATGAGTATGTGGATAACCCCAGTGTTTTCAAGCCTGTCTTGATTAATTCATTCAGATATTAGGTAGAATATGATATTTGGGGTGTCTGTTCCTTACATTATACCGTACTCCATTCATTCATTCATTCATTCATTAGGCATTTATTAAGCACCAACTATGTCCAAGGCACTGCTCTAGGCTGTGGGTAAAAATACAAAAATGAAGCAGTTCTTCAAGGAGCTTAAAGATTGTGCAGAGATAGAGAGACAGGGAAACGGAAAGTAATCGGAACTTAGATTGTGTAAGGGGTAGTAATGTGTAATCGATCTGGAAAGTTAGATCAGAGAAAGATTATGCGGAGCTTTAAATACCAAACAGACGCATTTGCATTTTATCCTAAAGGCAATAGGGGAAGTATTGAAGATTCTTGGAGGCCTGGAGGGGGAGGTCAGAACTGTGCTTCAGGAGTCTAGTTTGGCTTCTGTGTGGAGGATTGATTAGAGAGGGGAATACAAAAGTTAAGAAGACAAAATATGAGGCTACTCAATAATCCAGGTGAGAGCTGATGAAGGCTGGTAGTCATGTGAGTGGAGAGAAGGGAAGGAATACTAGAAATGTAGAGGCAGAATCAACAAGACGTGGCAAATAAATAAATAATGGGAAGTGAAAGGGAGTGAAAAGTCAAGAGTGATTCTCAGATTGGGAATATGGGTGACTGGAAAAATTCTGGTACCCTTGACAGATCCCTGAGAGACCCTCATTGACTTTGGTGTTCAATCATTTCAGTCATGTCCCACTCTTTATGAACCCATTTGGGATCTTCTTGGCACAGATACTGGAGTGGTTTGTCATTCCCTCTGCCAGCTCATTTTGGAGATTAGGAAACTGAGGAAAACAGGATTAAATGACTCGTCCAAGGTCACACAACTAGTGAGTGTCTGAGGCTAGAATTGAACTCAGGTCTTGACTCCAGACCCAGGCTCTATATACTATAGCCACTTAGAAAACCACTAATTCATATTATCTGTTTTCTATTACATTTTAATTTATTTTGTTCATCATTTCCTAATTACATTTTAATCTGTTTCAAATCATGCCACAGAAGTTTTGATGGACTCTTTTGGCTTCTGGGCAGCAAATTTGACACCTCTGCTCTAGAAAGAAAGAGAAATAAGAGAGGTTGGTTGGGGGGAGGGGACAAAGATTAATGATTAAAACATCTATTTGCAGGGCAGTTAGGTGGTGCAGTGGATAGAGCACTGGCCCTGAAGTCATGAGGACCTTAGTTCAAATCTGGCCTTAGACCAAATACTTGACATTAGTAGCCGTGTGACCCTGGGCAAGTCACTTAACCCGAATTGCTAAAAAAAAAATTAAAAAGCTATCCATTTTGGATATGATGAGTTCGAGAAATTTAAGGGACATCTAGTTGCGGAAGTTCAATTGACGACTCAACTCAATAAATAAGCATTTTTTGACACTGTGCTAGGCACAAGGTACACAAAGACAGAAATAGCCAATAACCTCAAAGCAGCCTACCTTCTCCTGGGACAAAAAATGAGCAGAAATAAGGAATATAAAAACGTACAAAATAATTTAGGAGTAGAGGTGAGGAGAGCACTAGGTAGTGCTCAGGAGAAAGACTAGAACTGGACTTATAGATGGGGGAGGTCATCTGCATAAAGGGAATAACAACTTATGAGAATTTAAGATATTACCAATATAGAGGATGTAAAGAAAGAAAAAAGTTTTAAGGTTCACCTTCAATTAGGGAAAAGAGCATAGATACTGACACAGCAACTGATACTGATATACATACTGAAAAGTGGCAGATTGACTGATATAAAAAGAAGCAGTAAAAAGTTGTATCCTAAACCCAAAGGAGAAAACGTCTCCTGAAGGAGAGTGTGGCCAACATTCTATAAAAATCCATAAGTTTTAGCATGGCATACCTTGAAGGGACCATTCTCTGTTGAGTAATGAGGTCAGAAGCCAGATTGGAACAGGTTAAGAAGTGAAAGAGAGGAAAGGGAATAGAATTCACACTGCTTTTCTCTAGGAGTTTGTTGATGAACCAAAAGAAAGCCTGAGGGAATGGAAGGGACAAAGGGCAAGCTTTTACTTAAGGATAGGTGAAATATGCTCTTGTTCTGGAGATAATAGCGAAGGAGCAAGTAGATATGGAAAGAATGAAGATTAGAAAATGAGAATGACTGAAAAGGAAAATTCACAGAAGTGATCAGAGGAGAAGGAACCAAGGAAACAAGAAGAAAATTTGACTCTGGAGAGGAGAAAGGTTTCTTCTTTGTAAAAGTATAGAGTAAATGAGAGAATGAGGGTGATATTAAGATTTTTTTTGGAATAAAAATAGAAGAAAGAGACCATGAATGGCCTCAGTTTATTCAGTAAAGTATAAGGTGAGGGCTTCAACTAAGAGGCTGAGGAAAGAGTAGAAAAAGAAGCTTCTAAAATAGCCTGTGTGGGTATAAAGAAATATGAAATGAATCACCCAAAGTCAAATAGTTTACAAGTGGCAAAGTTAGAATTCAATACCACATAGGTTGACCACAGATGTAATACTCTTTCCTTTATACGTTGTTATACTGTGACTTATCCAAGGTCAAATAAACTCAAGGAACTCGCTTTGCTTCTTTTGCTCACGTGGACTCAGTCAGTTTTAAAATCACTAAGGACTAGAAAGGACCAGCCTTATAAATTCTGTGGTAGGAAGGGGAGAGGAAGACATGATGAGGAGGAAGGACAGTGCTCTGGGATTAATAGCCACAGAGACTACAGTAAATTTCTAGAATTTTAGCCCCAAGAACTAATATCTGTGCACATATTAAGGGAGACAGGACCAAGGGATTGAATTAGATGATCTCTAAGTTCCCTTTCTGCTTTGAATCTATGATTTATAATATCAGCTAGAGTTGCATTTAAATGATCAGCAGAGTAGCAAAATTATCTGTATTCCATGATATGGCCTTTGATGATGCCATCTTGAATCTTCCTTTTATATCATCTGATTCATTTTAGTGTATTAACCAATAAACCATTTACTGAGCACCTACTATGGTCAATGAAAGGTGCTTGTTCTTGTTAGTGGATAAAACCATAATTTTCAGGTTTGCAAATAATACTCTGGAATTAAATCCACTTATTTAAAATCCCAATTTGATACTTGCCATCACTTTAAAAGTAGAAATTTATAAAGCTAAAATTCAGGGGGATATTTATTTCTTCTTAAGTGCTTTGTCTATCAATAAGATGTTGTTACTATTCCCAAGATAGTAGTGATATCTTGGTTATGGCCTTGTAGTTTGAATAAATAGGTTAACCATAGGCAAAGACTTGGATTCAAAACCCATACAACCATTTCCTTGTTATTTGATGTTGCAAAAATCATTTTACTTAACCGGGGTACAGTGTCAACATCTCTAAAATGAAACAGGTCACTCTATATGACATATAAGGTTCCTTCAAAATTTAAGTCTTGTGAATAGTCATTAACATCTTATGAAAAATTTACCTGTTAGTAATGACCATAAATGAGAGATGTGAATACCTCATACTTCAGGATATCCTGAAAAATGAAGTTTAGACAAGCAGTTTGCATGATTTTTCCCCTTCCGGTATTGAATACTGAAGTCTATTTAGTGTGAAAGTCATGATTTATATCCTTAGGTAAGAACATTGGGGGGGGAATGATTTGCAAAATTCAGAAACAAAAGAATCCATTGAATTTTTATAACTTTGGTTCCTGTTGTCAGAATTAGTGTTCAAAATTTGGGTCTACTTATTTTAAAAGTACATCTGCCAAACAAAATTAGCATAGATGATAATACAGTGGTAACTTCCCTAGGAAGTATACAGTACTAACATTTCTTACTTGTTAAAGAAAACACAAATGGGAAAATGCTGCAAAATAATATTTCTTACAAACCATGATCAGTGTTTTCAAAATTAAAAGGATATTTTGTAATGAAAACAATGACTCATTCAAGAACCTGGTTTTATATGATAAAAAGGCAATTTTAGGAACATGGTTATCTACTTACTAGTTTAGGAAAAGGTTAAGTGAATTTTTTTTAATTTACGAATCAATTACTTCCCACTACATTTTTCTCAGTCCAGTCTTATAACCAAAATCAAAGATTTCCGTAGACTGAGGTTGAAATCAAACCACTCACTTGGGCTTTGAACCAATTATACTCTATTTCTAAGGCTCATGAAATGTGCTTTCATTTACTTTTTTTTTTATTTTAAAGGTGCTGCTTAAATAAGCCTCCAGCCAGCTTTTCTTATTTTCAACATGTAGCATTTGATGAAAACCATTATGAGAATGACACTCCTGATAAGAAGACGTGTGTCTCAATTTAAGGGTCATTTCCCTGAACTGACCACAGAAAAGTTAATATGTTGGGGCCAAAGTCTTGTGCCATGAACTTCAGTGCTGCAACTTCTTGAAGAATCTTTACTGAAAGGTAAGGGACGGTAGAGGTCTACTTATTCTTCAGGATCTTTTCCAGCTATTCACAGCCATTTTGTCCAGGGGAAGAAAAAGACAAGGATATGTCATCAACCTAACATTTCAGCTCTTGTCAATTGGCATCTCCTCTTTTGAGCACGGAATAGCAAGATTTCCTTATTATTGACTGGTTGTCAGCGCAGATCTAATAAGACCCATCTGCCTGCAGAATAGCCTACTGCAGACATCCTTTGATTAGGGAAATATTCAGTTCTTCTCAGCTTCCCCAAATTAAGAATTGGATGGAAGCCAAAACCAATATATGGACTTTGCATTGAAAACACCAAATAAAAGAGGTTCAAACACTTGTCATTCAAAAACAACAGAATGAGACCAACCTTGGCTTTGAGCTGTAGAGTTATAATCTAGCATCCTGGGACACATATGTGTTTTAGAAAACATCCATCCATCGGCACATTAGCCCAGGCTCTTTCACTACCCACCCTCATTATTAAGTAGCAGTCAATTACTAAGTCCTATAATGTCAAAGAACAGAAAAGGAAGACAAAAAGAATCTTCAGGAAGATCTAAGGGTGAAATGGCATTTTTATGACTATAAAGATGACAACTCTCGCCTTTCACTAATGATCTTTTCTGTGACTAAAGACATCCCCTTATGATTAATTATGGAGCCTCTCATCATTTCAAGGCCAGTAAAGACTTCTAAACATTTGTCATGCATCTTGTTTTCCCCAATGTACATTTTCCCCTTTACCAAGACCACAGTCTCCTACAGGGATTAGACTAATTATTTTTCATCAAATTAAAATTACTCACCACATTGGGACACCCTTATGTATGTACAAATTATAATTTTTTTGTGTGTGGGGGAGGGGTGGGGGGTGGGGAGAGAGAGAGAGAAAGACTTGTTTCTTGGAAAAGATGTCCTGGTCTCTGTAGCAGCCCATATGTTTTTAGTTGTTGGTTGGAACCTCTCAGCACATGCACGCCCCAGAATTAGAAACATTGTGAATTGACAATCAGAAAATACACCCATTTCTAGGCTAACTAAAAATCTCTCTTGGTGACAGGGTTCATCTGGGTGGCAGAAATTCCAGGCAAAGGCTCCTAGACAAGCCCCCATGCTTGTGAAAATGGGTGTTTGAAGTTGCTGCCATCTCTGCAAGCTAAATAAAAAATCTAAGTGTGGTGTCCTAGAAAGAGTTTTAGATTTGGAATAAGAATATGTGGTTTGCAAACCCAGCTCTACCATTTACTATGTATGTAAATCTGGGCAAGACACTTTATCTCCCAAGGCCTCAGTTTCCTCATCTGTCAAATGAGGAAATTGAACTAGATGGCTCTGAAGTTCCTTCTAGCACTAAATCTGTAATCATGTGTTCCTAAATAATTTGACTTCTCCAGGCCTCAGATCATCTGCAAAATGAGAGGGGTTGTACTAGGTAATGTTTAAAGTCCTTTCCAACTCCAATTCTAAAAATGCTATTTATAAGTTTAAGTCATTATCTAAAAATTTCAATATTTCATAGAATCATAGATTAAAAACTGGGAAGGGATTTTTATAGGTCTCCTAATCCAGAGGTCTCAAAGATTGGAGCCCTGAACACTCCCCAGTGCAGCACAAACAAGATGAAAATGTAATTGGGAAATATTTAGAAATTTTAAAAAATGTAATAAAACATAGAAATTAATACATTTTAAAACTAAGTCAAGCCCCCATTTGGATTTGAGTTTGACATCACTGATCTAGTCCATTCTCCCCATTTTTCAGATGAAGAAACTAAGACCCATAAAGATAAAGTGACTTAGACCAGATCTTTGTTGTTATTCACTGATGGCAAACTGATTCTTCATGACGTCATTTGGGGTTTTCTTGGCAAAGATACTTGAGTGATTTGCCATTTCCTTCTCTAGCTCACTTTACAGATGATGAAACTGAGGCAAACAGCATTAAGTAACTTGCCTAGGGTCACACAGCTAGTAAGTGATGCCAGATTTGTACTCAGGTCTTCCTACTCCAGGCCCAGTACTCTATCCACTGCACCACCTAGCTGCCTATACCAAAACACACAAGTAGTCCAGATCACAGAAGCACTACTGATTAGTGTAGCTTTGATTTGAAACCAGGGCCTCTGACTTCAAATCCAGTACTTTATCCACTATACTTCCCTACCTTAACACTTAAAGACTGCTATATCCCACACCTCTACAACCTCAACCAGCAGCAGCAGCAGAACCAAAAATATATATATTGAAAATTCCCAATCTAATACCCAATGTTTATTCCTAGAGAATATGTTTTAAAGTGAAATGCCATAAAGTGAACTTTGCCTACTTGGTATCCTGAGAAATATCGTTGTCTGACTCCATCTGGATGTGTGTGGAAACCATTGAAGGAAAAGATAAAAGACCCAAAGAAGCAAATGTTAGGTCTTTACTGGGCATCACTGAACAGGAAGGCAAAAAGGAAGAGATCAATACTTCTAAAATGGCACATTCATTGGCTTCAAATCTACCTAACGTCTACCTAGGTCCCAAGGAATACAATAATAACAACAACAAAATGCACATACCTCTTAAAGATTTACAAAGTACTTTATGTATGTTAATCTCATTTGATCTTCACAGTGAGGGGGAGGGGCAGTATCAATATCATCATTTTACAGATGAAGACACTGAGGCATAAAAAAGTTCAGTGACTTGCCGGGATCAAAGAACCAGTGTCTCAGAAAAAATCTGAAATCTAGTTGTCCTGACTCTAAGTTCAGACGGACAGGAACTAAATCTGGTGGTGAGGTCCCTGAACACTCTTTCTGTTAAAGATTTTTACTTCGTTTACATTTTCTCTTTTTTTCCTTTTTCTTTCTTCTCTTCCTTTCCTTTCCTTCCTCCTAGAGCCAGTATGATTTCACCCCAAACGGAAGCAGAGAAGTCTCTCTCTATCTGCAAAGAGCAGGAATTCAGTTCTTTTACAAATTCAGCACCAGGCATCTTCTGAACAGAGACTGGCAATAATCCCGAATTACATGTTTTATTATGTGGGCTTTATGTGTGTTTCTTATGAAATGAGCGAAGACACTCAAACTCATTTCAGATAGCAGCCGACGCTTAATGGCCACATTGTCCCCAGGCAGGAGGTCAGCGCATCACAGGCGGGACTGACCCGCTCCTCAATTTGCAGAGAAACTTACAAAAGTGACTCGAATCATTGTCTTCAGTGGAATGAGAAATTTTATTTGTGGTTTTTCTACACTGCCTTATCCAACCACACAAAGCCATAGGTTTTCACTTCATTCTTAATTTTTAGGATCAAAGAGTGATCTTGTTAAAAAAAAAAAAAGTCCCCCAGAAATGTAATTCTTATTGGAGAAAGAGGAAAAGGAGATTTTCCTTCTGAGTCTTCAGCAAATATGGAAACCTAAAACGGGTTCATTTATGGCAATAACAAGTTGCTGAAAAGGTTTTCTACTAGGGCTCTCTATCCTCCTAATCAGCTACATGGCACAAAGACAATCTCCACAGCCAACCACACCCTGTGGGGGCAATGCGAATAAACACTGGTAGCATTCTGCCAGAAATAAACACCAGATTAATAGCTGGCCGAGTGCACACCGGGGCCACTTTCCCGAGCTGCTTCCACTCGCTGTGACCCCAGAGGAGAAATTAATTAAGCATCTACATTTAAGACGAAATCTGATTCACGGTAAATCATTGCTCAAAAAAGAAAAAGTTCAGTAAAAGAAAAATACGAAAAGCTCAAATTGTAAACTTATATCGACTGTGAGCTCAGACGGGGATAAAGCAGATTTAAATAAAGAAAATAGGAGATAAAAAAGGAGCGCTGAGCGATGACTGACTCAAGATCCCCATCTAGTGACGGTGTGCTGAATAGCAGGTTGTTGGCTTTGGGTATTTTTTGTTTGGTTTTGTTTGGGTTTTGTGTTTTTTTTTCCAGGATAGACTTTTT